>NC_055695.1:20232739-20567739 GCF_017639745.1 Melanotaenia boesemani | reverse complement strand
CTGTTTAAAGCTTTAATATGATATTTTTGTTTCTTATTTTAGTTTGTATAATGTTTGTCTTGCTCTAGATGAGCTAATATCCTCAGACATACATTTTTTAACACACATCCCAGTGCATTTAGTTTCTTTAGGTTATCACTGGATTTTCTGAAAATCTCATCTGAGAAATGTTTGTTTTCTTTTTTCAAAAAGTATTTTAGTTCTAGTATTTGTCAGTAAACAGGTAAATTCTGTCTATGGCTTACTTATCAATAATGCAAGGCAGCAAGCAATATGTCAACACAAATCTGACAATAAATATTCACATTTATTACATGTTTTCATCAACATTAATACTGTAAAAAATGTAATTGTTTGATCAATTACATCCACGTGCTTTCTTACAAGTGTGACCTCATTTTGGCAACTCTGTTAATTAATGTTCTGCCAGTCTAGTTAGTGTGCGTAAGTATCCTATAAATAGTGTTCTACGTTCAGAAGTGACCCACTAATACTTAGTCTTAAAGAAGTACATAATCCTCACCATCCTGGGAATCTAGCCAATCACTAACTAAATTTAACCCACACTAACCAGGAGGTGACACAGTATCATTGCACTGTTGAGGCATGTTGTAAGTGAAACTAATGACCACATTGGCTCCTGATGTAAGGAGCATCAGCTTTTTATTTGTTCTTCATCAGATGCAGTTGCAGTGAAAGGTTAAATGTGCTGGCAAATGAACAGAGTGACATCTCACCCTGCTGCCACGGCTCTTTATGTAGTTCTGAAACTGTAATCAGCTCTTTCCTGTAAAAACAAAAGATGCATTGTGGAAAGCTGGCATGAAAGAAAAAACATTTTCCTGTTTATAACAAATGAATGTGTGAAAATGTGTGAAATGAATTAGTGAAACTGCAGAATTTATGAACTGTGTCCAAGTAATAGAAACCAGTTCCCGATACTGAAATGAACAGGGAATATAAACATATCCTGCTTTTGTTCATTATGAAATGATTTGACCAAATCCACAAATGTACACTCAGACCTGGAAAATCAGTAAGCTGGTTACATACAGTGAGAGGAACAGAGACTTTGAAGAGAAAATGGCTTTAAAATCACTTATGTCAGTATTTTTGCACATCTAAAAAATAGGGATGTAATTAAATTGAATTGACTATATCAGCAGATTTTATTTGCCACTTATTAGTTTGCCCCATGTGATGTCTAAGTTTTACCTGCAGACGCAAGTAAATTAAATTAGATGATGTAAAAGTGATGTAAAAATAGGCAGGTGTGTTATTTCAGACCAGACAAGTTAAGATAACCTGGAGGTCAATCTAATTACCTGTGTTCTGTGTCTGTGCCTTGATTTTCCATCAGTCAGACACTGATGGCAAAGCAGTTACCATAACAGGCTGGCTTATGCAAAAAGACTTTTCTTTATCAAATTACATCAGCTCTGCCTTTAGATTAAAACAATATATCATTTGCTGATTTCTACATGCCACTGCTGTCATAGTCTTACTGGGTTCTTGTTTATTTTCAAGGTATGAAAGCACGAATATGGCCAAAGCATAAGATGAGCAAAAAATCCAAAGAAGATTCACCAAAGTTGGAAAAATCTGCTCAGGCTCTGACCTCTGCTGCCATGTCTCCCACCCCACAACTGACGGAAGCAGAGAGGATGAGCCAAACTCCATTTGAGAGGGTCATCTATGATATGGCCCACAATCAGAAGGTTATCAATGACACGATGCTTGGACGAAGAATTGGCTTTTATGAGCTGCGCGGAGAGATTGGCCAGGGCAACTTCTCTACAGTAAAGCTGGGCATCCATGACTTGACTAAAGGTAAGAAATCTGGTGCTTTTTAAGTGGTTTTGCCCAAATTCCCCCCTTTTAAATTTGAGATTCCCCTCTGTACCAGTTGGAAAACCCCCATTTAAGCTTTTTCTGGTGTCTAACTATAAACAGAAAGAAAATGTTTATTTCAAAATAATCTTCCGATGAAACATGATGTCCTAAATAAACTTTATTATTTTTCTATAATGGCTAAATTCTCCCTATCTACCCATAGTAAATAATTCTTTACTTATTCTTTATTCAGTTTCTGGAAGTTCCTGAAAATTTGATCGAAATGTGTCAATAACTTTTTGAGTTATGTTGCTAACAGACAAACCTACGCCACAGAGGTCAATATTACCCCGTTATTTTGCACAGGCTCTGTCTGCATATTTACAAGATCTTAATTCTTGGTCACGTAATATTGATGCCTTAGAATAAAGCTGCATCAATCCTCCAATTAGACGAGCAGCCAAATAGATGTCTGTTCCTTTGTATTTATTTAACTCAACATTTCCTTTTGTATCTGCCTTCTTTCAATTTTTCATCTCATCAGACCTTTTTTCTCTTCCTCTGTCACAGAAAGAGTTGCTGTTAAAATCATGGAAAAGACACGTCTGGATAAGAAGAGCCAGCCTTTGGTGTCCTCAGAGATTAGCTGCATGGAGAAGCTGAGCCACCCCAACATAGTGCGCCTTTATGAGGTAATCGAGACCAGCAGGCGGCTGTATCTGGTGATGGAGTATGGCAGCGGAGGAGACCTGTTTTCCCGAATCACCTCTAGGGGGAAGCTCAGCGACCTAGAAACCAAGTTGGTCTTTGCACAAATCATCTCTGCTGTTAAACACATGGTAAGCTTCAGTGTCAGTGTTAATCCACATTTACTGCACAGCATGAAATTTGGCATTAATTTCTCATCTCATTGAGTTATAAAATTTAGTTGTTGTAAAGGTTTAATCACTGAGTTTTGAGCATAATTCATCACAGGCTTTTTGATGCAGATGTGGACTTCTTTTTGTCTTTATTAGAGAGTAGAGAGGGGGAAATATGAGACAGCAAATATTTAGAGAAAAGACAAAAAAAAAAGTGTCTTAGCTGTTCTGAAACTGAAAATGTGGTACTTTCATCAAAATGGTTTTTTTCAATTAATTAAAAAAGAAATAAATAAGGATAAAAAAAATTGCAAAAGCTTCTCAGCAAACACAATGTTAACAAGCACAAACATGTAAGCACTTGAAGGTTGGTAGTGGAATAAATTATTAAATCTGGATCCAGGAAACCAAATTGGATCCAGTGAAAGAAGTTTTTTTTCTTTTTTTTTTTTTGCCCGAAAAACATAGCTCCAGTTAGTAACACCGTTGCTTAAAGGAAGCATGAAAAGATAAGAGGCAGACACAGGGAATTAGTGAGGAAAATGATGTATCTGACACAACATATAAAATGATTTATGCAAATTACTTTAAAATCTGTAGTTTTAGTCATATCCAGTCATATCATATCCAGTTGTTTGCTCCTACATTCTACACACTGCTGTTTTTTGTTGTTTTTATTAGATAACTATATATCGCACTGTATATATTTCAAAATATTAATACCTTAAATTTCTAAATTTCCTACCTTTGTTTAATTATATTTTCTAGCATGACAACAACATCGTCCACAGGGACCTTAAGGCGGAGAACATCTTCTACACCACGTGTTACTGCATCAAGGTTGGCGACTTCGGCTTCAGCACAGAGTGCAACCCCAACAATCTTCTCACCAATTTCTGCGGCTCTCCACCATATGCTGCTCCTGAGCTTTTTAGACAGAAAGGTTATATTGGGCACTACTCGGACATTTGGGCTTTAGGTATTCTCTTGTACTTCATGACAACAGCGACTTTACCATTCTATGGGGAGAACCTGGGGAGGCTGAAGCGCTGTATCCTGCAGGGTTCTTACAGTATCCCTACTTATGTGCCCGAACCATGTCAGCTGGTTATTAAAGGCATGCTGCGGATTGTGCCTGCCGACCGGTCCTCCATTGCACAGATTACAAACAGTGCATGGCTGAAGGGGATTGATTACCCTTGTCCGTACGTGTTTTTGCCTACATCTCCAGCCCATTTTGTCCAGGCCAACCAGGTTCTGAGTGTGGAGGAGCAAGAGGTGAAGAATTTGTTGTCAACTTTAGGTGTTGTGCCAGTTCATTTCCAAAACAATCCTTGCTTAGACTGTAGCAGCCCCCTGACAGGGACCTACCGAATCCTCCTCCATCGGGCCCAGAAAAGGAGATCAGTAGAGGCCGTAGGATATTCTGTGCTACACCCAGATGAGTACGAGAGTCCAATGAAGTGGTCTGGAGCATCTGTTGGCAAACACATGCCTTCTGCTGTCTGTGCTATACTATAATAAGAAACACCCTCACTGGACTGCAGCAGTAGTGATTACACAATAACTTTATCAAGCGCTTATGTGCCTATTTGCTGACAGACATGCATACAGTCACCTCAGCTGCCCTTAATTAATGCCATGTCAACGTCATGGGAGTCAAAATGGCAGTCACATGGAGGATGAGGTCTCTTAAGTAATTAGCTATAACTTTCTGTTCTGATTACATCACCAACAGCAAGCTTACTGACGCAAAATATTAATAAACCTCTGAATGACTATCAGCATCTTCCAATCCTGCTTAGTCACAACATAAAGCTTGTGATGGTAATCCAAGGCCACGGTTAATCCTGGTAAGAGAGAATCACTGAAAACGTTCTTGGTCCAACAGAAATAAAAGTTTGGAGGAAAAAAAGTCCAGAAAAATAGTAAAATTATATGTAAAGCAAAACTTGGACCTGGTGAAATAATCAAATGCCAGTTTGAAAGTTTTTTTTTATTAGTTTGACAAAACCGGTGCCTGAAATGTCTCCATTTGATGTGGGTGTTTCAGTTTTAAATGACGATGTAAAAATGCATAAAAGGGTTGTAAATGAAACACGGATGAGAAACATCTGGGACAAACACTTTATTTTAAGTTAAGCACAGCTTTAATTTAACTCTGTGAGTGTCTATGTGATTTATCTTTAAAGGAATATGTTTCAGAAATACTGGCTTGAATTTGTTACCATTTTGTATGAATAAGTACGGCAATGACTCTGGGCAGATTCATTCATCAACAGTTATTTATTAATTAAAGATGGTAAACAGCTTCGTTATTTGGACATTGTCTGAGTTTCTTTTCTTCAGCAAGAGGCAGTGATTACAGGAAGTCTGCTCCGGCTGCACATGAGACCTCCTTGTCTACTTGTAAGTTCTGAGAATCAATAAAACTTTGACTCTTGGGCCAGTTCTTATTTTGGATTGACTTCCTGTGAAATGACCGCCTCCAAATGTGAAGTGAAACTTTGAAAACTGTTTTTTTGTTCTCCTTCTTCAGCTCCTTTTACTTCTCGCTTGTGATTTTGGCCTTTAGGGTTCACCAGTGTGTCTGAGCCAGGAGTCTTTCTTTCCCCGTTACTCTTAACTCAGTTTATTGCCAGTTCTGCCAGTGACTACATTCACCTGCTCTTTAGATGTAGATTTCGCAAACGTGTGGAACCTTCAGTCTACTGCCTGTTCGCACATGAATCTGTACACATTGTATTATCAAGAGCTGGCATTAAGATATTATAACAAATCCCAACAAGTGCCAAAAAGAAGTTTTGACTTGCTGTTTATTAAGGAAGCCTGTTCTTGCTCAATGTTGCTTCCTCTTGAGAAATATCTAATCTGCAGAACTGTCATACTCATACTGTCGTAATACTGAGAGAGGATACCATTAATAATGTTGGTTTGACACTGGCATGAAAACTAAAATAAATCAGCATCTGTCTGTAGCTCCTGTTTACAAAAGGAGCCATTTGTCCATGCTGGCTTTAGGGCAAAGTTGAAGGCAAATAATTCATATTAAGGTGAACAAAAGTGGACATCTATCTATTATTGTTATTGTATGTTTGAGTATTTATTATTATCATAATAAAATACAGAACTTTTTTATGTTATCAAACAGAAAATCTCAAAAAGTGATGGAGAAAGTTCCCAGTTTGTTCTCATTAATTATGTCATTCATACATGATGCTTCTCTCTGTCCACACCTTCTCTAACCCTCTGAGAATAAGATGTTGAGCCAAGAAATGTACCAAATAACTACGCTAGTATTTGTTTGTAATTGCATTTGGCAGTGAAAGAGTTGCCCTGAGCTCATTACTGTTGCCAAATCTGTGCAGATCATGAAAGCAGAGTCGTGGTGATTGTGAAATAGTGCCTAATCTCCCTTTACAGACAACATACTTTCTTGTAAAAGCAGAGAACAACGCAACTGCATGGCTGGATGGAAGAAAACTAAAAAGAAATAATCTAATGTCAGCTCAAGCGATCATCCTATGTTACAGCTCCAGGCCTTGGCCTTTGTTTTGTATGTAGAGCCGGGGTTATAACATCTTACATTATATCACAAATTCCCTTGAGAAAATTCATGTGAAGTTATGTTTACTTCATTTTTACCTTATAAAATCCTAAAGTCCAAATAGTTTTTAATTATGAACCTTAGAATCTGGTTCATAGAGATTATTTCTATTTTTTGTGATTCTTCCTGAATTTATTTTTGTTTCTTTGTTTGAAAAAAAAAAAACACACAAAGGAGGATTTTTTTTTTCAACCAAATAGCTTTTTTTTTTAATCTTTTATCAAAATAATAATATTTTTAAAAAATATTCCTTTTCTTTAATTTTCATATGAAGAAAATCTTCTTCAGTTTTACTCTTTTGAGTAACAAATTTTTGTGTATTATTATTACAGTTTTCTCATATGTAGATTTTGTCATGAATCAGAACCAAGTGATAGAATTCCTTTAGATTGAAATATTTAACAGTTATGATGATCTGTTGGCAGAAATGTGATACATTATTCACCTTTATGTTTTTCTTTTCTTTTCTTTTCTTTTTTAAACTATAAAATCTAGATTGGAGTTAGATAATTAGAACGCAATTAATACATAGTTTTCTAATAAATTATCAATTATATAAAATATAATAGAAAAGGATAAAACACATTTATTAAATTGAGAATAAAACAATATTTGCTAATGATTTAGTAATAAAACCATGATTATATTATTTTGTAGTAACTAATATTATTTTAATTACACCTAATAATTGTAGTTTACCACTGGGAATAATTAGTTTGCATTTTCATAAATTCAGATTAACCCAGTCTTATGGTTTTATTTTCACCATGTCAGCGTCTTTAGTGGATCTGCATAATTGAGAAAACCAGTGATATTTTGTACATAAGTCACATTTTGACAAAAGGATCAAACACCATGAGAGAGAAGTTTATGTACTTCATTTCTGGAAAACCTTCCAGAAACCTGCATTAATCCTTCAGCGCTAGTTTCTCCATATTTAAATTATTATGTAGAAATTTGGGGCCTCAGTATTAATGTATAAAATAACAAACAAACGAAACCCTGACAACATTTTAAATGTTTTGTGTTTCACTTCAAGCATAAATAATCAAGAACACGAGTGAGAAGCTTTAATCTGTCTGTCTGCGTGGTGAAGGTGTGGAACAGACGAGGTGAGGAACTGAAGCAGCGTCCAAGCATGACCGACTTCAAAGAAAATATTACAAACAATTTTTGCAAAATACAGAGGAAAAGGCACTTTGATCAGGTACTCAAGATTGTAATTGTCCTTGCCTTTTATTTATTTATTTTTATTCTTTATTTATTTAGTTTCTTTGTTTTTGGTTGTACATATGCGCATACCTTCTGTCTATGTGGCTACATCGGTAGGTTTAGTAAAGATGAGTTTAGGTGAAATAGCACTGGGTGCGATTTACCTATTGTGTTAATATTTATTTATCAACACAATGGTCTTATAGGCTCATTGAAAAAAACTTTATAGCACGAACAATGTAATGTGGGTTTTACACCTCATGTAAATAATATCATCCTTAACATGGCTGCTATTCCTATGAAAGTTCAGCATGCACATCATGCTGAGGATGTTTATATAATCTGGATCTTTATATAAAAATTATTCATTAAAGCTTAAAAAAAAGCTTCTTATCCTATCACTAATGACTGATGTGTGAGATTAGAAGCCAACGAAATATTAAAATGTTGCTTAGTGGACCAAATATAAAATTTCCTAATTGTATCTGTAGTGTTGACACTTTGCATGACTTTATGTTGTTGAAATAAGTTCCAGTGTATTTTGACAAATCCAATGACTTTCCCAGAAAAGTTAAATGAATTTGTATGAAATGACCATGAAACACAAGTTCTTGTTGGTTTTCTCGGAGGACTAAATGACAAGTGATGCATCCTTTTTCTGCATGCATTCCCTGTTCACCAGTTTCTGGTTTATCTTTTATCTTCGTCTTTATTCTCTGCTTTTGTAAAAAATCAAGATAAGGTCAGTGTTTGGACTGCGCCACCATTTATGGTTCTTTATTCATATTTATTTTTCCACATAGTTTGCACTCAAAAGTGTTTTAATTCCTCCAACCACTCTCTGTCATGTCCCAAAGACTCAAGATGTCAAATAAAACCCAACTGGAGCAAGATCTAACACGTTTCTATTAATTCTTGTAAAACAAATGTAGGCTACATCAGTTTTCAGGCAAGCAGCACCATATCTACTTTTATTTACTTCACAGTAATCACATAAATTTTTTCTCAAACTGAGTCATAGAGACGAACACCTTCAAGTCTTCAGGCAATATCTTATGATGTCTTCACACCAATGATCTGAATCATAGCTGATAAACCGGGCAGCTCTCTCACTTCATCCTTCTCTGAGTTGAATGAGGACAACGGTGGGAAGTTGTCTCCTGTCACAGTCTGGTTCATTGTTCTGTGTCGAAAGTTGTTTGGACTTGAATTTGTCCTCATTTTCACGCTGATTATTCCATCACTAAAATATGTATCCCTAACTGAACCCACTGATTCATTTAAGGGACATTCAGTAAAACTGCAACTCATATTTAACATCTTATTTCTCAGAATTTCAGCATTAAAGACAAAATTATTTCTGACCTGCTGTGAAATGAAATCAGTAACTGTGGGTGAATATTAAATTATTAGTGTTGATAGGACAGTGAGACATCTTCTAACAAACTTCCAAGTAGGAAGCACCTCCCCAATTAGTTCTTGGTTTAGTTTCACAAATAGTTATACTGATAATTAGGAAGCTGATGGTCAGAGTCCAGACTGTGCACTATGCACAACATTAAAAGTTTTCTTTGTTGTGTTACAAAGCAAATGGAAAGGTTGCTCCAAGCTATAAGAAAATTAACTGGAAGTGGTGAATCTGACCCATAATCAATCATAAAAGTAAAGAGGCGTAGTCAATAAAAAAAATAAAATTAAAAAAGAAAAAACAGAATTTGTGTTTTTGAAGTTTAACAAACAGTGATTTTTAAAAGTTGGTCTTTTACAAAGTTTTTCAGCACAACTTCTGATCAAAGCAAATTGACAAGACAAAATTGACATGTGCTTGGTGCTGTGCTGTGAAGGCAGCTGGATTTGTTTTTGCTTCATGCACTAATGCCTTTTAATGAGGCAAACAAGAAATAAGAGGATGAACACTTCAAGTTCCACAGCATTGTGGGTTACTGAGCCCGTAGACCACCATGAGGATCAGAAGTTACAGATGACGTCTGAAGACATTTCACAATTTATCCATCATGTTCTAAATGACTGACGTCCTTTGGGAGTGATGAAATTTACTCAAGTTTTACAAATATATTATATATATAACATCCAGATGTCCCATAGGTTGCAAGGCTATGAAAAGGACAACAGAATGGAAAACCATCACTGGGCCCAAGACCTCCAAGAGCATTGAAAGCCTATTTTTCACTGAGAATCAATTACTTTTTGGTTATCTAGTTTATAATGGGAGATTCTTTGAAAATAGAATATGATAGTAAAAGCATGTGATATTAATTAAATTCAATAAATGCATCAATTATAAAATACTCTAGTGTGCTCATTTTCTATGTTTCTCTGTTTTAAATGAGATATTGTGTGCTGTAAGACCCATCTTGTTGTAATCATAACCATGTTTTTAACTTTATGACTGCGGTTTCTCCAGCTATGCAAGATTATGTTCTAAATTTTTTATCCAGATAAAGAAACTGGCAGATTCTTTCAGCCCATAAGGGAACATGCAATCCCTAATTTTATTAGGAATATCCAGAGTCAACATGTGAAGAAATCCAAATCATGATCACTGGACTGAAAAGGTGAGAATATTTGTAACCTGTATTAACTGATGGTGTCAAGGAGACTTAGAGGGAAAATACATTTTTCCTTGAGATTTTGTGAATAAGAAGTATAAAGGTAAATACCCTACCACTACATTGAAGAAGGCAAGGAGTACTTTACTAAATGTATTTCAGTTGATGTTGCTAAATGTGAATTTTGGGAAAAAAATGGTAAGAATAAGAAAATGGCTAGGGTCTTAAACCAAAGAAAATCCCAGCACTTTGATGTGTAGCTAAAACGTGGGTCTTTTAGGGATGGACTGCAATTCCCTGTAATACCACTTTGTACCACTAGATGGAACATGACTCACTGTGGAGTCTTGTTTCTCTTGAAGCAATAGAAGAAGAAGAAGAGGAACACCTACCTGTTGCTAGCAGCAGCAAACTGCTGGTAAAAATCACAGAGACATGTAGAATTAAAATTAAAAGTGCAGTAATTGTAACAAAATGTCAGCTTCTCTTCATTCATCTGGTAAATCCATAATATAATTAAGAATTTTCTACTTATGCAAAGATCTTTATGACCAGTTTCCATTAGCGTTCATAGCGTCATGTTTTCTGGTCAGTGTTGCCAGATTGAGCAGGTCTCTGCACAACTGGACTTCTTTTGAACGCATTGGGCGTGTTGATAACATTTTGGGCTGTTTTACACAACATTTGGCATGATTAAAGAAAATATTGTGGAGAAAATATATACTAAATAGTTGCCACCATGTGGCAAAAATAAAAACTTACACATTTAAATGAACTTATATCATTAGTTCATATATTTTGAAATGGAGAGAATCTTGACATGATCAGTCAGTGAAAGTCATTGGTAAATAAAGTGACACTGTCAAATGGTATTGGTCACTTGTGCCCGAAACAGGGTTTAGAGTTCAACCAAGCTACACTGAGGTGCATTGGCTTGAAAAACTTTCCTGTTAAACTTGGACTTGCTGTTTAGAGACAGCATCATGCCAGTGTGGGGGAAATACAGTAAGAAATGGGAGTCTCATCTGGAGCTAAGATACCAAAGCTCATTGCAAGTATTGTAACACAGAAATCTGAGTACAACTATATGATTTAAAAGAACATGGTGCCACAACAAAACACAGGTTGTTGTGTGCTAAGTGTCAAGTCTTTTTGCAGTATCGATGAAATCTGATGCTGGTCAAAACACTATAAAAGATGGCCAAAAATGCCGTGAACTGAGTATTGCAACATATGTCGCTTCTCACACGTCTATCAGTGCAGTTGATGACTTGTCGGATATTATTCAAGACGAGGTGGGAGCACAGGACGAAGTGTACTGCAGTGATAAAGTCTGTTCAAGCCACATTTCAGAGAAGAGTTGCATGAGGATATTGATTAGTCTTCATATTCATTGTATCTCCACGAGACCACTGACATATCTGCGAACAAACTCTTGTGTATATGTCTGTAGTACCAATCAGTGAAACATCTCAAGTTCGTCAGTACATACAGTATTTGGGACTTGTCGAGGTTTTGGACTCGTATGCAAACAGAATATCAGATCCAATTATTGCTTTTCTAAGAGAACATAGCCTGGACATTAAAAACATGGTGGGGATCACAACAGATGGACCAGATGTTTTGGTAGAGAATAATCACTCATTTCCTCAAAGAAATGCAGTCAAGTCTACAGCTTATTCACTGGATGCTGAAGCTAACAAAGCCATGCAACATCTCCCTAGCAATCTGCAACACATGATAAGAGAAACATAAAACTGGTTTGCTCACTCTGAAAAACGTTAGAGTAATTCTGGCTGTCTATATGACTAAGCGACGGAGCTGTCTGCTTCCCTCAGCTCAACTCGCTGGTTAGTGATCTCAGACTGCATGGAGAGAATTCTGGGTCAAAAGAATGCCCTTAAAATGCACCTCAGTTTGGTAACAGTTTTGGCACTGTTATTCAGCCAGGATTTTGAAAGAAATGTACAGCAACAAAGCAAACATTCTGTACATGCACTTTCTCTGCCCTGTGCTAAAAGAAATCAAAATAGTTAAATAAATATTTCCTGCTGGAAACAGGAGACTTGCTGGGTGTATTTAGGGATATTGATGGACTGTATATGTCTACATCTAAAGCCAAAGGACGCTGGCTTGAACGCCTTGCCAAGAAAACTGGACTCACCATTCACAAGGACATGTACAATAGCCACATTCTTCTATATAAGGACTGTATTGCTTCAGCGAAATCCACATACTATTCAGGTTTAATCTGTTCTAATGATCTGTTCTTTTCACTGTTCAATAATATCTCAAAACCTCCAGAGACATTCCCTCCTCATCTTTACTCAGCTGACTTCTGCAATTCCCTTTTGTCCTTCTTTACCTCAAAAATTTCAAATATCCATCAACAGCTTGCCACTGGAGGAGCTGCTGTTTCCATTGCAGACCCTCTACCTCCTTTTCTTTCTTTTCCTCACCCGTTCTCAGATTTCACTCTTCCATCCCCATCTGATATTTCTGAACTGATTCAGAAATCCAAACCTTCCACCTGCCTGCTCGACTCTCTTCCTACAGTCCTAGTCAAAGCTTGTCTCCCTTCACTGGTTCCTCACATCACTGTCGTCATTCATTCCTCCCTCAACACCAGATATGTTCCACTAGCCTTCAAGACTGCTGCTGTCACTCCGATCATCAAAAAACCTGGTGCTGATCCATCTGACTTCAATAACCTTCGACCCATCTCTAATCTTCCCTTCCTCTCCAAAATTCTCGAAAAGGTTGTCGCCTCTCAACTCCACAAACACCTCACTAACAATAACCTTTACGAACAATTCCAGTCTGGCTTCCATCCTTTTCACAGCACCAAATCTGCTCTGTTAAAAATCACCAAAGACCTGCTGATGGCAGCTGACTCCGGTCTTCTCACAATCGTCATCCTCTTAGATCTCAGTGCAGCATTTGAAACCATCTCACACAGCATCCTCCTAAATAGACTGGCAACCATTGGTGTTTCTCATACTCCTCTCACTTGGTACTCCTCGTATCTCTCCAACCACACCCAGTTTATTCAACTCAAGACCCACACCTCAGAGTCACTCCCTGTCTCGGCCGGTGTACCCCAGGGATCAGTCCTGGGCCCCCTTCTGTTCATCACTTATCTTCTCCCCCTTGGCTATATTTTCCGTAAACATAATATCAACTTCCACTTCTATGCAGACGACACCCAGCTCTACATCTCCTCCAAACCGTACTCCTCTCTTCCACCTTCCTCTCTCTCTGACTGTCTCCAGGAAATCAAAGCATGGTTCTCCTCCAATTTTCTCAAACTCAACAGCAGTAAAACTGAGGTTCTACTTGTCGGCATATTTCCCCTGTACTTCAACAACTCCAATGGCTCCCAATAAAATACAGAATCAACTATAAGTTACTGGTCCTCACTTTCAAAGGTATTCACAATCTGGCCCCTCCTTATCTGTCTGATCTCCTCCACATTGCCACTCCCTCCCGTGCTCTCAGGACATCCTCCTCCGTTCACCTTACTGCTCCCTCTGCCCGTCTCTCTACCATGAACTCACTTCCATCCGAGATTTGGAACATCAACTCTCTTCCATCATTCACATCTGCACTCAAAACCCACCTGTTTAAACTGGCATACTCCCTATAACTCATGTTAACTGACTGTTTTGTGTAATTTTTATATCAATGTGCTTTATCTGCTTTTAACTCTTATGTAATTTATATTTTTTTATTTACTTTTTATTTATTTTCCCTTTTGTGTATGGTGACCTTGGGTGTTGAAAAGTGCCAAGAAATAAAATTTATTATTATTATTATTATTATGTAGAAGGGTTGTTAAGCCCAGCGTACTGCATATGAATAATGACAGACATCTCCAGGAGCTTGCTCTTAAATCACCTAGCATCTACCTCTCACATCAGGATGCTGACCTGGGTACCACATTCCAACAGCTGCTGGAAGCAAGCACAACAGCGCCCGAACTGGAGGAGACCATCTTTGCGCTGTGTTTGGCTTCCTAAATAAATTTCTTGTGCAATCAAATGTACCTGCCTGCATCAGGAAATGCTGCAGAAACTGGAGCTGCTTTCCCCCAAACTGGTGATGTCCACCATAAATAAACATGGAGTTAAAGACTTACCCATTGAGTTTTTTTCATGTCCAGACAAAATCCTAGAGTACCAGTGGAGAAAGGCAGCATCAGCCAGCTTCTCAAGTCAACAGGCCATTGATGCATTTTGGCTTGAAGTTGAAGTATTTAAAGATGCTGGAGGTAACAACTGTTTTTAAAGAACTATCACCAGGTGCTATCAGATTGCTAACTTTGCCTATTTAGAATGTGCACATGAAATGGCATTTTCCCAAGTGACACAAGAAACCGTAAGGGACTTCCACTCCTCTCCAGCTTCATGGATGTGCACTCTGGCCTGGACATCAGCCATTTTCAGACCTCCCTGACAAATTGTTGGGGAGATTTGATAATGGATATTGAGAGGGGGATGGATAATTATTGTTGTGAATTGGCACTATCGATAAACCTGAAGTGAATCGGTTAGTGTCAATAGCAAGATCAAAATTAGGGCATGCTTGTTATAGTTTGTTTGGTGTTTTCTTGCCAATGAGGATTATTGCTTTAAACAGGATTGGAAACATGTGTCTTATCTTGTTAAACTCCAAATAAAAGTCCACCTTTAAAAGTATGCTGTCTTTCAATAGGACACTGAATTATTAATTGCCTTTTTGTTAATGTGACCTGTATGAAAAAATTATTATTTAATATTAGAATAATCCCTTGTCACAAAGCAACAACAGTTAAACTGAAACTAACAGTGAAGGGAAATCTTATAAGGATTACATTTTCTGGTGACATCCACAAAATTTGACACATCTGAAGCCTTGTTTACTTCATCTGGAGTTGTACTCAAAACATCTTGCTGTAGTGTGAGGACTGTGGGTTTTATCTTCATCACTTACATTGGAAACACATTTTAAAGAGACCACTTCAATGCCAGCAAGACAGACATGAAAAGTTTGGAAGCAATCCTTTAATCCACTTATGTTGGACTGAATGCCTGAGAATATGGTTCACTTTTAACTTTAATATCATTGCATTCATCAAGCCAAAGAAAGCTGGCGGGTGAGCCGTGGAACGGTTGTCTCGAGAGCCTGTTTTACCGTGTTGACAGATGGATCATGCATGTAAGTAAAGGCTCACACTGATGCCAAAAGAAACTAAAGGGGAGATTATTGGACAAAGGCTCAGTCTGCTTTCTTTCACTTGTATCAACAATTGCCTCATCAGATCAGGGTTGAGCTGATTTAAAACAGCTTGATATTAGCTTTTTTTCCTGATTAATAATTATGATGCCAGATATTTGTTTACATTTATTATTTATTTGATGCAGGAAAACACAAAGTACAATTAGAGTGCTGATACAAAAATATGAAAGTCTGTTGTATAAAAAAGCACAGCTTATCATAAAGTAGTTTAATTTTTTACATTTATGTCTCACACACACACACACACACACACACACACACACACACACACACACACACACACACACACACACACACACACACACACACACACACAAACACACACACACACACACACACACATTTAATCACATTTCAAAGCTGCCAAAGGGTGGCTCATTCTTAGCACGCTTTACACATCACAGAGAACTAAACAGTAATATGGTCATGGCTCATATAAATGACCTTTTTTCTGAACTGGCTATAACTTTGAGGATAAAGTATTATTGTTACACAGAATAGCACACATGATTTACATTTTCTGTCAGCTACAGGAAATATTAAATCAACTGAAACACAATCCAGCTGGCTGAAGATGATGTGGATGACGACAGGGAGCCGTTACAGCCGCTCTCCTCTCAGGTTTCTCTCTTTTAAGTGGCCTGTCAAAACACATGTTGAATGATAAATGGATGGGATTGTCTGTAATGTATTAGATTTACATCACTCAGTAAGTATATTGTATAGATTTACCTTGTCTTTTGTTTTAATATCCAACCTGCTCATCACATCTTTGACCCAACCATCTTCTGGATTGGTACAGAGAGTCCATTGCTTCTTAGTCCCACGCTTACTTTTAGTTGTAAACCTGCACACAGAAACAACGTTATTTTTTGTCATCGAGCTTACCTCACAAGCTCACAAATTTCTAAATTTAGATAGTTTGGCTCATTTCTCTGCTTCTGCTTTAGTCTTTGCCAAATTTAATGCATGGAAGGAAAAGGCTCAGTTGAAGAAAAGAGAAAAGGACAAGACATTTTAAACTCACACAACAGCTCTGATGTTGCAAGCACCATCTGTTTCCTGGATTCTGTAACTCACAATATTCTTCTTTATAACTCTTCCAACTGTTTTCACATAGCCGAGACAACAGTTATCAAATGAGCCTGGAGAGAGAGAGGACACAGAAAACGTTATAAAGCACTAACCTCTTCAGACTCTTTCTGCCAAGAAAACGTTGACCATCCTCAAGTCTGAAAACCACTTTCTCTCTTTCGTTATGTAAATAGCTCATAAAAAAAAGTGTTAAACGTGACCTGTTTTTGCTCACTTTATTCTGACTAAAAAGATAAAATGGCACAATTTATCAACTATATAATATCTTTACTATTAAGTGAGGAAAAACAGTCTGTTACACATTATCAAAAAATTAATTTCTATTTCTGGCATGATTGAATATTTGTAGAAGATCTGGAGTGAAGCCAGCACTGTCCGGGAAATACTCCTCCCCACAGATTCACCGTGGGAACCCAGAGTTAGCGGGTGACTAACACATAACAGAAGTGAGATCTTTTTCAGGGTCTGTGCTAACACACACTTTGAAATGAATATTTCTACCTCAGATTGCATCTCATTTGTCCGCACCTTCATTAAAATTGCCTGCAATTATACCTAAAGTAAGGTTAAGCTTAGTTAATCACTTAATTTATCAAAGTGTCAATAAATTTGCAAAAATATATTTAAAAACAGCTAGAAATTCTTTAACAGTTTAAAATTAAACTGTTTAAGAGATTTAGTTACTTTCTTAACCTTATTAAATTTTCCCTGAAGCTACTGACTGTGATTTAACCCTGGACTGCCTCTCCTCCCCCTGATGCTTCAGGTTACCCCTGCTTCATGAAGATGACAGCCCTGATAAGAGTCTGCACCTGGAGGTATTTACATTCATTATTTGGAAGAAGTGAGCTGTAGTTAAACAGCTATAAGCTGCTTTTCTTTTACATCTGAAGCACCTTATTTGCATTTTAACTACTTTACTGATCTATTAAAAAGGATTCAAACTAATCCTGACTTTTGCTGTTGAGAAAAGCTGCAACTTCACTTAAAATTAAATGTGTTTTCTTGTGTTTTTCACATCTGCCTTCACATCAAAGTGATCTATAAAATCACATTTTGGCAGGTCTAGTTTTGGAATGAAGCGTTGTGGTAAAACATGTTGAGCAGAATAATTAGTCCCATTTTAAAAGGGAATTTTCTCTTTGGTTTGCTAGTCCTTACTGACTGATAAAAAGGAGGGTGGCTGAATGCACAATTCTGTTAATTCTGGTTTAACACAAGACAGATTGTCTATAGAAATAAGACAAAAGTATTAATTGCATTTAAATCAGCTCTTTAAGGTTTTAACTTTTTCCTGAAAATACCAAAACCTGCACAGTAATGAGCTGCCATGAAAGAGGAAGCCATTATATTTGCAGTCTAATTGAACTTGGAATTAAAAAATAATTTCTAATGTCTAATCTCAACTATACCTTGAGCGAGACTCAGGTACATGCAGCTGAAGATCAGAAGGAAGATGAGAGGGTAAATCTTCATGGCTGCTGCTGGTTTTGTTGTTCCTGCTGCTCAAAAACAAAGTGAATTAAAAAGGAGAGCAAAACAGTATTTGAAGCTTTGTCCACCACCCCCTTTTTCATGATGCTAGAAACTTAGTAAATATTTTCCATCAAAAAAAATCCTCCATCTGTCATCCTAGGGGTTTGACCCCCTGATTAAAATGTCTCAATTGGTCTGGTCCCCAGCTGTGTCCAGCTGTTGCTTCTTAATAGCACTGTTTTCTTTTACAGAAACCAAACCAGTTCATGTTGAGTCACAACAAGACTCTCCTCTCTGGAGTTAACGCTGACATTACAAGTTTATAAAATCAGGATTGCAAGAATAAAACAGAAGCACAGAGTCTTTGTTTCATGCAGAAGATCATACCTGTTCACATTCAGGATTTCACAAGATGTGCTGAGAAAGAAGCTTTGCAGCCTGCAGTGGTTCTGCACTTTTATAGGCAGTCCTCTCCTTTTTTTTTTTTACCACACCTCCTGTGAACATGCCAAGATTTACAATCAAGAGTAGAAGAGCAACTGGATCACCATGTCCCCTTAGGCTTTTCTTCTCTTTTTTTCTTTTCTTTTTGTTGTTTTTTTTTAGCTTAAGCAAACTGAGTGATGGTAACTGACACTCTCCTACGCACACCCATCAATACCACCCAACTACATCTTACATAACTGATACTTTGACTTCGCCTCCTTCCTCCAGCATGTAAATCTTTTCAAAAAAGTGTAAGTCTTCTAAAACACTACACAGATAACATCTTTGGCCTGCTATCATTATTTCTGTAATCAAGGAACTTGATGCCCATCTGTTTACACATGTCTACAGTGACAGGGGTTTGGGCTTTAAACTAACGATGGATGTGCATATGAGGGTTTTTTCTGGAGGAAAATCATATTAGAAATCTAGAAATGTTCTACAGTAGAAAAACAAAACACTTTGCAGAACTACAGGATAAACAAAAAGGGATCAAATCTGAAGTTATAAAGATGTTTGACGTCCTGTTTTACGCTGTTCTTCTGTAATACATCTTGAACTGATTATCCTCATCAGCTCCCTTTTACAGCTGCAAACACTGACATGCCAGTCCTCAATGTTATCTGATCTGTTTTTCTTGTGCTCCATTTCTTCGTTTTACCCACGCATCGTTGCCCAGATGTAAAGTTTATCTGTGGGAAATTGTTGGTTACTAATTTTCCTGTGTTGCTGTAAATTTACTGTAATGATATCGTTACTGACAGCAGTGATGTGATCAGTTAATACAAAAATAATCAGATTTACAAATAAGTTTCTATACCGTGTAAAGTGCAAATCAGAACATATTTTGTAAAACAGGTTTTTTATTTTTTAAACATTCTCATTGGGGAGATTGATCCCATCATAATCCCAAAACAAGAAGTGGACGAGACCACGATTACCATGATGTATGGCTGCTTCATTTGACATCACTCTGTACCTGAAACAAAAGACGGCAGTTTCTTTAGTTTTGGCAGTGAAATGTTTCCCATTTTTTGTTTTATTGTAAGATCCTGGATCCAGAAAGGACTTCTGCGTTGCAGCTGGTGCAGTAAATTTCCATCTGCAGGCTGTTCTGCATTTATATGTCTTCAGATATCCTGCTTGTTCATGTTCTTGTTCTGTTTGTCACGTTTTAGCCTCTCTGCTGCATTTTAAACAGTCTGTCTCTTAACCTGATCAAGGTTTTCTGCATACTTCTGCTAATCGCTAATCCTTTCCCCTTACTTCTCTCCTGGATGCCATCCTGCCTCTCCTGCTTCTTCCAAGTCTTTTGGTTTAGATTCAGTCCATGTTTAACTGGTTCTTTAAAAAGAAAAATCATTAAAAAATAATATCACTTCATTTCGGGTTAATTTGATCCCATTTATTTTCTTGGTCTAAATGTTGAAATTAAATACCCTCCAGCTGTTACAACATCTAAAATCCTAGCAAAAATGGAAAGAACTTGACCTCATTTTTATATTTTCTTACTTACTTGCCTCCCATGTTCAATACATGTAAATATTTTCTGAAGAACAAACCAAAGCTTTATATCTTCATCATTCCTGTAAACAGATTCTGTGTGTAGCATAAATACTGAAAATAAATCTACATCAATCAGGATAAGCATGCTTAACAAATGTTCTGCTAGTTTATGTGTAAGGTGACAGTTTTGCAACTTTATATGTGATGCATTGCATGGTCAAAAGTGTAGAAATATCCCCATGCACATGTTGTATTGCGAAACATCTCCCTCTGGAACTACAGCTATAACTGTTGCTGTAAAAGAAGCAGTCTTCTTGACGATTTGTAAGCCCAACTCTGGATTTCCTGTTGTTGAGAAACAAAGTAAGTGAGGTCAAAGTTTTGCTTACAGTCAGAATTAGAAGGGTCAGGGTTTTGTGCAGAACAGCCAGATTCTTCTTCCTAAAGCGGGAAAGAAACTTTACTGTGTCACAGCTTTGTGCTTGGGAGTGCAATCCTTTTACAAAAAGGGAAAGTAATTTCACTTTCACCCAGTTTTGTTTGGGTTGCTTCCATTTAGAAACACTTTTCACCACATTATTGAATGTTGCACTGTTGTCCAGTCTAAAAATGAGAATGAATGAATGAATGAATGAATGAATGAATGAATAAATAAATAAATAAATAAATAAATAAATAAATAAATAAAATAAATGAATAAATCTCAACATTTAATAATGTACAATTTTCACTGAAAATTGGATTTTAAAAAATAGCAGCTGACTTGAGTTCTGTCGTTATTTGCATTGAATAAAACGTCAGTTTTAGAGACACGGCTGAAAGAAAACAATTGAAAATAAAACATATTATTTTAGTTGTTAAATATAGTTAAGTAAAACGTTTGAGCAACGTCGTTTAAAAAAAAAAGAAATAAAAAGAGAAAGCAAGAAGTAAAAAGAGTGTATTTAGTAAATCTAACACAGCGGCCCACTTGAATCCACTGGTCACTATTCCGGTTCCGGATTGGCAAAATAATATACTGGTGCCATCTAGTGGTTGTAACTGGAAGTGCGGGTACCAGAGTCCGTTCCATTGACCCAGTCCGGTGCATTGGTAAAACGACATAATCCATATATCCTCACCAGCTTTTACGGGACTGTAAACGACACCTCCATGTGGGCGTGACTGACCGGCTACTTCCATACCAGCCACTAAGGAAGGACCAAAACTAGCAAGTTAGTCCACCTGACTGAATGCAAGTCATCCTGACCAAAACTTTTTTTTTTAATTGCGGAGACGTCAGCAAAAACAATCGCAGTCTATCATAAAGCGCTTGCTGGCTGCACTTACCTTACGCGCTGTTTAGTTTAGCACCTTGTTAGCTTAGCAGCTGAAACCCACATGGACCTTCAAAACACCAACATGAGCGATGAGGCGAAGGTGCAGCTGAATCACACCAAGACTCTAAGGCTCCACACCGGGAATTTAGTCAACCGAAGCCGGATGAAAAAGAAATGTCCAGGTTCTCCCAGCGAGGAGGTGAGAAACTGTCAGTTAATTAGCGGCGGTGGTTTGAACGCTCATGTTAGCTTAGCCTGTAAGTTAGGCTACCTGGACACTGTGTGTCAGCGTAATAAGGCCTGTGTAACGTAAACAAGAGAATTATTATTATTATTATTATTATTATTATTATTATTATTATTATTATTATTAGCTGTTTGTGAGATGATACCGTTAGTCTGTGTATAAAACATGTAGTGTAACTAACTTCATGGTTTAGCCTGAGGTGAAGAGTGGTGTATAATTATAGTTGTTGTGATGACATAATACATAAGATATAATAATAATATAATAATAAACCTGTAAAGAGAAGGCGACTTATGTCATCCACAGGTATATATACTCTAGAGACGGTAATGGTCTACCATTATCACTTTAATCTTATGGAAAAACTAACTAGCTAAAAGTCTAAATGTGCTAACATTCAGTTTATTTATCTATTTTTTTACTTAACTTTTTTGACATACTTGATGAAAATATTTTGGAATAAGATGGAAAACAACAATACTTCTTCAAACCATGTGTAATATCAAAATCCTCACATATGAGTAGATTCAACTATTGTTTAATAAATAATCTCAGCAGTTAATTCATTAACAAAGTAGTTAAGAGTAAGTTTTCTTGTGGCTGACTAGTCAGGTCTGTGGCCCATCTCTTCTGGCTGTGTTGAAGTTCAGTGTAGTTATAAAGAGGTGTGGTGGCTATTTATTAAAGAGGATTGTTCTGAGTGGGTGTTACATTTTTAAGCTCACTATTCATTGTCTTACAGAAGTGCCTGCAGGTCCCTACTATAAGAAACGACTCTACGCGTGTTGTTGTGAACAGCTATAGTCAAGACCAAAGGTTAAAACTAGCACTTGACTGAAATACAAGAAATTGTGTATCGTTTAATCGCCTAATTTAAAAACATGTCATATATGGTGCTTCTTGACTACTACTAAACAACACTATCTCTACTACATGTAACATACCAATCATGCCACTGTGCCACCACTTTAAATAGTGTCAAATCTTCCTATACAGTCTGACTGATTACATAACAAATCACCTCGCTGTTGTCTAAACTCTTCCTCATTTCTACATGACCCAAACAACTGGTGCAGCTGTAAGTCATGAGTCTATAAGTAACCCTTAATACATGTACATTTATTGTCCTTTAAAGCTGACTTTTTTCCCTTTTAAAAAGCATGAAGTAGGTCCAGCTGATCTTTATTTATTTTTTTATTATTATTATTATTAGACAATAACTTGTACTATCCTGATGTTGTTCAGCTTAGAGATCCTTCATAAGATATCTGCATGTCTTTCAGATGCTATTTCAACATTATGTCTGTTTGATTTTTCAGCTTCGAGACTGCATTCAAGCCACACTGAGCGACTGGTTTTCCACGACAAAACCATCATCCACAGTGGGTAGACAGCTTTGATGTAATGCTGTTGAACACAGTGGGTCACCAAGATATAAGCTATCCTTTTTTGTGTGTGTTTCATCACTCTAACAAATGTGCTGCTGTCCTGTTGCTTAGTTGGATTCTGATGTTTGTGAAAGTAAAGTAACTATAGTGATGGACATCAAAGGAAGCCTACAGGCTCTCTGAACGGAAGCTGTCAGAATGAATGTTCATGCAGTGCTGCCTGCCAAAGGCACCAGTCCAAATCTGCCTGTTGGTTTGGGAGGCAGGCGAGTGTGCAAATACCTTTTTGGTTTGGAGGCTTTGTAGATTTTAAATTTGATAGAATTCCTAGCAAGTGGTAGTCTTTGGATAATTTGTTTCTTTCAAACAAGTATGTGCCTAAGAACAATAGACTTAGATTAAATACGCTGCAGGATCACCAGTCCTGCTGAATTCTCCTGCCCTGGATGTTTTGCTGGGCTCAGCTAATCTGCCTCAGCTTTTATCACAACACCCACCAGACACACACAGGGATGGGGGAGGGTGGCTAGCTGAGGTGAGGGGGTCTTACATAGCTGCAAAGCTCATATGATGCATCCCCTGGAGAGAAATATTAAGAAAGGGACTTTTGAGTTGGACTAAGATTTTACTCTCTGCTCCATCTGTTCTTTTTTTCTTTTTTTTTTTTTTTTGCTGGTGTTGTATCATAAAGCTCAAGTCCTAAATCTAATTAAAAAATGCACAAATATATATTTGATATCAGCTTTATATGTGCTTTATTCATGTTTGGTTACAAGCACACACAAAAACATCCACGAGTGGTTAAAGCTTTTGACTGCAGCCTGTGAAATAAGTTTTTTTTTTCCTCTCCAACTTTATAACTCAAAGCTGTTTTTCAGCAGTTATCCCTGCATCACACTTTCAGATATGAAATACCACACATGTACGTTGTTCGTACTGTCATTCATGTAGAACAGCTGTGACTGAATAACTAATACATTTGGTCTAATCAGATTGCTCTTCGTGTCTCACAGGACCTGCAAGACACTCTAGTCTGCTTCATTCCTGAAGCCACAGATGCTATCAAACCTGAAGAGAGGGAGGAAGTGAAGGTTTCAGGTCAGTACTTGTTTTGTTGTTTACATTAAATCTGTAAGGTAACAATAATGCTATTATACCATCAAGAATAAGTTGTAGAGTAGTCAGTCTGTAAAAAAAAAAACAAAACAAAAAAAAAAATTCTCTGCTGCGATTCTTCACTCTGAATGTTTTTTACTGTTTTATTTAATATACAGTGATTTATTTATTTTTCTCTTATTGATTTTTATGAATGCTTCTGCTAAATGTCGGTCTTTTATCTTGAACAACAGTTGCCCCAGAGAAGATTAGCTCCAGCATAAGTTGCCATGGTGATCCAGTAAAAATATCCTATAATTACTCTGATATAAAAACTCAGACCAAATCTTTTTTAAAACTGTAAAGTATGGATGAATGAATTGTTAATAAAAGGTGGAACATATATTTAAAAAGACCAGAATGAACCATCCACAGTCAGAGTGGGGGGTGACATGTTGATGGAGGTCTTGTTTTTGCAGTGAAGCTCTTCCTGTGTGAGTCGGGTCAGTCTGCTATCAGAGATGCAGTGGAGATGGGTGAGCTTGAAATCTATTCAAAAAAACTTCTATCCTTTTTTTTATATTGCTATTGTATCCAAACTCTTTCCTGTGATACTTTCCTCTTTGTCTCCCACCCCTCAGCCTGTCAGATGCTGGCAGTGTCTCAGCTTGACTCAGTTATCATAGCTCCACCTGGACCTCTGGAGGGTGGTAGCCAAACTCTGGCTCACCTGCAGCCAGCATGGGAGGAGCTGGAGGCTCTGGTCAGGAGCCAGCAGATTGCAGCCATTGGCACCTCTGATCTTGACAAAGATCTGCTGGAGCAGCTCTATAACTGGGCTCAGGTTAGACTAATCTTGGTATTTCTCTCTGTCTACTTGTTTATTTTTTAATAAAAATGAGTTGCTAACTTCTAATAATAGTATTGCAGATATGGAAAAATTTCTTTGTTCAGTCTTGTTAGCTTGGATTTCTCACAGACCTGGCAAGCTCGTCTGCCATCTGTGTTGCAACAAAATAAACCCAGTCACTGTCCTCACCTCCAGGTGAAGCCCAGCAGCAACCAGGTGAACCTGGCCTCCTGCTGTGTGATGCCACCTGACCTGACAGCCTTTGCTAAAGAGTTTGACATCCAGCTGCTCACACACAACGACCCCAAAGGTGAAATGATTTTTTTTTTTTTTCTAAACAATGCCGAAACAGTAAAACACAAAAGTTTCGTTGCATTCTGGCCTCTCGTTTATATGGTAACAAAACCACAAAGATTTGACAACTGCCTCCTTTTTTTGACAAAGATGGCATCTTTTACATCATCTTACACTTGCGCACTCAGACCTTGCTTAACCCGCGTGTCACATTTATACTGCTGTATTTTAATTTATTTGGTCTTTGGTCTTCTGGAATTAGATTTTAATTTTGACAGTAACAACTCAGACTTTTGGAAACAATGACACGGACGCCTATGTTAGCTTTGCAATGTTATTTATCTGTAACTTCACGGTCCTGATTTGTCACCTTCCTATTACATTACAGTTATACAATGATTTAAACACATTTCCAGAAACTGCAGCCCAGTTTCTCAATACTCTAAACACACCCCTAAAGGGTCAACTGCTTTGTAAATAAAAACAAAAAAAAACACAAGTCTTTCAGAATAAAACGCAGCACTCAAAAGCATGGTCTATCTTCTCAAAACGGATTCAAATCAAATAAACACTAATGTATTAAATTCAACATACAACCATCTGAACTGCATATTTTGGCTCCATGAGGTCATGTTAAACATACATGCATGTGTGGAAATTAGCTTAGTTTTATTTAGTGAAGTGTGGAAATTTTTACTTCAGAATAGCATTTACTTTACTGCGAATACATGCAACACATAGTTTTGTATCTGTGTACAAATGCAAAATAGCTACAAAAAAATATTTGTTTCTGCAAAAAAAGATGGACAACTGAACTAAAAACAAAAAAATGCAGTGAAACCTCACTCTGGATCTCCGACTCGTCTTTGTCTTGCTCATTCTGGATGGCTTCCAACGCCCACATGGCCTCCGTTTGCTTCTCCTCTTCCTCTGTCCTCTTACTGTTCCATCTTCTTGCCTGACCTTTGTTTACATCTGCATTTTATCTTTCCTCTGCCCACATGCACAAGATGAAGACTGTTCATTTTTTTCCCAGAGTTGATGTCAGCCGCCACATTCCAGGAGGCCGTGCGGGAGGGAGCACCGAACCTGAGCGTCACAGACTGGAGGCTGGAGTGGGTTCTACGCTACTCCATAATCGTCAAAAGCAGGGGCATCATCAAGTCTAAGGGCTACCTCGTCAGTGCAAGGAGGGCGAGCCCCTAACACCCCAACAGAGGAAGAAAAAAAGACATGGATGAAGCCATTTTCCTCTATTTTCATTCACACACACACAGCATGCAAGGTTATAGCTCTGAATTATGGATTCTGCCAATCACCGTGAGTCTTGAAGTAATTTAATCTTCCACAAAAGGTTGAATCTTCCTCAGTTATGTTCATTCTGAGTAACAGATGAAGGTAATCATTACTGCTGCCTCAAAGAGATCAAAAGTCGAAGAGTTTAACTAGATCAACTTCCGTGTTGAAAGAAAGAACGAGATGTTGAGTCTCACTGTCAGATCAGCTGTTTATAAACACAATGCAGGCTGTTGTATCAGTGGAAAATGTTGCTGTTTAACTTTGGTCTGAGGTGGAGGTCCCTCATGTTCAGATGTAAAGTGCCTCTCATCCATCGACTCCCTCTTTTACAGCTCTGTGTCCACTGTGTCTTTAACTAGACTGGTCTAAATAAATACACTGAGTAGGCAACACAGGAGAAAACAATTTTGTAATGCATATAGTGTGATATACAAGAAAGTCAATTTTATTCATTATTATTTCCATATAAATTGATTTACATTCCCTTGAGAAAAATAATACACTTGTTCAAACCCAAATAGTGTTAAATACTACTGAATTAGAGAAGATACATCGATATATTTACCCCTCCAAGATCATGCTTAAAGCAATATTTTGAGATTGGCATAACTAAGAGGCTGATGTCCTCTATATATTATTTCTACAATAGAAATCCCACACCAGGAAGATGTGAACAAATTGTTTTGATGAAAATCTTTATTTAATGAAACATAGTTGTTTTTTCCAAACAGGGTCCAGTAGATTCTCAAATTCTGTCTTGTACTGTAAATCTATTTAATATGTCTGTATATCATGAATTGGCCGAATTAAAATAATGGGAACGTGTTTTGGACTGTGTTCATTTGAAATGAAGATTATGATTTTGGTTTTCAACAAAAACAAAACTTAAGAATCTGAAAGCAGGACAGAGTGAACTTACAAATACTGATGAAAAAAAATGGTGAATCATCTGGTTTGTAGCAATGTCTGTTATATAAGATTGAACTTTAACGTGTTTGATAGGTATAGTTAGCTTGTTTCTAATCCCCTGCATTACATCAAGTGGACAGCTAAAACCTGTTGCAGTAATTGCATATTGAATTGTTATACGAAGCATGTTAAAGGAATTGATGCAGTTGTGCCTGACAGTGCATAAAAAACTGCAACTTGAAATACAGTGTAACGGTGCCGAGTTAAACCTGCACCTATATTTACTTAGGTCTTTTTTTGTTTTTTGCTTTTTAAAAAAAAAATGATTGAAAACACCTAAGATTAATCAAGTGAGAGATTTACCATTTCATTACAAATAATTACAACTCAGCAGTCTATTAAATACCATGATCAGTAACATTTTTCATACTAAGTTGAATGAGCTATGGAGCCTTGTAAATATTTTTAAAAAGACCAAATAAATACATTAAATTGAGAGTTACATGGAAAAGTAAATGACAATAGAAATATAAATTCATGCCACATTTTATCAGCTTCCTAATGGAAAATTTATTTCAAATTATTTTTTGTTTAACTTACTGCCAGCTCACTTTGTTTATTGAGGTATTTTTATATTTATTTATATTATCATAGCATGAATATATAAATGAAAGAATATGTTTACGTAATCACTGTTGCATCAGCCAGATGTTTGATGATCCCATTTTGAAGCTGTGAGTTTGGCATTTTTCCTTTCAAATTTTGCTCCTTTGAAAGTGGAAGTTAGGGAGAAGATTATAAATGTGACTGATAATGATGGAAAATCCCTGTAAGACACCTGTAAAGTAATGATTTGTCACCCATTATTTAATATAGTTTATGCATAGTGCCAGTTATAGTATGTCATTATGTATCCACACGCTGCCTGGCCAAATAAAATTTTGTTGAGAAATCCTCCCTGAACCACTCTTTTGAAGTTAGAACCCAGTGAAGTTTGGGATTGTCATCTTGGAATGTCTTAACTTCAACTCAGTCCCACATCTTGATTAATTTCCAGCTTTACACTATACTAAGGCATATCCTACATATAAGACATAGTTTACTAAATGAGCATTAAAAAGAAATAACTTTTTCTATGAATTTTATAAAAAGTTTATTGAGGCCCTACTGGATAAATTAAAGGCAAATTGGGGGTGATTTTGGCATGAACGTCTAATCAGACTGTACATCCGCCCCCTGCCGGTAAACAGATGTAATGCAGGACACTTAAGTCACTTCGGCATTTGAGTCAAGATATAAAACAACATCAAAATTTGTAATATTGTGTAAATATAATGGTAACACTCTAAGAAAAACAGACAGGTACAGAAATAAATGTAAGAATATCTGGCTCCGGGGCAAGACCGCCTCTGATGTTGTTTCTACAGTGCTGCATTCGTCTACTCGGCCTGGCTCCGCTTTTCGTGCATCGATTACTAAGGCCGGGACTCATACCCGGAAGTGAACGAAGTAGAAGTTCGCGTGCAAGATGGTGGCCACGAGGAGAGGAGCACGCGTGAATTCCCCAACCAAAACAAAACCGGAGCAGCCGTCCGAGGTTCAGGTACAGTTGAATGAGACGGTTTAAGAGCATGAAACGTTCAGATGTAGGCGGTGGAAATAAAACAGCCGGTAAATTAAAGCTGTCGCGGGCCAAACACCTGGCGTGGATCTGCTGAAAGTCGTCACGTGGACAGCAACAGCACAGCACATGTGTTTGAAAATGTTTCGCTATGTCACAAGTTTATAGAAACTAAAACAAATAAATAAATTGTTAAATGAATAGCTATGGGGTTTTAAATAGCAGATCCAATGGCTAGTTTACAAGCAGTTGGGTCGTTATTTTTCACATTTAACGATCGTAAAGTTGCTACAGCAAGAATATTTTACGGTAAATATACCTAATTAATCCACTGACCTTCATTGTGCTGTGTATTCTCTTACACTTACACCCCGTTCATTTAGTATTTATATCTTGTACTGTATGTATCTGCAATTAAACTGCTGTTCCCGAAAACATTCATTAATAATAAAAAAAAACTAAAAACATTATTAGCACATGAAAGAAATTAAATTGCCATAATAATAATTAAATATAAAATACCAGTAAATAGCTGTTAATACAGTAATTAAGACATTAACTTGATAAACTTGAATGAAATCAGGGAAACCAGTTGTTTTAAAAATTATACCTTGCAGTGTACTACTGTTGAAAGACTATTGTTTATTAGTTTCAGCTCCCTTCAGTAACACTGAATTCAGAACAGCTCATCACAATTCCATCACGTTAAGTATTAACATTTAACTGTACTGATACTACAGAGTCACAGATTAATGACCTCTAAAGTAAAATGTGTTATAATTTTCCTTTAGTGTAAAATGTGTCCCCCAAGTCATATTTATACTTTGCGTTCTTTTTGTATGTGTGATATGAACAGCAAGTGTCTCAGAAGCAGCAGTAGGAACAAATAGGTTAAGACTGAATACTACAAACTGGGTAATGAAAAAAGAAAGTGTAAAGGCTGAGTTTGCTAGGATGTCATCATCCTACAGTGAATGTGTTTTACCGTTAACAATCTTTCTTCTTCCATCCAGGACACTCCCTCCACTGGCCGAAGAACCAGAAGGGCTGCTAAACTAGAAGAGACCCTTGCAGAGACCTGCAGCAAACTTGAGAAGAGTGAAGATGAAGCTCTCCCATCTAACCCTACTTCCACAAAAAAAAGATGTACCAGAGCTTCCCGACTCCACAGTCCAGAGCAGCCCTGCACCCCAGTGGGCTCTACCCATGAAGCAGACGTGTCAGACTTGGAGTCCTGCTGCTCTGCAGTGTCTGACCCTGACCCACCAGCGAAAAGCACCAGGCGGAAGAGACAGTCCCATGCAGAAAATCAGGCAGATGAGGAGGTATCTGAAGTGGAATCGTGCTCTTCTGCAGTGTCTGGATCAAAAGCAGGCTACAGTACCCGTCGAAGCACAAGAAAAAAGACAGTTCCTGAAAGTTCTGACATAGCTCAGGCTGAAGCAGGAACTGTTAAAGTTGAGCTGACCCTGGAGACAGAGTCCTGCAGTTCTGTGGTGTCTGAATCCCAGAGAGTTACGAGAAGCCAGAGGAAAACTGCTCGCACCAGATCGACAGCCAAAAAACACATCGAGGACTCAGAGCTTTCGGATGCCGACAGCTGCACTTCTGCCGCCTCAAGACGGAGATCGAGGCGGCAAATTCAGCCTATTCCCCTGCATCTAGACGAGCTATCAGAAAGTTCTCAGTCTCCCATCCGGATAACTCTGCGGACCAGGGCAGCAGGAGGGAAGGTGGAAACCACGCTAGATGTCAGTGAACCCCCATCTTGTGAGTCTGAAGGGCTTGAGTGTGGACCCACTAAGAGTTTGACCACTCTTAGAAGGGGCAGGTCACGTTCAGCAGGTCCTAAAGACGTGGATTCAGACTCTGAGGTAACGAATGTGCATTCCTCAGTGGGTAGCCCTGGCTCTACACGAGGCAGAGGGACTCCCTGCAGCAGCCGCACAGGCTCAGGGACCAGCAGCCGGGGTGCACCGGCCTCCAGACGCTCAGTCAAGGACTGTAGTGTTGTTGTAGAAAATCCCGACACATCAGAAGACAACTCACTAAATGACTCTAGGCTGGAAAACACAGTAATCGCAGAGGATGCAGACTGTACTCTGTTAGAGGAAAATGAGATCGAAAGATCTGAAGTACAAGAAGGTAAAAATACCTCTGATCGGTCTTCCAGTGATACAAATACAGAAAATCTAGAAAAGGAGATAATTGACATCTCAGAAGATAACTCCCACATTGGTCCTTCAGAATCAGTTTTTCCAGAAGATACAAGTGAACCTGCAGTGATCGCTGTAGACCAGCAGGAGGAGCCATCTACTGAAACTAGCGACAGAGATGCCTCAGAGATGGAAATGATGCAAGAAACAGTCCCACCATCGGAACCGTCAGGCCCCTGCTCTTCTGTTACAGTAACAATATGTGAGAAGGCCTCTGAAATGACAGAGGAGGCAGAAGAGGAACAGGAAGCTGCTGACACCCACCTGTCAGAGACAGACAAGCCTCTGGATGAGGATGCTGTTGTGGGAACTCAGCTTGACGGTGAGGAAAAAATGGAAGTCAACATGTTAAAAACCGAAGTTCAGCAGGTGGCTGACACCAGCGCTGCCCAGGCTGAGCCCATCCAGGTCACATCAGTCCAACAGCACAGGGTCACCATCGATTCTGAATCCGAACAGCAACCTAAAGATGTTATCATCCAGAAAACAAAAATAATCAGCCTGCTGGACAGCAGCGATGATGACGAATTTGACGAAGAGGAGAGGGATGTTTCCGAAGAGGGAGATTTGGAGCCCAGGGATGAGGAGAGAGCGGGTCCCTCAAACAAGTCGGAGGCAACAGCTGCATCAGTTGATGGGCTGTTTATGATTGACACTCGGCCCGGGCAGGAAGCTGATGAAGACTACTACAGAGAGGGGCGAGAAGAGGAGGCTGAACAGGAGGAAGATGAGTTTGTAGATGAGGAGGTGGAAGATGATGATGATGATGAAGATGCGAAAGTCCTGTTCTCAAGTAGAGATTCTCATTCGTAAGTACTGTTGACGGTAAATTGTGCGACATGGGCCGGTTAAAAGAAGCCATTTTAACACGCAGCTCTGTAGTTCATGTAAAAAATATAATAGTTTCAAAAGCCACATCAAAACAAGACTCATTTCTCCTCTGAGAACATGTCCTGAGTTTCCAAATGGCCATCCATACTTTTCTTTTATTAGTTATGTAGGTCACAGTGTAACACGGGTGCATTTTGCCTTCCTGGTGGAAGCTTGGCTTACCCATCAACACAGAACGAGTCACTGCTTGAACTCTGAATTTCAACAAAGTGATAGGAGTCATCAAATTTTTGTTGTGCAGACACAAACACCCGTTTATATGCTAGTGATGTCTTTTTTTTTTTTTTGAGAATCTTTAACAGGCAACAGTGAGTATAAGGGGTCACAATGTGGAATAAATTCACTCGCCGATCACTTTATTAGGTGCACCTTGCTAACCGGATTTGGCCCTTCTTGCCTTCTGAACTTGCTTAATTCTTCATGTCAGATTCAACAAGGAGATGAAAGATTGGTCACGTAGGCCATAATGACATGGTAGGATCACACTGATGCTGCAGATTTTTCAGCTGAACATCTGATGAGAATCTCTAGTTCTTCCACATCCCAATGCTGCGCTTTTGGATTGAGAACAGGTGACAGAGGAGGGGTACAGTGAGCTCATTGTCATATTCAAGGAAACAGTTTGAGAATGATTTGAGTTTTGTGACTTGGTGCATTATCCTGCTGGAAGTCGCCATCAGAAGGTGGTACATTGTGGTCATAAAGAGGTGAACATGGTCAGCATCAGCAGGCTCTGGTGTTACAACAGTGCTCAGTTTCATGGCCCAAAGTGTGCCAAGAAAGTATCCCCGATATCATTACACCACCAGTAGCCCTACCAATGTGACAGCTGACATCAAGACTCATAAACCAGGCAACATTTTTCTGGTCTGTTATCCAGTTTTGGGGAGTCTGTGTGAATTTTAGCCCAAGTTTCCTGTTGGCAGACAGGCGTGGCAGTCTGTGTGGTCTTCTGCTGCTGTAGAGCATCTGCTTCAAGGTTGGACATGTCTATTCAGTGATGGGGTTTTGCCTACCTTTGTTGTAACCAGTGGTTTATTTTTCTTTCTGTTTTCTTTTCTATCATTTCCAACCAGTCTGTCCATTCTCCCCTGATCTCTGACATCAACAAGGCATTTTAATTCCATTTCACTGGACATTTTCTCCTTTTCAGATCATTTTCTGTAAACCCCAGAGATGATTGTATGTGAAAATCCCAGTAGATCAGCAGTTTCTAATATACTCAGACCAGCCGGTCTGGTACCAACAACCACGTTCAAAGTCTCTTAAATCCTCTTTCTTCCTCCTTGTCATGCTCAGTTTGAACTTCAAGTTTTTTTGTCCACCTGCCTAAATGTGATTGGCTGATTAGATATTTGAGGTGTACCTAAAGTGTCCAGTAAGGCGTGACTGCTTGTTCCATCAGGACAGTAAATATGAATATTGAGCACATTATTTGATGCATGTACACTGGTGTGGCTCATTGAGGTCAGACATATCTTTATATACACCAAAAAAACTTTACAGCAGGATGACTTTAGGTTTTGATCTTTTAGTGGGATTTTTTATTTGAACAAAATGCAACAGCATAAAGACAGCTAAACCACAAACGCATCATCTTAACTGTGCAGAGATGAGAAATGAGACATGAGCGCCTCTCTGAGGAATTTTCTTTGGGCCTATTAATTTCAGGAAAGAGTTGTCCAGCCGTATTGACCCCGGCATTAGACTGAAGGAGCTCGGGGGTTTATACATCAGTTTTGATGGCAGCAAATCAAAACCTGACTCCAGTTCGCTGCAAAAACTAAAGGAAAAGAAGATCCAAGATGAGGTAAATAAATGATTGATTTTTCCTTTCTGAAGGTGTTGAGATGGAGAATGAATAATGAGCCTTCATATGTAATTCAGATGGTGTTTATAGTTCCTCTCCAATTCTCTTTGACTTTGACCTTTTAATCAGTCATGCAGCGTTTATGTGGTTGTTCGATGCTGCAGTTTTTGTTGCTGTTCACAGGTGATGAAAAAGAGTGTGATTGGACCAGATTTTGAAAAGAAGGATGCAGTGCCTCCATACAGTGATTCTAAACAAGCCATAAAGCTGAAACGCAGAGTAAGTTTTACGAAGTAAAACACGGATGTATTGATTCACGTTGAGTAACTTGAGTCATTTAACACCAGTTTTAAATGTAATCTTTAGTAATCACAAGTGTCGGCTTGATGAGTTGGTGATGTGAGTGTGTGATTCTGGTGTTTTTAAAATAAGTCATTGCTTATGTAGGCAGAGCGGGAGAAATCCACAGGAGATGGCTGGTTTAATATGAAAGCCCCAGAGATGTCTCAGGAGCTGAAAGGAGACCTTCAAGCGTTAAAGATGAGAGGCTCCGTGGATCCAAAGAGGTTCTACAAGAAGAATGACAGAGATGGCTTTCCCAAGTATTTCCAGGTGTGTGGTTTCACTTACCTGCTCCTTTAAGCTCTTCCAGAGGCACAGAAATGTTTTTACATTTGAAAAGTTTTACATACAGATTTAATTGATTTTATTTGCAACAAGTTATCCAGCCTGCTGTATTCTTCAGAATTCTGCTTTCAGATTAGTTGTATGTGATGTTTAGTCATTTGTTTAATTTGTGCTACAGTTTGGCAAAGTGGTGGACAGCCCAGTCGACTTCTATCATTCCCGTATTCCCAAGAAGGAGAGGAAGAGAACCATGGTGGAAGAGCTGCTGGCTGATGCTGACTTTAGACAGTAAGTTAAATCATTTCCAGCTTCTCACATCGTTTTAATGTCCACTCGACTTGAGTAGCCTTTACAGAAATTCACAAGTAAAGCCTTGTGATCTTAGTTGGAGAAATGAGTCAAACCATCAGTTAAAACAACATATCCAGAATTTTAATGGGATCCTTGTGCTCATCTAAAATGATACAAAATGAGAAATGAAATAAGTGTGAGATGCAACAACAAATATTCTCTTTTCATTCTAATACCTTTTTACTAGAATAAAAGATCATTACAGAAGACTTGGTATTTGCATCAGTGTACAAAGTAAAAAAAAAAACAATTACAGACGTTAAAATAAATGAACATGGGTTAAACTAATAAACAATGTTAGAGAAAGATGAAACAAAAAGAAAAATACAGTAGATTGTTTTAATTTCTTATATTTAGTTAGTTATTTAACAACAGCTTTCAGCTCTTCATTTTTATGCCGATGAAGTTAACAGGGGTTAGATTTTCGCATTAACATCTGCCAGGGTAAATCTGACTTGCCAGATGGCTCTCCAGGCTACCTCATATATCGCCTATTGAAAAATCAGCTTTGTTTGTGAGTACTTAATTACTTGGAGAAACCCACAGACTTTATGGAAGAGATGGACGCAGCTACCAAGATACCACCCATTGCTTTGTGAGCTGCTGCTTGGAAGCCATGAGTCTGGCTGTTGCTATCTGGAGGCTTGTATTATTTGTCCAATTTGTGCCTCTTTTATCTTCTTTTTCCTTTATTCTCCAGCCTGTGCACCATAAATCAATTCTGACCAAGTATTTTGAAGAATGTGTCAGTTCTTATAATGCACCAAAGGAGAAAGCAAACTTGCTGTATGAGCTAAGCGAGGATACAGCAGTGTGTCATTTTTGGAAGTCTTTTAGGTATTTATGACATTTAAAAGTTACATGACAAGGACTCGGGTAACAATTACAATTATGTGAGACAGTCTTGATCATAGCTCCACGATTCTCCTGATCCTCTTCATTCACTAGTTTGAAATTACCTGGATGGAACAGAAAAAAGTTTGCACATTATTTTCCACCATTTAATAAGCTGACTGTTTACTGTTTTAGTGGAATTTTGTTTTCCACTAAAGATTGGTGCAGTGATACTCCAAACCTACTTGTACAAAAATTAAACCTTTTGGAGACAAATCTATTCACACATGGAATTAGATAGAAAATAGACCAGTAGCACAAGAGGAAACTTCTGCTGTTTACAGTCCCTATTTGAATGTAAACGTGAAATTAAATACAGCCAGGAAGTAATGGGTAGTGGCAATAGAAAATACATCTCCTGAAATATATAAATGCAACATTATAAAAAAAAAAATATGGCATGAAGCGTCATGAAATAAGTAGATATATGAACCAGGCTTCTCAAATAATTTATTGAAAAACTTTTTTTATATATATATATTTTCATGGGTTAATTTAATCCTAAATGGATCTGCTCGCTCTCCGTACCTGATGATTATATCTTTTGTATGTAAATATTTCCATTGAAAAACCGTGTTACATACATGTTCTAAGGATGCTGGTTTGTTTTTATAGAAAGAATTTTGACCATATTTACTGTCAAAATGTGAATAAATTAAAATACTTCTCAGGAATATTATTAGGATGGTTAAGTTTGTGATACAGTGGATGTAGTGGACAAAATGTGTCTGACAAATGTCTGATGCCAAAATTTGATTGTCACCTTAAAAAGAAACAACCTTAAAAATGTTTTTTTTTTTTTTTTTTTCCCCCAGCCAAAACAAAAAGAGATTTCAGCAAATTATGATGGAAAAAGCAGCACAGGGAGCTGGCAAGAGGAACAACAAGAAGAAGAAATTCCACAAGACCTGATGTGATGAACACGGACTCTTGAGACTTTTCATAAAATACTAACATCCGGTTTTTAGGCACACAGGGTTGTTGAAGGTGTGAGCTTAAATATTTTGGAAGTGAAATACAATTACATGAAGCTTGAACCCTGATTATTTAAGGTTCTCTGTCACTAAAAAAGGAACTGACTGTATAAAATAGAACGGTAACATTAAAAATAAAGATCTATAAATGTACAGTGATCAGGAAAAAATTTCATTCTTTAATTTACAACAGAACTTTTTTTTTTAACTCAAATGAACTTGTAATTTCCAAACATCTGTCTAGAAAACAATAAATGGTATCGTATGATTTTTTTCTGCAGTGATTGTTGCCCTTCTAACCAATAAAAGCTTGTCTGCATCATGTCTTCCAGGATCGGGTACTCGCTTCTATTTTGAAATGACATTTGAAAAGGAAAAAAAAAAAAGCTTATAATAAAGAAAAAGGGAAAATCCTCAATGCTTGAATGCAGAAAAGTAGTTGGTCTGAGTATAAATAATTTGTTAATGTTAACATATTCATGGTTTTATTGTGTCTGCCTGAACAAACCTCTAAGTCTCTAAGTGGTGTCACAATACTGTTCAACAACGTACACAAGTCAGGTTTTCTGACTTGATATTTGCATATTTATGTAAACAAATGGAGGCGGCATTAGATCACCATTCACCCTCATTGACCTGGAACTGTATATTAAAACCTGACAGTTTATGATTGTGTCTCTTAACTAATGTCCTGCAGGTGTTTGGTTCTCTTTCTCTGTCTGATAGAAATGTTTTAAAATGCTCTGCACAAAATGAGGAACAAACATGAAAAGGATTTAAACCTGTAAGTGGGTTTATTGTAAATTTATGTTCATTTTAATGAAAAATTCTCTCACCAAGGACCAAAAATGTTTTAAGGGACTTTAATTTCTGGATGTGTAATAGTTTTTTAAACCGATCTCAAAGATGGGTTTGGATATGACGCAGGTCTGCAACTTTTACAATGCAAAGAGCCATTTCTTCCTCAGCCCAGCTGAATAAAATTTAAAGCTGCAAATCTTTTGAAAAAAAGACAAATATTTGATAAATGTCAGGAAATTTGTTGTAATTTTCAAAGCAGATTTTTATTTCTATTTTTAGGTTAAAAAAAAAAAACTTTTGCAAAAAGAGGATAGATAGACAGGCTTCTATGGGATGTAGATATTTGTGGGGAAAGCTCATAGTTTCCAATCTAATGGCAAGAAAAATAGATAAAAGGAATATAAATATTACTGGAACTTTTAGTGTTGTTATGTTGTGGAAATTCAATGCAATTATATGAAAAAACTGAAAAATTGTTTTAAAAATGTATATCTAGTGAAATAACTAAATTCACTTTTTAAAAAAACATGTGCTGATCTCTTTTCCTGGAAACCTGACCCACTATGAAGCCGATTTGGTTTCCTAGAGTCACCCTGGCATGACATGAGCCAGGCTTCTGATCCTGAACTTCACTCTGCCACCAAACCTCCTTAGACTCTTGCCACGCTGTTAAGCCAGTGTTCCCTGGTAAATCAAAGCTAAGGTGGTTATTTAGAGTATTACTTCTTCCCTCATGTGAAACAAAATGCATCTTTCTTTTAGTATAATTAAAAATGAACGTCTGAGTGTAGCTGTGACGAGAACTGATAAACTTTATTATCCGAGATAAAAGCTCAGATAACAGACGGAAAGACTATCTCCGATGAAGTGACGGACTTCTTGATCAGTGGCAGACAAACACAAAACACAGCTCTGAGTTTCAAAGAAGAAAATGTTTCTATGTAAATCTGAAACTAAAATTCTTGTTGAGGTCTTCCTCTGTCTTGCCCGCTGCTCTTTCATTCACAATTTGGTTCTTTTTCAAACATCTCGTAGCTTTAGGCTCTCAGCAGTGGTTCTTGGTTACCTTCTTGCTTCATTTGTGTTAGAAGAGATGAAACCTTAGGCGCTGCAGCTTAACATCACCCACATTAAAATTTTATCTATTTATAACTAAACCAATCTATCACTTTAGCTTCATCATCATCACCCCATTTTTAAATAACAGCCCAGGTGGGAGGAATGTGGTGTTATGTTTTGGAACACTGCGTTTTTAAAGAGTGACAACTACCATCACTCGGCATGTGATGGAGAGGTTAAAAATTGAAATCAACTTCAAGAGGAGAGGATTTAAAATGTGCGTGAACTGGTCTGACTTACTGATAAAGTCTTGACTTTAAGGTGAGTCATTGTGCTACTTTCCTACACATGCAGTATTTTTTTCTCTATGCATTATTTTCATTTCTGCTTTAACAATTTAAACTCAGGTTTGTAACTTGCATCACCTGTTAGTCATTCCAGTGGGTTAAAGGTCAAAGGGTGGTGCCCAGTGGTCTGTGTGTCTGAAGAATCCTCTGGACTCGGCTGTGGATCTGCTCCCAGTAGGATGGATGAGTCTGAAGTCTGAGAAACACAAAACATTAATACCAGATTTTCAATAACGGGCACCTTGTCTGAGTTGGAGAGACCTAAATCAGAGGTGTTAACCAAGTACAACTCCCTAGGTACCTAAGCAGTATTCCTAGCTCCTGTACTGGTGAGTTTGTGTCTTCAACAGGATTTCAGTATGATGTTTTACGGGCTCATGAGACGAGAAGGTTCAAGTCAGAACGTGATGAGCCCATCACAATTAGCCAAAGTCAAGATGAACTTTTTAAATTACTTATGAGGGAAACTATTAAGTAATTTAATTTAAGCAGTCCAATAACCAAGTCTGTCCTAAATAAATGTTTTCCTACTTTTTGATTCAAATGAATGGATCATTATCAGGATTTTTTTTATACTCTCCACTATTTGGTCGTTCCCTCGCACCTTGCTCAGAGGCAGCACACTCCAAAGTTGTGTGACTTTACACCCCTCTATGGTATATGCTGCTATGAATTGTTTTTTGTTCCAGTGTTTGTATAGGAAATGCTGACAGGTGTTACTTTTGTCCACTAGTCTGTGCTGTAACCAAACATAAGGTGTGAGGAAGGAAACCAAGCTGACAGACTTAAGGTGTAAAATATTCTGAAAAATATTGAAATCAGCTGTACTCTTTCCATTCAAATAAGTGTGCTGATTTTGGCTTGTTAACATTTATATATGCGACAACAAAGCAGCTCTACAACTGACAAGACCGTGAACGTGTGTGAGCTGGAGGAATTATTGTGCTGTATCAGTACTGTATAAATGCATGTTAGCCACAAGCAGCCACAAAGAAAAAAAGACTGAACAGAAGAAAGTAAATTCCAGTACTGCCTCATCCACATCTATTTCTTGGTAGTGGCGGGGTGATGACTGACTGATTGACTTGTGTCTTGGCCTGGCTGGCAGTGTTGGAGCAGAAGCTTTTCATCTCTAATCAGATAAACTCTACCTGCTTCAAAAAGTCATCAAGGACAAATCATCCAGAGACATGAATAGACTGAGACTCTGAAGCTTAAGGGGCAAATTCTGCCACTGGCATCTGTCATTTTCTTTATGGATCAAAGATTCGTGGAAAGACGTGCCCCTCTCCCTGTCAGAGGAAATCTACAAAGGCCAGCTCTAATCTCCCACCCAGCAAATCCTGTCGCGTTTCCAATTTAGAGAAAAGTATCATTCATTTCCTGCAATTTACTTTTCAGTCTAGGATTGTCCATCGATTTTAATGTTTACTTATAGACTGAGCAGAGGCGACGGGAGAGAGGGATACACAAACAAACAAACAAAACAGAACATTGGTCCCATTGGCGTGTTCAACTCGCAGCTGTTGTGATCGATGACAAGGTCTCTCTGAACATATTAAAGCGTGCATCAGGTCAAATGGATCAGTCTCGAGCCGAAACACAAATCAATACCATTTTCCGCTTTGTTTTCCCTTCCCTCTGCCTTCTCCCTCGGTAATGAACAAACATGACAAGACATCAGCTTCTGTAATTTAAAAGGTGGAGGGGAATTCATCCTGCCCATCGAGTGTGATCAAAATTAAAGATTAGATGTGTATGTGCACACAGACGTGCACAGCAGCAGCAGTGTATGACTAACCCCTCAGGGGATTTCCATATATTTTCTTTACACGGTAATTTGGAACTCATACAGGTGCCTCTTTTGCTTTTAAGATCTTTTCAGCAAACACAAATGATTTACACAGATGGGCCGACAAATTCAGAGCAAACACCACACAAAAAAAGAGGATTATGCTCAATCCTACTTCGGTGTTAGAACGACGACAGACTTTTTAGCCATCAGGCTCAGATGTGATCAGTACAATGTATCTTGATGAATTTCTTCAGATAAAACATTTAACCTCGGGGAAAAAAAAAACAAAACAACAAAAACTAAGTTATAAACAATCATTTTCCATAGTTTAGATTTAGCAGATAATCTTTTTAATTTAGCCATCAACAACATAAATCTCAACCCACTTCAATGGTTTATTTTATTAAAATATTTGACTAAATTTAAAATACTGGTAGGTTTTACCTTTCTTTGAGGGAAAGACTTCCGACATTCAAATGGCTTCTGGAGTTGGACGCATCCAGGCTGGACTGAGCTGAGGCAGAACGTTTCACAGGACTTCTGATCTGGGCTTCATGTCTGGATGGTGTCTCTAGAAAGGACCGGCCTTCCGCTAAAGTTGATTCCACCTAGAAAAAATTAAATCCCAACAAGTTAGCATGACCCACTACTGACATAAACATCAGCACTGTTGATAGAATAATATAAAAATCTCTTCCAATAATGAATAACATTTTATAAAAACACAACATAAATATGATTTAAATGGCAGAATTTTTCATTTGGAAATTGACCAGAGTATAAAGGGCACAAACTATATTTCCATTTAGAGAATATTATTAACAGTGACATGGTATACCAGCCTGAAACTCAGGTCTCTTTTTATTTCATGCTACTGATTTTAGGGATGGACTCGTATGGATTTTTTTAGGGTCGATGGGCGATACAGGCTGCTGATTTTCTTGAGACGATATCTGGAGCTGATGCTGCTTTTGTTCTTTCAATTTACATCATAAAAATGACACAATGATAATAATGTTACCAGTGTCTTTTTTTTTTATTTTATAAAAATGAAAGTTCGGAAAAATTTTCGATCCTCCCAGTTTAGGAGCTGCTGGTTATAATGGAGGGACAGAGATGTTCGGCATTTTCTCCCATCAGCCTGTACCGGCTCCTGTAGGTAATGATCCAGCTGCGTGAACGGTTCCTCCTCCTACTTCTCCTCCTCAGAAGTTCATCCTTGTGCTGAGGAATCCCTACTAATAACATTATTCACACGCGTGAGGATAAACGCAGCCGCTGCAGTTCAGAACCACCGATGAGTGAACAGCTGTTGTCCTCTCATCTGCACCTCACTGAAATGCTCTCTTTTGACTTTACCTTAAGGTTAAATCTGCAGCAATGAATACACCTCTGTGCTAAATCTTTATTTTGTATACATAAGATGCATTTAACATTACAATGGCCAAGACAGTCATTTTGACTGTTTTGAAATCTGCACTATTCAATAACTTTGTCAAATAAAATCATAAAGCCTTGCTGGTCCCTGACAACTGTTTAGAAGTAACAGCCAGCGCAGATCAGGTCTCTTTTCCTGCTGCTCGGCTTTGCCTCACATGCTGCAGGTGTCTTTTTTTCCTCCAGCTTTGCTGCAGTCCGCTTCTAGAGTTCATAGAATAAAACAAGATGGTTTAGAACTCATTGGTTTTTATTCTACTGAAACTCTTATTTTACTTTACAGATCAGTGGAAGATAACTCGTCTGTCTGTTACCTGATCAGCTGATCACTGATCGATCAGCTGCTGTGTGAAAACATTCAGCTATCAGAGATCTGAAAACGCAGATGGTGTACGTATTTCATAACAAATAAAATTTCCTTTAGTGCACTCAGTAAAAACCTACAACAGAGACCTACGCTGAAAGTTAGATCTGAAGAGGAGCGTGGTTCTTCTAGGAAAGCGTTAACAGTGCTAATTTTACATGAAAACATGTAGTTGATGTATAAACTGACACCACAGGGGGCCGGGGGGACTTCAGCCTTACGAACATTTTTGCGGCTCTAGGAGTTCTAGTGTTCATCCTGTGACAGATGTTGGTAAGGTATGCACACAAAACCTACAACTATCTGCTCCTCCCTAGAAACAATGAAAAGAAATCTTATAAACGCTGCATTCGGCCTTCCCACTCTCCATTCTGACCAACAAAATCTGTGCTTCCAGTTTTGAAGTGTATGGTAATATTTATGCTAAGTCAAACAGTTAAAAGATGCTTTGAAGGTTTAAAACTTACCATCGTTTTAAAGCTGATGCAGCAGGCTTTCCACTAGCACGCTGCTAGTGGGGGAGGAGTAATGCAGTCTCTGCACGTGACTGCAGCGTCTCCAACAACACAGAGCTACCACAAAGATATAGGCAAACGCATCCGCATATCAGCTGATGCCGATACAAGTAAAAGAAAACGCAATATCAGGCCGATATATCGACTGGCCGATGTATCGGTCGATCCTTAACTCATTTTATAGAAAACATCAGTGTAGAATTAAACTGGGTACTGTCCCATTGCCATATTTTTATTCTGCAACTTTGACACAAAACTTTTGTTTTTGAAACATGCTATATATATATATGTATATATATATATATATATACATATATATATACAGACAGACAGACATAACTTCCTGATATGATTAAAACATCCTGTTTTTGTTGAACATCACAGCACCAACTTTCATGCCGTTAGTTGTCCAGATGTGGGAGCTAATAAGCCTGTAAAATAGACTACGTGTGAATGCTTTATTTAGTTTATACTTAAAGAGGACGACACGACGGTTGCTTCACCTTTAACAAGGGTCCGCCCCTGGTCTTGCAGTAAGAGTTTTTCTGCAACCTCTTCATAAAAACTGTGCTTGCTGGATGCTTGTTTGGAACATAGACTGGTGGAAGAAAGTAGTGCTCAAAGATTTCACAGAGGCACAATGGAGAGAGAACTTTTGAACGTCTCCAAGAGCATTTATGAAACTGATCTGATGAAGAATGCCATTAAGGCCTGACGAGACAACAGACGACAGGGTTTTTACTTCAAGGATGCAAATCGTCTCCTCCTCATTCCAGAAATGACTCTTCATATGCCTCCCGCTGCTGCATGCTATCCCGGTTTGTTTTCTTTTATTCCGCGTAGGTTGTGACTACGTAGCTCCAGTCCTTTTTAACATCCTTTGTTAAGAGATTCCTTTGCACATGCTCCGATGTATAAACATAAAATAAATTGGATATATAGATTTACATGCACAAAGATATCGGAGAATTCGGGAGAAATTTAAGTGTGTAAATCTGATTCTCATAATCTGTTCATTGTAGTTATCTAATAAAAAATATCGGATTTAGCTGTTTACATGATTAGTTGAATTCCTCTAACTCCAGAAATCAGGTAATGATCAGAGTTTTTGTGTGCGTGTAAAAGCCCTGTCTTTGTATTAAGGCTTTAAATAAAAAGAAACTTCACTTTATCATTGCAGGTCTTTTCTCTACTGCACTCGTGTCTTATTGCATCATAAGAGTAGCTCAGCAGACATTCCAGTTCAGAAAATAACAAATCAAACTTACTTTTGTTGTTCTTGCTCTGCAACTTCCATGGAGAGAAGCATCTGAACATAAAATGAGAAGCAAGTTTTTTTGTAAAGTACTATAAAGTAAAGACACTTGAGAACACACTGGCTTTGTTTTTTTTTACCCACACAAACTTAAAAATAATTAATTTCTGGATCAAATACAAAACAGTACTACAGTACTACTGTAATAGAGCATGCTTTATTTATTTTTGTCTTTATTTGTGAGAATCTGAGACCTACCTGTGTGACCCACGGAGAAGCTGACAGAGCGTCGATCCATGCTGTCATTTAGAGAAGTGAAGGAAGGTGTTCCCATCCCAGATGCATTACTGCTAAGGGACACCTGGCACGAAACACAGTATAGTAAGTTTGCTGCTAGACAAAAAAAAAAAATCAATTTACTTTTATTCATAAAGTAAAACATTTGCTCATGTTTATTTTTGTACTTTTAAAGAGTATCCTTGTCTTTTCTACAAGTGACTGACAAAGTGTGTCAATAAAACAGAGTAAATTAATTAGGCGTTTCTTTTAGTTTCTGCAACATAAATGCTCACTGTTGAGCCATTTGTCTATCTCAGCTCCAAGACATTTCCCAAGAAGATCAAAATAAGGCTGAAAGAAAACAAAGAGAGCATTTTTTTTTCCAGAACAGCCTATGTTAAGCAAAATAATTGGGATTAATTATAGGAATGTGCCTCTCTCTCTTCACATAAACATGGGTTGAAGCTCTGAAACCCACATTGATAATGCATTCACCATGGGGCTAAACTACTTCATTAGGTGTCTATTTGTTAATTGCGGCTTGACTCTCAATTAAAGGGGTTAATTATAGAAAGAAGATCCCCTCAGGAAATGCAGAGGCAGAAAAGCATGCTCCTGTCTTTAATAAAGCACCCATTGTATTCTAGTAAATTCCTTTCATGTGTGTGACAAAAACAAATGCAGCACCTAATCATATCTTCTATTAACAGCATGCAAGTGGATTCTGATGTTCATAATTCAGGATTAAATTGGATGTAAATGAAGAAGCATGAATACAGCAGGGAGCAAGCAGAGGAGGGGCAGGGGCCTGGGGGGCTGTGTTCTTCTTGTCCGTCATCTTCATACTTTCCCCCTTAAAGCTATTTTTTCAGAAAATTACCCCCTTTCAAATTTAAATTTCAGATAACAGTGATTAATCTTTCAATAAATAACTAAGGTTTGGCTAAATACGGCATATGTCCTGTTAAAGTGTGCTCAGGTCCCTCAGTGAGGACAGTTCACTATAGTTCATGCATGTTTATAGCTGAAACACTTTCATGATGTTAAAACCCAGTGATGGACCAGGTAAAAGATTAACACTGTTCTCTTTCCCTTTCACTTCATCTGTTTGCACAATTAAGATACATTTTGGGAAGCTCTGACTGAGATATAAACCACACCATCTCGGGATCAGGTTAACTAAACATGTGTTGCCAATAAACCATCATGTTTTAAGCTGGCTTTAGTTTTTAAGGTTGTATCTAATGTTACTCACCAAGAAGGGTTGCTGGCTTTCAGTTTCCTTCCTAAAGTGGTGAGGCCCCAGATGGAGATGGCTGAGCCTTTGACTGGCGTCCTCAGAGAGCTGGCACATCTTGCGGTGTGTGTACGGGGACAGGGCTCGTGTCCTTGAGGAAACTGTGGGCTGTTGATAGCCAGAGTCGACAGAAACTTTAGTTACTGTGTTTTTTCTTCCCTTCTTGCTTTGTTGAAAAGTAGAGCCAGAGGAAGATGAAAGATGGGAAGGCCTGGATGTAGATGAGAGCCCAGAGTTTGGGATTCTAGCCCTAATATTAGGCTTTTCCTTCCCATCTTTCCAGGCAGCACAGTTTCCGTTATCTGTCTTGGAAAATTGCCCTCTGGCCGGTAAGGACTTTTTTGTTGAACTCTGTCTGGTTGGAGTTAAAGATGGCCTCACCGGAGAAAGAGAGCAGGTCTGGGGCACAGGAAGAGAAAATGAGAGAGAAAAATATTGATAGCTGTGACAAGCTGTGTTTCTCTCATATCTTAATTTTAAGGTGACACCCAACAGTTAAAATTTCTTTGCAGACCCAATTTCTTTCTTTACAGAAGCGTCACTCATTTTATCCATTAAGACAGCTACTCTCACTCTGGACAAAGGCTTGCTCTCGCTGGACAAAACCATTAAACCATTAGCTAAATGATTCCACTTAAGTGTTATAACAACAACAGCTCTTGCAGCCTGCACTGCCATGGAGACAACCTCTACAGAATTACTTCAATAACTCTAATGGCCACTAACATCATTCTCCCATGCAATCTTCCACTTCCTGCAGGTAATGCCAACCGGGGATAAATAAGTTAAGATAAAATGTTAATTGCATTTGATGGCCATCTCCAGTCTAATATGATAAAGAGGTATTGCCTGGCTGTAAAACAAAGATAATCTAAATGCTAATTAGGGAAATCACACCACATTAAAACTATTTTTAAGAGAAATGATGAATAAATCATCATCAAAGCTGCCATTTGACAATAATCTGATATAATGGAATTAAGACCAGTATGGGCTCGCCCCCCAATCCCCCACCATCTCTGACTTCTCTTAGTTCTTGTATTGCTTCTTTACTGGTGGACAAACACTAAAAGGGAGTAATTTTTCCTGTAACTAGCTGAGCAGTTAAATCTTGACTAATGTGGTTAACTGAGATTCCCACCACTGTTTTTGTGTGATAAAGACACAGCAACACAACAGCAAAGTTTGGCATGTTGATAAATAACAATGTTAATTCTGCCATAGTAAATTTTTTATGAGTTTGTTTAGAACCAAATGCTAACACTTACATAAAGCTAGTGCTAAGCCAGTGTCATCTTTAAATGTTTAGCACAAAAGAGAGGAAAGACTAGTGGGAGATGAATCACAGTAATTAAACTGAATTTTAACTAGAATATGGCACTATCTAAAAATTATAAAAGGACCAAACAGATTAGATGTTAGTACAATTCTATTCAAGCTATCAACATAAAAAAATGGTGGTTTTAAAGTTGACTAATCATGTAATACGACCTCATTTGTTTATGTCTTAATTTTGCTCCTTAATGTCTGTGAGATCACGGTTGTTACTAGACTTCTTAGAAATCCAGCAACTGATCCTAGACAGAGAAATATTCCTATTTGACAAAAATTCAGATGACTCCTAGTAAATAGAAAAGTTAGAGGATCTCAAAAAAAGTTTGTGCCAATAAACTCAAATCGGCACAAAACTGTTGCTGTTGAGCTATTTCAGTCAAAGTGACAGACTGTGGTACAAACCGGTGGCGCCATTATCAGGACAATGCAGCTCAAACTGGAAGAAATGGAGTTTAAATTATTTTAAATAAGAATCATAGCTGATAACAAAATATAACAATATAAAAAAGACCATCAAGTTAACACATTGGTTAAGAGTGAGTAGTTTCAAAGATTTAGCAGAAGTCACCATCCTCCTAAAGAATACAAAATGTTTGAATACAGCATGTTTTGTCAGCTTGGTGGACATGTAGTCAGGGAAATGCCTATGCTGAGGAGCCATTAGGAGAGAGAAAATGGAGAAATCCTACTGTCTGACAGCCACAGCGGTGCTCTGATCCAGACATCCCCCTGAGGGGCCACTGCAGAACACTCAGACAATCTGCTTCGCTGTCACTGACATCCCATTTAAACAAATAGCTTAGCTTAGGTTACTGCACCTGGGAAATTCATGCTAGTGTGTTTGGCACAACATGCCAACTGGTGTGTAATAGATCATATGTAGCTAACAGATTGTAAAGATTTCTATTTATCCATTTTTAACTTGTTTTCAGTGTACAGCTGGAGCATTATTTTGTCCTTTTATTGTCCATCTGCTGAAATAATATGTGCACAAACAGAAAACATGCATGCAGGTTTGAAAAGAAGCACTAAGAGGCTGATTTAAAAAAAAAAAAAAAAAAAAAAAAACACAGGTGTCAAAAAAAATATTTTCATTCATTCATAGCTTTCCCGATTTAACCATTAAAATGTCAGAAAATAAGAACAAATCTTCATAACACTGTTGAATAGTTCAGCTGATGGGCTATTATTATTAACTATTATTATTATTAGCAATAAGAAAACAAAACAGAAAAGAAGAAATGTTCAGATCTACAAAGACTGCAACAGTGTTTGGGAACAAGAAAGAAAAATTAAAACTGACAAGAACAGATAAAAAACAAAAACAATCTAAATTAAAATAAATAATTTTAAAACATTTGATTTTATGCGGTACATTTACAATATAAAGCCCACGCAAAGATAAGCCAAAGATACAGCTGACCCACCACCTGTATCATTCGTATAGAAGAAGACTGACATGTTGTATTAAAACTCCTGGACATGTGAGAGAAGCCTCACTATCAGCATCACTGATCTGCCTCCCCATAATTACATTCACAAGGAGAGAACAGATACCCTTGAAACACTGCTGATATGGATAGATAAATGCAGTAGCCATGGCAACAACAGAAAGTGGGTACGTATGGTTAAAAAAAAAAACAGACAACTGTGATGGTGAGCCATACCAGTCATTAAAGCCCTCTAGTGATCAATCTGTTAGTACTCGAGCTGATGTCAACATGCTCATATGGATGTAGCTTTCTCTAATTCCTTAATGCATACCAAGAGCACACAAACATACAACTTACTGAAACTGGAGACACTGCATATTTGTGTGTTTGCACATGCGTGTATGCATAGACCTATGTGATGTATAAAAAAGACACACTTACAGGTGAAGCAGACCAACTGTCTCTCCCATCACTCTCCTCTATGACTGATGTCGTGGCAAACTCCACTTTAGGGGAGATTCCCTAGAGGGAGTGGGAGAATAGAGCAAACAAAACACCTTTAACAGGGAGCTGAAGACTAAAGAACAGATAAAAGCACTGCGTGCAGCACCAATTTACAACCACAAATCTTCAATCTATGCCCGAGTTGAGAAAAACAAATTGGAGAAAAGAGAAAGGCTGCAGTGATGTTTAAATAATATGACATTTGGAGAGAGACATCTAAATTGCTATGTAGGCTTCAAACACATAACAGCATTGGTGAAGCGAATGGTGTTTAAAGACATTTAAATATGCCAGTTGGGGCCTTGGAGGACAGGAGGAAGGATAGAAAAGCAATATGCAGACATGAGAGAGATGGAGTGATGTCAAAGGAAGGTAGGGAGAGAAAGATGATATGGACAAAAGTTGGGTTTTTTTTGTATTTTTGAGACAGTCATGAGCTGCATAAGGAAATGCCATCTTGTTTTTTGAAAAAGCTTTGCCTAAAGGCAATTCACAACCTCACTGTGTGATTTTAGCCATTTAAAAAGCTCACTGCAAGCCACACTGTGCGACAGGCTTCTAATGAACTTGGCTTCAACATCATGTTTGATGTATGTAGGATGATGATACCTGCTGAATCATAGTTGGCTGCTACTATGAAGCACAGATTCTAAACATCACATTAAAGTAAAGTATGAGCTGACACACTGAAAAAAATGTCTTAGTATGTCAGTGTATGTTAATATGGCTGCTGGTTTTCTACCCATCAAGGAGCTGCAATTCTTCCAATATTTCTTTCCATGCTGTGTCCTCCTTAGTGCAGTCATAGTATGAGCTGGAGGACATATCATACAGCACAACTCTGCTCGGGTTTGCTTTGGTTTTCATTAAACAGTCAGTGTCACACTGATCAACATGCTATTTCATCCTATATTCCTATTGGTTGACATGACATGACAGGATGAACATTTCCAGCTGCTACAATGGTAGTTTTTAAATTAATTTATTGTCTGATATAGGATTACGGTTTGTTTTGTTTTTTTACAGTCAATGGTACGGGCAACTGAATATCACAAGGGTTTGAGAAAAGAGAAAGTGGACCTGCGTTAAATATGCACAGCCATATGAGCCACTGAGATTTTTAGCAAGTATGAATGTCATGCAAAAAATGCCAATCATGTTGGATTAGTTGATCGCCTCTGTGATATGTACATAACGTGTAAAAGTATCCAACCCTTCATCCTATTCATCATTCAGTCATGAACTATTTGAATTTGCAGCCAGTTGTTAAAGTGTGTTTGTCAATGTACTTCTCAATCTACTTGAAAAACAAAAAGTGAGGGTTATGTAACAAACTTATTCTAACTTAAAATATTCAGGTACAGTTGTGCAAACACAGCTGTTTTCTGTATGAATTGTCTAAATATCATTGGTCGAAGATAATGGGCCTTTGGATAAACAGTATTACTAATAAAGCAGTTTTAGCTTTTAATTTGAATTTTATTTGACTATTTTGTAGGAAGTTATACTAATCCAACTTTTTAATTTTTCTTTTGAATTTATCAAAGGTACTCCAGATTAAACAAAAGTGGAAATCATCTGTTTCTCATCACTTTCCATGCATCTTTATTAATTATATTAATTTATATAGTCTTAAACAATTATCTTGTTATACATTTAGAATTTTTAGCATTACAGTTATGTTCATTGCCCATCTACAAAGTAAACAATTTTTTTAATCTATTCTGCACATTCAGAACTTCTTTCAGTATAAACGTTGCCCAGATTTCATGAAAAGTAGGAATTACCTGATAGTATCAGTCAGTGTGGAATAGGAGGGAAACCTAAGTGGATGGTGTGCAGATGAAGGTTAATCCATATCTAATTGGATATTCTTACTGTCATAAAATGCAATCAATAATTTGACAACTTGCAAAATGTTACAAGTAACATTTAAAGTTTGCTAAATGTATTGAAAGATGTGGCTTATTACTCACAGCAACTAACTATTGTCTATTCTAATGACAAACATTTAAAGTCCAAAACATGATAGCCCAAGTGTTGGAAAGAGGATTAAGGGAGGGAAAAAGGGATATATACCAAAAACAGCTTACAAGAAAGGAGGTGGATTTTTTCATCAGTATTTCTCTCTCTGCACCACCTGCTCTGGCTCTCAGTCTGGTAAAAGGGTACAGGAAATCTCTGCTGCATTCCTTCATTGTGGCTAAGATCTCACCTTCTAAAATCCAAACATAGACAGAATAGAAATGAACCGACATACATATGCACAATCCAAGTTACAGATCCTGTTTTTGCAGTGTAATGTCTGGATACAGTGGGTACTTAATAAGCCCATATGGGATAATCAGAAAGCATACCTGGAGGGACCAACTGAATCAGCTCAAAAGATGTTGTGTCAGCTAAGAAGAAAGAAAGCATAAACAGACTGTAAGCTAATGATTGCTATCTCAGCTAATAGCCTATAAACAGGCATGGGATAGGACTCAGGAAGAGATGAGGAAGCAAATCCCAGATGGCCATTTACCTTCGAGGAGGTCAGCTACATCAGCAGGGTCAACAATGCCAGAGAAAGTCTGGTGAAACGTACAGAGCACAGAGTAAATCAATACTTATAACAAGATCAGGCTGACAGACCAGAATCTAGCTCTGCCAATCTACCCACTGTAAAGAACACAGTTTTTATCAGGGATAAAGGACAGAAGTGTCAAACCGGACTGTTGATTAAAATCTTATGAATGAATTTCAAAATCTTTGCTGTGGCTTTATGGACATGACTGAATACTGTCCTGAATTGTATTTTCAGTTTTTAACAATACTCACAAGAAGTATTTAAACAGAAAAAGAGAATATTTTTGATCATTGATCAATGTAGGTGACAGTACAGTAAAAGGGAGCTGGAGGTGTTTTGAAATAAAATCCCTAGCGTTCCCACTGTCTCTGATGCCAAGTGTAAACTACACAAGAACTGACAGATACCCACCCCTGACAGCATAATTCTCAAATTACCTGTACTATTCTCACCTTAACAAAAACCATTTTGTGGTGGAACAGTAGAGGGAATACAGGGGGTAAACACTGGGTCTTCCTGTGCTGGCCCATTATGCACACACTGAGGTAGATGTCATTCCTCTTGTGCAGAACCACTCCTGGACACGTAACCTACAAAGAGTGTAATAACTTAGGTATCTTGCTGTTTCAGTGCTGCAGTGTTAAAACTTTTACTTTTTTTACTCTTATTTTTTATTAAAAACAGCCTTAAACATGCCGATGTCAAGAGAAAAGTTCATCCTATTTTAAAATAAAGCACTGAGTACTGAATGTAAATGTATGCAGAGTACTGCTGACATTATAAGACATTACAAATAACACAATAAATCCATTTTATTACTTCATAAAATTTATGTAGCATGTAACATTTGATTGCTTTTTGATTACTTTTCTAATAAATGTTTTAAACTGCACAATACATCGAGTCTTTTCTTGGGAGACTGTGAACGTTCAGTTGGATTTTACAATATTAGAACATTTTCCTGATAACAGAGGAACATTTTTGTTGAGTGTGCATTATATACTGATTTGGCAGACGACAGAGTGCAAATTCAAACCCAGGACCTAATGAATATGAACTAAATAGGAATGGCTTGTCTTAAATGAATATGATGCAGAGACAGCTCTTTGTTAACTTAAGTGTTAATACATGATTTTTTAGAAAGAAATGTGTGCACACAGAAAAATGCAAATCATAAGAATGAATCTAACTGGATATCCTCTATAAGAATTTTATTTTAAATAAATTTGTTTTACAGACTATAACACACACAAAGCTTAGTTGAAGCTGAATAAAAAAATCAATAAGTTGGAGATGAAGAATTTATAATAAATAAAAACTTTTGATCGAGATTTGAATAATATATTGCCTGTTGCAGCTAAACAGTTACCATTTTAGTGAGATGCATAACTGAACAGCTTAAATCATCTCAGACATTCAAAATGTGCTCACAGCTGTTACGTGAAAGGCTGGAAAACAACTTGGATTAAGACATTTTGATGGACTACCTTCTTTACCACCTCAAACGAGTTTCACTAGCTGCAGTGAAAATAGCATAAAATATAAAACTATGAAAAACTTTAAAGGTCAATGGTAAATGCTTTTTGGTGACTCAACAATAAACAATGCTTTCGGCCATTCAGCAGAATTAGCCGAGCTAAATAATCAGTTAGCCACAGCCAGTTAGATGTAAACTTGCTAAGCTAGCTTACGATAGCAAAGCTACAGCATCAGGTTATTTTCGAAAATTTGTATCAAACCGACCCAACGAAGACGCACTTACTGCCTGAATGTCCAGAAATACGGTACATTTCAGAGATTTCTGATGCCTTTTGGAGGAGGACATCTTCTTCTTCTTTGCGGCCATCCATCTAACTTTGAAAGTTTGTTGTCATAGCTGCCAAACAGCAACAATTACCGAGCGGGATGTAGAATCACGTGACCAAAAAGTAGCAAATCAAGGCTCTGATACACGCACGCGCGCGTGCTTTTATCCAGACAATCACTGAACATTCACTTTCTTTACATTTCTACCCAGATTTATATGCAAACATGTCCTCTTATCTACAGACATGTTACATAACAAGAGATTATGTCTACATGACAATTTAGTTTGAGATAAATGGCTAAATACATACAGACATACAACTTAAAGTTGCATTTTTATCTAAAGTCCAGGGGTCGTTTTATTAAAATTTTGAAGAGGTTCCAGGGTGGGGAACAGACCATGACAAGGTAGCACAGCTGAATAAAACATTTTAGGAATTAATCATCTAATTATTACAACTAAAACGGCCAATGGTTAATGTAAAAGCAAAGCTAAATTTGTAGAAGCATACAGCCAAAAGTATATCTTTATCAACTGTTTACTGCATTGTTTGCCTTTAATCACTACTGCCCAAAGACTTATACCTAATGAGAAAAACTTCAGCCAAATCAAAAGTTTTATCAGTGTTTCTTCAGCCTAATTGGCTGTTAAACTTTATGCAGTCATCATATCTAGTAGTTTTACTACTTTTACTCTTTTACAAAATGTAAGTGATGAATTATGATCAAGAACACAGTTGTGTTGACATTACATGCTGCATTAACTTGATCTAGAGTATCTGAGGCTACTTGGCCCTCCCTTGTTAAAGTCTTATCTAAATAAATTTTGGCACTAGGTTTCCAGAACTGTTACACAACAGCAACAAATACATCCGAATGATTAAGTGGAGTTTTGTTTTATTACTTTTCATGACAGCAACAAGGATAATAACACTGTCCAGTAAAGTCTACAGCGCGTGCATTTTATATTTACATAAAAAAGCTGCCAAATAAAGGCCTGACTTTGAAATTAAACGAATAATCCCTTCTGTCTCCCCTTCAACAGAGCATGTTTTATAGTCTCCAAATAACCAAGAAGGAAACCTGTTCAGATTTTGGAGCTGCAAATGCCAAGTCATCCCACTGTTACAAATCAGTGCAAATAAGTCTTTATAGTCAGAGAGATGAGGAGTTTATAAATGCAATGAAGTGTGAAGGATCCTCTTGCCACAGCGCTCTGCATTTTATACATGCTCAGTCTGTGTCCGTCTGACTTTTCAGTGCCTGACACCTTGGTTCTTCTCCTTTTCTCTGTCTGCTGTGTTTCTGCTAATACCAATGCCCTTTCCAGTACTGCTGGTGCCTGTATGGGACATCACCTCAGTGCTGGAGACAAAAACATATCAACATGAAAGACTGAGAGGGTGGCATACTATCAGAAAACAACAGCACAAAAAGCAGTTAATGTGCTAAAACAAAAAGCAGAATTGTGTTCATTTTTATTAATGGCATTTATCATATTGTTTTACTTTTGAATGTGAGTCGGTCTGTTTTCCTTGATGAGGTTGTTGAGTTTGTAGTAATCCAGGAAGGTTCGAGCCACGTTCCTGCCCAACTTCATGTCTGAGGACAGGGAGTTAAAGCTAAATACATTTTCTGAAACTGGTGATATCAGAGGCATTGTGGGGGGATCACATATGAGTAACAGGAAAATTTGAAGTGAAACAAGAAAGCAGTACAAATCAGTATTTTATGCAAACACTGGAGCAAATTACTAAACATAATGTATAAAGAGCCTCTTGTAGTGAACCCACAAATCCTATCCCAGCTAACTGAGCTGTATCAACTCCATGAAGCATTTAGCATCTTTTAAGCTGATTGTGTTGGTTTAATGGCCCGTAGCTATCCCGTTTGGTTTCTCTCGCTGCTTTTTGCAGACAACACTCCTGGCAAACATATAGCATTTAGCATCCTGTTCCCCCTAAAAAAAGAAAAAAACAAAAACAAAAACTGAACTGAGAAGTGGCAGCACTGGACTTTCATTCTTTCATTGCATATACCTGCTTCGTCCTACTCAGGATGAATAGGTATTCAATATGAGGGTGGGGGCTGTAGTCTGTCCCAGCCACCTTTGGGGGAGAGGAAGGGTACAACCCTGGAGAGGTGATTGACATTAATTGGAAGACCAGAAACGAAGGCGATGCTAAACAACAGTGTCATCCACAAAAATGGATGCAAAAATAAGCATTAATTTTAATTTAAGTTAGGCAGTCTTCTTTTGGAAGTGGTTTTACCATGACAACAAGCAAAAGTGTTTGGAGTGAGAAAACGTATTTATTGTAAAATAAACAAAGCAAACTGAATTCTGTTTATTTATATAACTTAAAATTAATGTAAAGGCAATGCAAGAAATATAGCCTAATTATTACCCACCTCAACCCAATTCACTCATATAATACGATTAAATCAAATGAATTATTATTCACATTAGTCCAATTCATTTTGTTATCATATAATGAAAATTCTTAAAAAGCTGCATAATTAAGGAATCCCGTGGATTTCACAGACTAATTTTCTTTTTATTCATCTCCCCATCTTGAGGATACACGAAGATGACAAAGGACAGGAAGACTCCTTTTTCTTATTATTCATTTATATGGACTCATAGATCAGCATGGTAAAAGGTGAGCAGGTTAAAAAATAGCGTATTAACCTCTAAGAAAGAATGGAAAATATGTGATTTAAAGCATTCTAAATGTGTAGTATCTATGATGTATATTTGCATAATGCATTCATACCAATAAATACCCTGCCAGAAAAAAATAAGCCTTAAAACCGCCTGCTTTGTCATCACCAACAAGCCCAGCAAGCAACAATAAACAACTAAGGACAAGCGCCTGGAGAAATGAGCTGTGTAAATCCTCAGTTACAACACACTGCTGAATTAAGTTAAGGCTAAATTAACTGCATTTCACTCACGTCAGCCAAATGTATGATGCTGGTGTGAATCACACAAAGAAATTACTTGTACATTGTGGCCTCATTCATATTCAGAACTGAGTGTGAGCATCATCCCCCACCCAGCTGTCCCTTAATACATTATGGGACCCTATCAATAACTCAAATGCTTTTATAAAACAGCTGAGCATCTATGAGTGCTGTTGCTAAGCTGGTGTCAGTTAGGCTAGCACTATAAATAAAGATTTAGGTCCGATCCAGAAGTGGTGAAAACCTAAATAGCAACATTGTTTCCAATCCATAAAAGTTAGGGTATAATGAATGCAGGTATGTTAAAACAATGAAAAAAGTACATTTAACTGAGTCACTGAGGTTAGGACTCCAGAAAAACATTACATCAATATGAGCTGCCAATCTAACTCACAATATTTCTCTATACCTATTTCATCATCTTCAATCCATACAGGACATCCATAGATAATGATTACATAGACACCAACTCAGAACAAACAGATCCATAAAATTTTTTTTTCCAAAATTTTGCACCTAAGATGTTTAGCTGCCTCCATTCTTCACCAGGCTTGAGCATGATAGAGCAACACAGAGGTGCAATCTGTCTTTTTTCCTGTCATTACCTTGTTGATCCTCAGATACAACCTGTCATCTGCTGAACTATCCATCTCTCACAACTGTCACTTTTTTATTTCCAATTTTGCAATGAGTAAAGTGATATATGCTACACAAACTTTAGTTGTTATAATAGTGAAAAACAATTTGATGCTGTATTCACCCACTTGTTTAAAAGTCAGCACAGGAGATCATTTCTTACCCTGCAGGCTGATGGCAACACTCTCCACACAACTTCAGACTCTTTATTTTCCATCTGGCTGTTTGTCTGAGTCCTGCATCAGGCCAGACTTGCAGTAAATGTGTGTACATGAGCCTTGTGGTCTCATTACACTTTAAGACAACACTTTACTGTCCACCTGTCTAAAAACTGCTAGTTGATGATACTGACTTGATGATGGCAGGGGCAAAAAAATTAACAGAATACAGTTTACAACTTTCATATATATATTGTTAACACTGTTGTCTGGATCCTGGTTCACAGCTTTAATTGCACATTTCTGGGTGACATTTGCAGGTTCTTGTGCATTGATCTGTTTTCTTCAGCTCCCTCCCACAGTTAAAAAATATGCATGCTAAGTTAACTGATGCTTCAAAATGAACCCTTAAAGTGAGAATGATTGTTTATCCTTATGATGGACTAATGCTAAGCAGCTGGGATAGGCTCCAGCCAGTCATCCTGGACTCCTAAATAACTTGAAAAGCAACAAAATTTCAGCCTGGACCAAGATGCCAATCTACCAAAAGACTAAATACTCCCACCTTTACAGTAATTGTGCTAACATGGCTAAAATAACAAATGCTATTACTAGTAATGTCACACTGATCTAAACTACCAAAAACTTACGTTTGTTGACACAAAGACACACTCACATACAAACCACTAATATACTTAAGATAAAAACATACACTGTACTAGTATTCATGTTCTCACTCTGACCTCTGGAAAGTTTTTGGTGTTCTCCTCATTTTCCTTTCATCAGCAGAGCTTGGTGCCAGTCCTGGGTTGTTTGGCCAGGCACACTCAGCGACAAAAATATCTCCCGGACCCCACGGTGCGCAGATGGCCTCTCAGCTTGGCTCGTCACGACTCACTGTCTATTACAGGAGGTTTCGTGATGGACGGTCAGCTTCTGAAGGAGAACTTCTTCCACCAGGTATATGGTGGGAGACACAAGAGGATGCCCTGACTGCAGCTTGGCTCGTTGCCGGGGGAAACCGTAGGGTCTGGAACAAGGCTGCAACTGCAGCAGGAAGTGATGTGTGTGAGTGCCAGGAAACAGTCAGCAAGCTGTGGCATGGATTAGCATGCTGGGTGGTGTGGAAACACTCAGATAAGACATTTCAGCTTCTGCAAATGATATCCAGGCAATCTCAACTGAAATAATATAAACACTAAAACTGATAATATTGTTTATATTTTGTAATGGATTAACTATCACGCAAGTATCATTATCCATTAAAGGCAAGGTGTGTGTATGCAGTGTGTCAGCATCTTGCCTGCCTATCACCGAGGTGTACTCTGGGTACACGTAATGATCTTGTCTAATCAATAACAGGTCATTGTCATGGCTCAAGGGCGTGCCAGGTTAGATGCTGATGAGATTATGGGGCATGTGAGACAAAGGCAATGGGGGAAGAGGCATCATGACTTGTTTACTGCAGCTGTTTGCTGTCAGCACCACATTTAGCAGCTTTCACTGCCATGTCTCTCGTGCCTTGTCCTGGTAGATAGACAGACAAGGTGACGAACAGACAACAAGGCCCCTTGTGGTAAAATGAACAAGGCACATGGAGAATGCTGTCTACACTGGACAAGAGTTAACAAGGAGACGAGCAAGGGGACATTCAAGCCATCAATAAGGGCCACTGGCAGGTCCTGTCAGAGCGCTGACACGTAGAGAACTAATTATCAATGCTAATTAAGGGGCTAGTCAACAACAGCAATACAGAAAGGGACATTTTTGTCCCCAACAGCGTATCAACAGACTGAAAGACCTCACGTACGGTGGCCCAAAAGGACAAACAGGAGTTGATTTAAATTTCTGACAGGAAAGACTGTCACTGTCAAGGAGACAAGCTTTTAACCATGAATAATTAAAGAAAGTAAGAAAGCTATTTGTCCTGTTAAAATAAACAGTAAAAATAACCTCCTTTCTCCTGTTCACGGCTGAAACACACACACACACATACACACACACACACTTCATAGTGTGGCTAAAATGTTCAAGTCTGTCTTTGTATTCCCTTTTTGAAACTGTCATTGATCCATCATTTATGCATCTATTTTCATGATTTTATAATCTAATGGAAGAAGAGATTTTAAATACATAAAAATGAAAATAACAGGATTCTACTTTCTCTTTAACAACCAAAAGAATTCAGCTGCTATCAGTACTTAGAACAGAAACACCTTTACCTTAGACACTTTCACAACTTTTTTCACTGTTAAAACTTGCTGTTAAAAAAAATTAATCTACTCTTAGTAATGGCCTCTCTGCCAAAGCTTTCAGCTCTGTCAAAGTATGATCATTTCGGTCCTTTAAAGACCCACTTCGTAACTTTTCGATTTTAAAACGCTGCATTCCGGACTCCTTTGATGGCATAGTGACATCTACTTTGTGGATTTGTGAAGCCGTTGCTGCCCAGCAGCTTCCCGTGGCTGGGAAACTGCACTATGCAACTTTTTAATCTAGGATGCTGCGTGATGTTGCAGCTGAGTTTTGCTTTGTGCACGCATCACACACTTGCAAGCAGATGTAAACAGACCAGCAGTTTTGAACACACACCATGGCTGATTCAGCAAAGAAACATTAGAAGGCATTATCGGAGGAAGAGAGGAAACAAAAGAGAGCTAGAGACAGAGCAAAAGATAAGGCAAGAGTCAAGATAAGACTGTTTTTTACTGTCTGGAGAGAGTTTACAGTACAGGTAGGATGCAAAATGGATGCTGAATTAGCCATTAAAACAGGGTGAGAAAATTGACAAAAGTTAAGAACTGCATCTTTAAAGTGATTTACCTTAGACTTAATCTTACACATCTGTTAGTACCATACCAGTTTCAGCCTTAAACTATTAAACGATCTTCACAGTTCAAACATTTCCAAACTTTCTCAGACTTTCTATGAGCACCAGCCGTACTGGCACATACGGGAACCAGCACAACACAACTGGAATTGTGCATTTTTGAAAGTGCTCATGTGAGGACACCTGTTCATCTAAGCATGGCAACAAAACTCACGCAATCAACTGTGTGTATAAATGCAAGTGTCTGTGTATGTGCTCACTATATGTGAGCAGCTATCCATTTGGGCATGGCTGTGTGATATGATGTGTATGATGCGTGCTAGTGAAGCATATCTGCCTCCCAGCTATATCATTTGCATACTTGTCACAGCTTGTCCATTGGGTGTCAGGTTCAATGATGCATACTGTGTTCCTTTGGCAGCTCTGATATTCATGGAGCCCCACTGTTGCGGTGAAATGCACGTCAAGTGTTGTTCGGTTGGCAGACAGGCATCACACACATGCAGAGCATCAACGCATCTATCAATTTGTGACGTCACGCTACTCTGATGAACAGCCCAACAATTCTTGACTTTATTAGATCGTGCGTGACCTCCTTTGAAGGGAAATCAGTAAATTTGCTGGAATTAAATAAAGCAGAAAAAAGGGACTGATTTTCTCCTGTGGAAATTTAAACAAGAAATGAATGCTCAACTCAAAGTAAGAAAAACGAATAAGATCTTTCAAGGACACATTTAATCCTAAATGGCTTTCAAACAGTACTTCAAAGTCATTGAGATCACAAAAAGAATGCAAACGGAGGGTAAGTAGGCTCTGAAAGCTGTACTAAGACACACACATAAAGTACAGCAGGAAGCATCCAGCTGTGTTTTGAACAAGATCCCAGATGCTCTCAACCTTGAAGTACAAACCTCACATTCTGGATAGGAGAGTCCATCCAATGATGTTGTAAAATAAAAATAACAAACAAAAAGAAGGAGAAAAAGCTGAATGAAATGTTTTAAATCCAGCAATGGAAAATGCAGCCCATATCGGTGAATTTACATTACTGAAGCTATTTTTAAATACAGAATATAAGGACAGACTTTCATGCCATATCAGGCATGAACAAGCACGCACACAGACACACACACAGGGAAACACACATACAGAAAGACGTGACATGATTAGAGGACAACGAAAAGTCAGACACAAGAGAGTCTGTCCCTGCTGTTTCAGAGAAGTGTATTCTCAGCTTGACTAGATGATATAATGAGCTGTTATGTTGTGGGTGATGAGATGAGAAGAAAGAACAGTGTAGAGCAGAGAGGACAAGAGAGTAGAAATCCAAAACAAAAACACACCTTTTCCTGAGCACCTTCAAACTGCGACAAAAGTCTCGGCTGGTGGAAAGGTTAAGATTTCATTTTAGGTGGCAAGTCACTGCAGTGAAGAACGCAAGGCAGCCAAGATAAAAAGGTGAGGGCAGCACTTCTGGAAGGAGGTAAGACTTAGGGTCCAAGGTTATTATTTATTTGTCATGTATTTGTTTGGAGAAATGTGTGTGTGTGTGTGTGTGTGTGCGTGTGGGTGGGTGTCAGGTGTGAAAAGTGGTGGTGGTTGGGGGGTTGCTAAAGGTCTCTGTTGATGATTTACACGCGCCATCGAGCAGACTGCTGGGCCGTAAAAAGTGACATGGTCGGTTCCTTCAACCTGCCTGACCCCAATCTCCGCTCTACACCAGGTCTCTGCACCGCCTGCCCACCCTGTGGAGCTCCTCCTCCTTAGATCCCTTTCTTCTTCTCGCAGTTCAGCTAACACACACAGTCCTAAAAAACAACAACAACAAAAACCAAAAAAAAAAAAAAAAAAAACCTGAGCAGATCTTGAGTGTTTCATAATTTGACCTTCAGAGGGAATACACACACACACACACACACACACACACACACACACACACACACACACACACACACACACACACACACACACACACACACACACACACACACACACACGCACAAAAGGGAAATTGACTTCCCAGCGTCACTACCTAAAAAGAAAACAAGGACTGAATTCGTCATGTGCAGAGCAGATGCTAAACACCTGTCCCTTGTTTGTTTGTGCCTGTGACAGTATTCCGTTTGCATGCACAAGCAAGTATTTTCATTAATGCAAAGACCTGAGATGTTTCTATGAGCAGAATTAAAGAGATGAAAGTGTGTGGAAACAACACATATACCAAATAACAAACAGATGCTTTTGTTTTGCTAGTAAGGAAGAGCTGGCTTGCTTTTATTCTCCTCTCGAATGCATCTTTATCTGTCACTAAATAACCATAAAAACATCAACATAACAGGTTCCAGGGATCCATATATAAAATCAATCTTTTTATCACTTACTTTTTATGTGTCGTGCTTCATCTATGTTGAGGAAGGCTGCCAGCTATTGGCACTAGAGGGCACTAGGGCTACATCTATATCCACCTGCCCCTCCACCTGCAGTGAATGTGCAAGAAAGCATATACTTTTCATATGTAGGGTCCTTATTGCTCTCTAAATCTCTTTTCCCCTCTTCTTTCACTATATCAGTAACATCTCTGACCGCTATCGGCCATCTCTCAGGAGCTCTTCAGCCCCTGAGAAGGTCAGTCGAAGGAAAACTTCCTCCCATCTGCCTCTATTAAGGCACCTGTGACCTTCAGTTTCAGTGCTAAATCTACGTGTGTGCTCCTACATTTGTGTGTGTGCATGACTGTACTTGACAGGAATCTTGTTTGCTCTATTGTTCCATTGTTTATGAGAATGAAAGCTTCAGCTGTGCACACACATGCAGCTCTACATATGCCAACACAAGCTCTCCTTTGTGAATGAAATCAATAGACGCAGATATCACACCCCTGTTCTGTCACTGCACATCTGTCGCAACACAAGGCAACAAAAGAGCAACACGCTTTTTCGTGAAAACATGTGACCCAACAAATAGATTCACACACGCATGCATGCACTCCCACAAATATTAACATGACTGCAACTTGATTTCAGTGAGAGATGGTTGCTGTGGGGTATGTGCTTGTGTTTTTTGTGAGAGAGATGAGAAGAGAGGAGAAATAAAAGGAAGCCATTACAGCTGATGAATCATATTGTTTTTTTCCTTCCACACATAAAGATCACACATGATTAAGGATACAGGTCTCCTCCGAATATGGAACCGGGGCTGTGCTACCAGCTGTCATGTAGCTGTAGAAGGACACCTCAAGAGTGTAGCAGTAGGAAGTGTCATCAAGAAGACCACCAAGGAAGCGTCTTCCAGTACCGGCCTTCACCACATCGCGGTTAAAAGAAGTGTTAGACTAGAAAAAAACAAACACATATGAGACACTGAGGTGCCTTATGGAGAGAGACAGAGACAAGAGACAGAGTTAAGATATGGGTTAGAGTGCTCATGGTAGCAAACATCCATCCTATTTAACCATCTTCAGTGACTCGATAGATCTTGAATGTTTTAAACACTATAGAATTCAGTTTAAAAATGAAGCAAACAGCAGCAGCAAGTCTACCAGTTGAAATATGCTGCTGGTCACACAAAACTAATGCCTTTTCCTTCTTCACACTACACAGTTAGTCTCAATATAATTTTCTGTGAGATAATCTGCACAGACTACTATTTCTAACAATGTTTATAAAGTAATGCTTTGGAATAAAAAGCAATAAAATGATTAATAGGACTCATCAGTCAGAATATTTTTTTTCTATTGTACACTGCTCAAAAACACATAATTATTACCATGTAACTCAAAGTCAGTCACATTTCTGGGATATCAATCTGTCCAGTTAGAAAGTAACAAAATCAATTTCACCTGCTGTTGTACACATGGTACAGACAACACGTGGAAATGAGGGGCATTTAGCAAGATAATGGTCCTGTAGGTGGTGGCCACAGACCATTTCCCTGTCTTTATCCTTACCAGCTGATTTTTGGTCATGTTTGCATTTTGCCAGTGCCCTCGCCACTAGAGGTAACATGAAGTGGTGTCAGCAACCCCCAGAAGTTGCTCAAGTAGTGCATCTCATCCAGGATGGCACATCAATGCACACTGTGGCAAGAAGGTTTGCTGTGTCTCCAAGCACAGTGTTAAGAGCATAGAGGAGATACCAGTAGATAGGCCAGTATACCAGGAGATGTGAAGGAGACTGTAGGGGGACAACAACTCAGCAGCAGGATCGCTATCTGCTCTTTTATGAAAGGAGGAACAGGAGGAGTACTGCCAGAGCCTAACAACTAATGTGCATGTTTCTGCTCAAACTGTCAGAAACAGACTCCATAAGGGTAGTATGAGGGCCAGATGTCCACAAGTGGGGCCTGTGCTCACAGCCCAAAACCATGCAGCCCGATTGGCATTTGCCAGAGAACACCTGGACAGACAGATTCACCATTGGCACCCTGTGGTCTTCACGGATGAGAGCAGGTTCACATTAAGCGCATGTGACAGTTATGAGTCAGGACACACCATGGAGAAAGTTCTGCTGCCAGCAACATCCTCCTACATGACTGGTTTGGCCTGGGGAGGCATGTCCTTGAAGGGCCACACAGACCTCAATGTGCTAGCCAGAGGTACCCGGACTGCAGTTAGGTACTGGGATGAGATCCTCAGACCCATTGTCAGAACATATGCTGTTGTAGACCTGGCTTCCTTCTGATGCATGGCAATGCTCGGCCTCATGTGGCTGGAGTGTTTCAGCAGGCATTGATGCTATGGAGTGGCCTGCCCATTCACCAGACCTCAATCCAATCTATCTCTGGGACATCATATCTCGTTCCATCCACCGCCGCCACATTGCACCACAGACTGTCCAATAATCGATTGATACCCTGATCCAGGTCTTGGAGGAGATTTCTCAGGAGAACATTATATAATTTGGAGTAGGGGTGGGCGATATTGCTAAAAAATTATATCACGATAATTTTTCAAAAATACCTTGATAACGATATGTAACGATTTTTCCCATTTTTATTGTTTTCAACGGCTTTTAACCACATAAATATGTAGCTCCAAAACATAATAAATACAAAGAAATATTGTGCAACCAAAATAAAAACAATATGCTCCTACATTAGGTTTGGAAATTTAGTTAACAAAAGAAAATATAAATTAAATTATTCAAACCACCGTTTGTATCGGCATCATGTCTTTAGCCACACAACTTGTGTAGTGTGCAGACCCTGAATTGGGACACACCTACAGTAAGTAACCGCGTCAGTTATGTCTTTCCACCGCTGGCTTTGACTGGCGTAAGGCGTACAGCTAAATAAGGCATTGACAATTCCATGCTGAACTACTTTTGGTGGATTTTTACTTGCCGTCCCCGCAACTCCTGAAGTTTCTAGCATCTGCATGCACTCTTCATAGCGCACAGGATGTTTGTGCTTTATATGACTGAACAAATTCGTCTTGTTTCCACCCTTTCCTGACACAACATGCTTGCATGTCTTGCAAAGGATAGTGGTCTGATCCATGTCGTCTTTTCTGAAGCCAAAATAATTCCAGATGACAGAGGTGGCTCCCTTTTTTGGAATTAAGTCAGGTGGTAATGCCACATCCTTGCTTTGCTCAGCCATGTTTACTTTGACTCTTACTTTGACCTAGTGCGCCGCCTTCCTGCGGCAGGAGTTGAAGGGCGCGCAAATGACGTCACCATGTGATATCGCAATATTAAATTTTATACCGGTGTCAAAAAAAACACCGGTGTTACCGTGGACGAGACGATATTGCACACCCCTAATTTGGAGCATACCCAAATGCTGCAGGTAGTGCATACAGGCACGTGGATGCCACAAACCCAATCAAAGACAGTTACAGTTTGATAATGTGAATCCCTTAACCACTGAGTGTTGTCAGTGGCTATGTTTGCCACTAATACTATATCAATTAGTAGCCATACTATATGGAAGGGTCAGGTCTGTGTCAAAACTAAACTAACCAGGAATCATTTTGCTCTGGGATTATTAAAAGCAGTCTTCAATTGTCAAGTGCACAAGTTAAGTTTCACAACAAGGCTATCATGTAGACAACTGTGTCCACAGACAAGTTAAAATCACATTTGCAGTATTTCCATCTACAATACAGCACTGGGCTACAGGATTACATACACAGATACTCAAGGTGACCTAATGCCAGGAAAGCTATTGTAATAAATTGATGTATTCATTATAAAGCAAGCTTTTACAGGACAAATATGAGATTCACAGTGTGAATTTATTTTTGTGAGTATTAATATAGTTGCTGCATTCATGTTCTTTGATTTCTTTCTTGCAATGACTTCTAAAGGGCAACTCACTCAAACAGACTTGTACAATGACATTACAAACCCTGGCTGTAAATGAGCAACAAATCTGGAAAAAAAACAACAAAAAAAAACAAAAAAAAAAAACAACAGCTCTATTATAACTTTGAGTGTGTCAGCTATACTACACAATAAGCCATCCAGGGAAGAGTGGAAAACTTTCCATTCACTGTCATTCCACTCTGCAGTGGTGAGAGTTGAGTTGCTGAAATGCAGACTTGGCGGCCACCAGTGGGACTTTGCCGTGATTGTGTTGTGCTGCTGCTGCACTGGGCTTTAGGTAGTGCTGAATGGGCAGAGGGACAAAAGCGCAGTAAGGGAGATGACCCCTGGGCCAGCTGTCACACAAGCCATACAGAGACAGAAAGGGAGAGTTCCTTCTGAAATGGAGTTTTACTCGTCCTTCACTAACAATAAGTGACATTTTTATACATGTGTGGATGAACATCTGCCGGTCTGGCTTCTCAAAGTTTAGCTCTGAGTGTCAATGGGCAATAAAGGTTATACTTTATTATGTGTATGGCTCTGTTATGAAATGTCACCATCACTGAGTAAACGAAGGTCAGTAGAAGTGAAACAGGTAAGTGGTCATTAATGCATTAGAATAAAAAGGCTCTTCAGTTGGGGAAGTACACAATCCTCCCTGTCTAAAATAAACCCAGTTTCAGCCACCTTCACGGTTATTGACCCATCCATTTGAATCAGGTGTGTTGCTGCAGGGACCCATCCAATACCTGAAGGACACCGGCCTTCGAGGACCGGAGTTGGTGATCCCTGCTTTAGCAGAATGTTTAAGACGAAGCTGGATTTTCTGCTGTTGAGGTAACTTTGGAGTAAATCACCATGGTAACTTACGCTGAACAGCTAACCTGATCCAGAGCAGGTTATGTTCTGGATTAGAGATTACCAAGTAGAAAAGCACCACCTCCTGACCAATAGGTTCTCTTGGAAAATGGCCTGCCCATTCTTAAGGCAGATTTATGGTTGCACGGTGTCAGCGTAACCGCCATAAGTTCAGTGTAGCTCCGCAGAGGCTGGACACGCACCTCTTCCAGACCTGACATGCACCCCTGCTACACAGACAGTTACGTGGAGGTACTCCCTTGTGACTGGCCAGTTTGGGATCAGGTGTTGCCAGACATCTTGATCTTCTCCCTGAATTTGTTTTTAAAAACAATAACCAGTGGATCAAGTTGATGAGAGGCTGATCGAATTATATCTTCATTATCTTCCACAAGCTAATAAAGACACTGAACCATACTGGACGCCATTGTTGTTGTAAAACAGAAAATACCTACTGAACTGAAGTGAACCATCAAAAGAACTCCGACCGTGTGAGTTTACCGGCCAATACCACCCCTGCTGCCACCTTCAGGTTAGGAGGAGAAACTGCAACACAGCGCCAAAACGATGCGCACCCCCTATGCTCGAGTGCGAAAGCAAACACAGCATCAGCTACGCCATGGCTGACCACAAGCAGAAGCTTTATGAACACGAGCATAAATATGCCTTCACAGGATCCTGTCCATGTTGGTGCACAGATTGTGAGAAGAACACTTAGGAGAGAAAGAGGTTTTAGGTATAGATGCATCCTTTTGATAAAAATAAAGCCTTGTCAGCTTAGAAGCATGTCTTTGTACTTGTTCTTGACTTATACCCAAGTCCATTTAGCTCCACTAGGGTTGTATTTGAAATAATAAAATTAATATTAATGGTCGCACATGGCATAACTGCAGAACCATGAATTTATGGAATGCACAACTACTCATGCCGTCATGGTGAGAATTTAATATTCCAAAACAAAACTCACTCACGGGGGTGCTGAGCTTCGAAAAAACTTCTGGTCTGTAATAAAATGAAATTGAGTGATCAGAGTGCTGTCTGTTTATATTGTCCCATGAATTAATAATGTATAATCTAACAAATGTACACATTAACATAGTTGGCAGTTTTCTGCCAGCATTCCGTCCTAGCTTTACTGCAGTCTTGCTTTTGGCCTTGATGGTGTGTTTGAATTCTTCATAGTTTTGACGAATAATCGTCTGCTCCTCCACAGTAAAGGAATTTCTGCAGGGTTTCTCCATGTTTGCGATTGGGCAGATGCTGCAAGGACCACCCCTTTTATGTGAGCAGGCACTGATCAAGATGGAAAAACCCTGTGTTGAATTATCAAGTTGATAACCTTCATAGTACTGCTTTTCAGAATAGGAATATCTGGGTAAGTCAACCCAGGTAATGGCGTGATATCCCAAGTATGTTAATCCTGCTTCGTAATACAGGCCTCTGCTCATAATCTGGCATAATTTTACAATCCTATTGTCCAGCCTCTTTCCAGACCGTAAAATGCATTTGGAATTTAATGGCCCTTTCAAGTTTTCACAACCAGATCTTGTATTTTCTAATCAATCTTTGAACAATTTTCTACAAAGACAAAACAGAAACAAGGTGCTGGAGAGTTTTGTTAACTTCTTAGAATTGAAAGACTGAAATCCCATCTACATAAGGAGACACAACCTTTGTTATGACATCTGCAATTATGTTCTGGTCCACCCCACTGCTTTAAGTGATCCTTGAGATGCTCCTAGACTTTGATTAAAGTCCACCTGTGTCTAATTGAATTAATTGGATGTAATCAGCAAAAGCACATTTCTGTCTATATAAGGCCTCACAGTTGATGATGCTGGTCAAAGAAAGAAAAATTCAAGTCAGGAAGTTGAGAAAAATGTCCCTTAATTTATGAGCCATGTTTATGTAAAGTTATAGCTATAGGGAATGATGCAAGAAAAGGTTTTGCAGTATTCAAAGTCTAAATAAGTCAAATTTAGAAAATGCATTATACATAATTGTTCATTTGTGTGGCATATTTCTTTAACATTTTTGTGCCCTTTATTTTTTGTGTTGTCATTGTAGCTTCAAGACAGAGCAGTTTGCATTTAAGACAACCCTACATCAAAGATTATATTGCCATAAATACCAGCGTCTAAGTGTCTTGAGCAACAGAAACATTAAATGTTAAAAGGTGCATGATGTTCTCTGACAGTTTGCAAAAAGGCCCCTAAATGACTCAAATTCAACGGGAAGTGAAATCCTCCAATCTGATAACACAAATATTGAAATATTTTACCACAATTCCTAACAGACTGTGTGGATGAAGCCAGACTCTAAGCATAACTTCATTACTTCCCTGCCTAATGTTGTAAATTGCAAAGGCTGTGTCATCCTGTGGAAATGTTTTTTCTACAACTTTAGGAGACCAGTCTGCAGGGCAAGAAACATGGACGTGAAAAAAATGTAGTGGGATCATAATATTATCTTAGGCTCTGGATATTATCAGTCTCACAGTTGATGGTGAGACCTCTTCTCTTCTGGTCCAGTTGAAATGGCTTGGTTTTATTCATTTTTCTCTTTTCCACTGCCATCTCCTTTAGTAACTTAACATCAGTGCATACAGCCACACTTCACAGATACACATCCCGACCCATGTTCTCAAGTGTTTGCTACTAAGAGTGCAGCAGCTGGCAATTTAGTGCCTCACTGAATAATACTTCATCAGTACTTGCTGAGATAACAATATTTCATGCTCTCTTTCTGGGCTAACTCTACAACCAAAGCTGGTGTGTGTGTCTTGTTAGTTTTACTTACAAAGGAGAAGTCTGATGCATTTTGGCACAGCAGTCTGGGGAAGACAGCCTGTCTCTGGACTCGCTCCTCATCTTCAAACACGTTTCCATACATGAAGCCATTTAGCATTGTGGAGTGGGCATGGACATCAATGTAGAACTCCAAACTAACTCTCTGATGGAGAAAAAAAAAAGAAAAGATTAAAAAAGAAACAGCAGGTTAGATGGATAGTTAGACAGTGAGCAACAAACCACACCAGATATTCCCCACAAGAACTAAAGATGGACTCTGTCTTTGGTTTGGAGACTATGTTGAAGAAAGGCCTTGACCCATGGGACAACTACAAAACCTCCAGACAGTACGGGCTGAGAATACAGTCATACCTGAAAGGAGCCAACCACCCACACATAACTTCAATCAAGCTGTCCTTCTGAAGGGCACAGCGTAAGTACATTCATGTACTGGGGAGCTGAGAGGAATATCGTATAAATACACACAGTCTCCTGTGGATGTCCCTGATTCATCACATACACCAAACTTATCTATCAGGTTAATATTGAATTCATATTGAGCGTGTAATGTCTTTTCTTTCTGGTACACTCTGTAAAATGGATTTGATTAGATCTGTGACTCTTGCTTGACTCTGTAAGACCTCACCCTACACACACACACACACACACACACACACACACACACACACACACACACACACACACACACACACACACACACACACACACACACACGAAAACATTTCTTGTAATACAAAAGAATGACATGTTCTCTAAATTCTGGTTGTAGCTTTTAGTATAGCACAGCAACATGCAGGACCATGGTAACAAGCTGCATTATACTAGTTCATCCTGAATTTGATGGACGCAACATATATAAAGTAAAGGAAAAAGCATTTCATAGAAGAAAATATAAAAAGTCAGAATTGTAGTGAGAGATGCAGTAAACACATAAGTACAAGATTACCAGGTTTTTCTACAAACTGAAACCACTGTGGCCCATCATTGTTATACAATTACTGCTTGTTTGTCTCATTTTTAAGTTAGTGAAAATGTTAAAGCTTATTCACAAACCCTGCTCTGTTTTCTGGAAAATACTGTTGGCACTTATTAAAGAAATACAGTGAACAGCCGGAAGTGAAAAGGTGCAAATACATTGATTTTTGCAGGTGATCTAAGTGCAGATTACATATGTAATATGTGTATAGATTTGGGGAGGGGTCTCCATGGTCCTGAAACATGGGGAAGAAGAAATGTAATCTTATAGAGAATGTGAAGTTGTCACTAGTAGGTTTGTTTAGATGCCATATATTTATTTTCTTTTGCACTGATGTTGTCTTTTGTATCCACAGAATCAGAGTTTTAACTTTGAGTGTTTCTATGCTCATACAATAACAGTCAATAGTCTAATTTCTAACCTTCATAACCATGTTGAACATATCCGTCCACTGTACATTAACTAAAACACCTTTTTGATGAGTTTCAAAACATGCATCTTTATTACTGATACTGTGATTGATCAAAACACCCACCAGACATTAGAGATTACAGGGGTCCAGAACAATATCAGCTTGTTCATTAGCAGATTTGGCATTCAGTAGCAAAGTCTTTCTTCAGTCTCCTTTTTTTTTCTCCGCCACTTCATTCTACACTATATTTGACCATTTTTAGCCAAACAAGAACAAAATTTTACCAGGTAAAAAAAAAAAGCTATAAAAGGAGGTCATGGGAGAGCTTTCCTTACAACTTGTTGTTTCCATTCCAGCATGCAACATGGTGTTAAGTATATTCACAGTCATTGTCAAGTTACACACCAAGAAAACTTTTGTGAAAGTAAAACTTTACCTACTGATATAGATGAGAGTATCTTTGATTTTTTTCCTTTAATGTGACTTTGAGGTTGTCCTATTCACCATTTAAAACTCTACACAACAGGTGCTTAGATAAAGGCTAACTTTTGCTACAGCTAGTTCTGTGTCTTCAATCCCAATCATAAACCAAAATAAAAGAGGAAGGAAATGTGAGAAAGGATGACCTGGAAAAAACACTCTCACTTCAGCAGTCTTAAACTGATTCTGACAAGGGCAGGCACACAACCACCTCGACCCACACACATAGCCACACCATCTGACCCTTAACTATGAAGCAACGCCCACCAGCATTCCTCCTCTTTGCCTCCTGTCTCTATCTTATCACTTTGCCTCCCATGCTGGTTTTATCCTTCTGCTCTTCTTCTCCCTCTTTATCTTCTTCCCTATGCTTATTAAGATTCAGCACTACACCTTGTTCACTGTGGGTCATAAGGAGGAGGAGTACAGAGGAGGAATGGAAGGATAGAAAAGGAGTGGGAGATATAGTAGGGAAATAAGGGAGTGAGGAAAGGAAAAGGAAGAACACAGAGAAATGAAAAAGAAAGAGAAAAAGAAAGTGATGTGTGCTGTTGTGGTAATGTGAGTGTGTGAAAAGAGGATGTAGTGAAAAACAAAAAGAAAAACAGATTTGAGCAACAGAGAGAGAGAAAGAATGAGAATAAGTACATAAAGACAAAGAGAAAGAAAATGAGAGAAAGTAAAAGAGAGATAGAGAGAAGCATAGAGATGTGTGTAGAGATTGGCAGGAAAGAGATAGAAAGAGGGAAGCGGTGCTTGGGCGGCCCAGGCGACGCAGTGTGGCTGTGTTTGAAATTCCGCTCACAGCCAAAGCAATTTCCTGGCAGTGGCTGTGCTGTCAGCTGCTTGGCTGGCTGGCGGTGAAATATGGTGGCTGGGAGTCGGCCGCTAGCAGCCCCCGACAACCTGATGGATGGAGCCCCAGAGGAGAGAAACAGCAGCAGGAGATGGTGGGGTTGGGTAAGGAGAGGGGTGGGAGGTTTTGGAGGGAGAGAAACAACAGAAAAACAAAAGAAAAACAGAACAAGAGAGGAAAAAAGCTAAATGCAGCCAACCAGCAAAAAACAGTGGTGGTGATGTGGAGTAGACAGAGGGAGAAATATAAAGCAAGGCAAAGGGGAGAGTTAAATAAAGAATGAAAATAAAAGGATGGGTGAAGGAAAAGAAGAGGGAGGGAGGTGAAAAAGATGCTGGTAGTGTGATCCAGGTTTATCATTCAAGGAAAGGAGGGTGAAGGGAGTAGAAACCAACCAGACAGGAATTTGATGAGGGAAACCATCCTAATAATCACCTGGTGGGTGGGTGGGGGTTAAAAGTAAGGATTGGAATGGCTGGGTAGGATGATGGTGGACAAAAAAGCTGCTAAAAAGTGGAAAACTTAGTTTAGTGGACACATCGAGCGATTGCTGCTTTCATGGACTCAGGGGTGAATGTCGGCGAGTTCAAAGTAAACTTAACTTTAATTTTCATACTGCTAAGTGTGCGTAAAACTGTTTTATATATAAAGTCAAACTCAACACTCATCCAAAAATATGCAAAAACTATCTACATTCATTTGTGTTTGTTGCACATCTGGGCCATGTTTAAAGGGATTGATGGAAACTGTGCTGACCAGAACAACATAGATTTCATACTTTCTTGATGAATCAGGCTTTGTTTATATAGCATTTACAAAAAATAAATAAAATATAGCACAAAGCGTGTACACATTCAAAATAAATAATAACAATAAAAAGAATCAATAGTGATAATGATAAAAATCCCACAGATGACTGCAACCGTCCCCCAACTACCACCCAACTGTAAAGCATTGAGGAACTGTCTTCTGAATAAAGAACTTGAGGCTATCAGAAACAGATCTAATATGTCTTACAGATTTGCAAAGAGGAAACATCAGAGGCAGGCTAAAAAAAAAATACAACAGAAAAAAAGTTCTTAAAAAAGGTCCCTAAATAATATTGGTGCTGTAATATAAAAAAAGAGTAAATGAATAAAAATAAGTTAATTTTAAAGCTAAAAAATAGACTGAACATAGAAATAAGTAGATATAATAAATCTAAACTAGAATCAAAACACAAAAGTAAAGAAAAAAGAAAAAAAGACCAAAAGATAAAACTGACCAAGCCTACATTGAAATTGACAAATAATGTAATAAATACTATTAATTTTGAAGCATAATAACAAAACAAACAACAACAAAGAAAAAAACGGTCTTGTCGCTGTGACACTCAGGCACATAGATGTGGGTCATAATGATGAAAGGATGGGCTTTAGTTCGTAGTTTGAAAATATATAAAAAGGGCTTTTCAACAAGACCTGACACATTTCTGGAAAGTTTATGAGATAAAAGAAAACCAGAAAACCAAATATCAACTGCCAAAAATTTAGAACAAACACTTCTTCAGCCACATGACCTAAAATTAAACAAAAACAACAACAAAACAGCTCAGCTACCTTCAAAGACATGGATATTTTAATATATCAATGAATAAATATTAAATATAATTGTTAGGTTTAGCCCTATTTGGCAAGTCGCTATGGGTTTTTGTGTTGCAGCGGATCACTCATGCCATGCTAAAAAAAATGGTGGGAAGGACCTATCCCAAAATATGGCTTCAAATTTGAAAATAGACTGAAAAGCCTATTCAAACTGTACCTAAAACACAAAGTGAGCTTGGGACCAAAACAACAGCAAGTATATTGTCAGAGATTTTTTGAGTGAGTGAGTCAGTGAGTAAATAAATAAATACCACCAGGATAAACAAAGTATTTTTAATTTAATTTAATTTTTGGATATTTTAGGCCAATTAATCATACAGGAAACCAGCAAGCCTACCATGAAAGAGCCAACATGGCTCATGGAGGATGCATGACCAATAGAGCCATCTGGCATAGATATGTGTTCATAACATGAGAGGGAAGATCTGCACAATGAGCCATTTTAATCAGGTGTGGTGAAAAAGGGAAATATCTAAAACCAGCAGTACAGTTGCCTTCAAGGACTACAGTTACCCATCTCTGATCTAGAAGAAACCCACTCACCTACAGAGAGACCAAGCACAAACCTTAGGTTCAGCACCTCAAACCTCATCATATAACACTCTGGTCCTCACCCTGAATGCCTCCACATGAAGCTGTGAAGGTCTCCTTGAAGGACACCAGATGATCGGCAGTAAAAGCCATGGAGTGTCGACAATGTCATGTCCATGCTTACTGCATTGCTCAGTTAATGCCCTGTCAATCAAACTAAGATGACTCTGAAGGCCCCACCACAGTGATTGATGCTTCAATTAACAACCCGCTCTGACCTCCAGAATTGTTCATTTGAAATTGTAATTAAGCAATTAGGGTCAATTAAGAAACAGAGACTGCTGAATGAAAGTCAGAAGACAATTTGAGAGAGTGAGAGAGAGAAACTGAGTGGCCAAATTGAACCTCTCTGAGAGACATGAAAGCCCCATCTTGATGCAGAAACTCCAGCAAACTCTCAACTTGTGGTGAACTTGCAGCAACTGCAAACAGTTTAGTGTAAAACCTGGAAGGTCAAACGAATGAATTTTGTAAGACAAGTACTTATCTGCTGCATATTAATTAGATCGGGTGCGGGAGTGCACGGGGTGTGGGAGTGCAGTGGGGCCATAAATGGTGGGCTTATCTTTACACAGAAAGGAAAAGGGGCTGATTGAAGCAGGATTACAAGTTCCTGAATAAAGCTTTTGGCATCAGCAGCATATCTTCTGAGAAGAAGAGGGACTGCTGCTTGTTCAGGAAAAACTGGCCTGCACTGCCTATGCAATGCATAATATAAATCTTAAAATTATAATCAGTCTGTTGGAAGCTTGCAAAATACACATGGGTTTTATAAAGGTAAAGAACTGGTTTTTCATCTGTCTCTGCAGTTTTTGTTGTAACACAGGTCAAGTTGTCTGGTTTGCTAATTGTACATCTTGACAGTGATAATAGCTTCACAATCTGATATTATTTAAATTAATCTAAACCAGAATAGGTCTTTGATTATAAGTACAGCAAACAAAAGCAGACTTCTTGTGACAACTAACTCATTGTGGAAACACTTGCTTCTCAAAAGAGCCGTCATCAACTAACTTGCATTATTATTTTTACCTCTGCCAAGCCAGATGTCATGTATTCTTATATCAGCATGTGCTGACAACAAACTGCATTTTTCTTTAACATTTTTACAGTTTTGGGGAATTCAGGCATGTTTTAAAGCAAATGTGTCAAATTTGAACAAGTCAGGGGTGAAACTGTTCACCTCCACCCTTGTTTACTTCCTGCGTCATCGCTCTGCACACAGTGCCTAGACTGAGATACAGGAGGCGTTATCTCACATGACAGACCAAACAAAACCCAGAGGAGGAGCTGCATGTGCACCCACTCGGCCTCGAAAATCAAAGACATCGGTGAGGCAAGAGGAAAGATCTTTATCCGGATGGTGGACCTTCACCCTACTCTCCAGTTCACACCCCTCCTCTCACCTGAAATTCACTTAGGAGATGATGGAGCGGGTTGATGCTGGCCTCAGATCTACCCCCAGGCAATATGTTTTTGTCACCCATAAAATTCTGGTGTTTACTTGTCGAGGAGAAACTTTGCCAGCTCAGACTTCTCCACCTTTAAAAGATTCTCCAATATTGATCCTTGTTTTATTCCGTTTTTCGTTGTTTGCTTTTTTAGCAGGACATAAAATACCAAACGCTGCGTTGTTGTTGTTAGGCAACCATAGGGGGGTCACATATGATTGGTTAAGGAACTAGGAAGTTGGAAAGAGCAACATGGTGCCCCCTTATTATTCTATCACTCTTATTTTTGAGAAAAACTTGACAAAGACATTTTTGATGTAGGAGACAGATTGTTTATAGTGAAGCTTCCTTTTATCCCTCGCAGCAAATGGTAACATTTTAAATTATTTTTAAGGAAAAAAAATCCCAATTATTCAGCCTTTAAATGTTAGGTCATTAGCAAGGAAAACATTTTAATTAATGATTTTATCACTGAGCACAACCTTGATTTTACTTTTTTAAATGAAAATTGGTTTGACCAAATACCAGGCATCTTTCCAGAGCTTCTAAAAACAGCTGTAATCAAACCTCTGCTAAAAAGAGACAGTTTAGACAAGACACAAATAAGCAACTATAGGTCAATCTTAAATCTTCTGTTTCTTAGTAAGATCATCGAAAAAGCCATTTTTCATCAGCTAAATTAAGTGCTGCATTTGATACAGTTGACCACAATATATTGCTTAAATGACTGGAGAACTGGGTGGGCCTCTCTGGTACTGCACTACACTGGTTTAAATCCTATTTATAGAATAGAAAGTACTTTGTGTCAATAGGTAATTTTACATCTGAGCAGACAAGAATTACATGTGGAGTTCCCCAAGGTTCCATCCTGGGGCCTCTTCTGTTTAACATCTACATGCTCCCACTGGCACAGGTTATAAAGAAAAACAAAAATAGTTACCATAGCTGTGCAGACGACACTCAGGAATAAATTACAACGTCACCAGGAGACCGAGGCCCCGTACAGGCTCTTGGTAAATGCATTGAAGAGATTAATGACTGGATGTGTCTGAACTTTCTTCAGTTAAACAAAAACAAAACTGAGGTGACTGTCTTTGGAGCCAAAGAGAAATAATTAAAGGCCACCACAGAGCTTCAGTCTATAAACTCAAAAACCACCAACCAGGCCAGAAATCTGGGTGTATTGATAGACTCAGATGAGCTGAAACACTCAGTTTATTTTAATCCAAATTAAAGAACCACTGGTTCTCTGCTGTATTTCAATAGTTTTTTTTTAGAAGTAAAATGTGCATCTGTTTCTTTTAAGCTTGAATTTATAAACTTGATCATGTTTTAATACTGTTTTCCCATGCTGGAACTTCATTTCTTGCATTTTATCTATTTTCTTTCATTTTTTTCTTTCTGTTTTTATGCAATTTCTTTTATTTCTTTTAAAATGTGTTTTTAATGCACTTGTTAATGCTTCCTGCACCCCGTTGTAATGCTTTTAATGTTTTATGTAAAGCACTTTAAATTATCTTGTACATAAAATGTGTTATACAAATAAATTTGTGTTGCCTATTCGGCAGTATTGGTTTGTCTGTCTGTTTGTTAGCAGCAGAACTCAAAAAGTTATGGACAGACTTATAGAAATCTCAGAAATGGAATAAGAAACAAGAGATTAAATTTTGGGGGTGATCCAGATCTCCAAGTGGGGGGTCCACAGCCTTTTGGTAGTTGCATGAAGGGGGTCCTCATGGAAAATAGGTTGGGAACCAATGGATTAAACCACAAAAAAAAACACAAATGATCATGGAAATTAGATATGTAAGATGCTTTTATATACATATTTTTTATCAAGTAGAAGTCAACCCCTTATACCTTAAAATAGCAAAAATTTTGCTTGCATGCATCTGTAAACATATATAAATTAATTCCAGTTTTCATCTCCACTCAGTCCTCCACTGCACAGCCCCCCCCCCCCCCCCCTTCAATATACTCGCCCAACTTTGTCTCAGCTAAAACACTGTAAAACGTCTTTATAAAACAAAATGGCCAATGAGATGTTAGTGAAACTTGGTCATATATGTTTGAATTGCAACCAAATCTAAGAAAGAAAATAAAAACAAAATAAATAAATAAATAAATGAGATGACGATGTTAAAAAAAATAAGAGATAATGTTGTAAAGGACTATCTATGAGTTGATGTATGACTCGTAAAGTATTTTATGTATGACTTTCCTCGTCATTAAAAATGTAACAGCAAGATTGGTCATTTTTTTTATAAATAGGATATAAAAAAACTACTGTTGTGTTGATTATGTTAGACTACCTCAATTTGCAGCTTCCTGTCTTCAGCTGATGTTTTCAGACATATTAAGTCTGAATCTCGACTGTCTGAATCTGTGTTTCTGAGACTGCTGCCAGTACATTGGAATTTTCAGACTGAAAAGTTCAGGCACATTCATTTTACTAATAATTTATAGTCATAAGAAAACACAGTGTTAACAAAGTCAAAAACCGTATTTCCTTGGGAAAGGTCTTTGAAACAACACTGGCTAGCTGCTAAGCTTACACACAGAATACAGGGTTATATTTTGGCTAAATTTCATAGTACATATAATCAAATAGTTTGCCTCACTTTAAATGTCACAAGGGAAGCCACCAATTTCAGCTTGAGGATGAATTAGTCAGTGTGTTCAGTGAATATGATGTTTTCTTGGATTACAGGTTTGGTTGTGGTTGTTGGCCAATAAACCATGATGCTAATGTGATGCAGCAGAGGGTTTGTTCCAAGGAAAACACCTGAAAAGCCATCCTTGAAACTTGTTTGAGTAATAGTAAGAACTTTAACCCTTTGAGCTCTGTGCTTGTTTTTTGGCCTATAATAAAATTAGTATATCTCTAACCACAAGGTCTATTTGAAAACTTCTGGAGTCATAGTAAGGGGAGATTTGTTCAGATGTGCAAGGGCAAGGCAGTTTATTTGTATAGCACATTTCATGTACAGGACAATTCAAAGTGCTTTACATAAAACAAAGACATTACAGATATTTAGAATAGTAAAAGGCATCAACACATAAATTACATTAAAATGATTAAAAGCAAGATAAGTTAAAAAAGTTACCGTGCCGATTTCATGCATAGGCGCATGAGAAAAGAAATGTTTTTAACCTGGATTTAAAAATGTCTACATTTGGTGAAAGTTTAATCTCCACTGGCAGTTTGTTCCATCTGTTTGCAGCATAACAGCTAAATGCTGCTTCTCCATGTTTAGTCTGGACTCTGGTCTGGACTAGCTGACCAGAGTCTTTGGATCTAAGAGCTCTGCTAGGTTTATATTCTCTGAACATATCACAGATGTATTCTGGGCCTAAACCATTCTGGGATTTGTAAACAAGCAGAAGGGTTTTAAAATCTATTCTGTGACTGACAGGAAGCCAGTGTAAAGATTTCAAAACTGGTGTGATGTGTTCAGATCTTTTAGTCCTGGTTAAAACTCTAGCAGCAGCGTTTTGGATGAGCTGCAGATGTTTAATGCTCTTTTTAGGAAGTCCTGTTAAAAGACCATTACAGTAATCCAGCCTACTGGAGATGAATGCATGGATGAGTTTCTCTTGGTCTTTCTGGGAGACTAGACTTTTAATTCTGTTGATGTTTCTGAGCTGGTAAAAAGCTGTCTTAGTGACAGCTTTGATGTGGCTGCTGAAAGTCAGATCTGAGTCTATCAACACTCCCAGGTTACGAACTTGGTTGGTGATTTTAAGAGCCCGAGTCTCCAGGTGTTTACCAATGCTGACCCTCTTCTCTTTGCTACCAAACAGAATAATCTCAGTTTTGTCTTCATTTAATTGTAGGAAATTCTCCTTCATCCAGGTGTTTATTTGCTCCAGACACTGACACATTAAGTCTATTGGACTGCAGTCATCTGGTGACAGAGACACATAAAGTTGTGTATCATCTGCATAACTTTGATAATTAATGCTATAGTTCTGTAATATTTTACCCAAAGGGAGCATATACATTTTGAACAGAAGAGGCCCAAGGACTGACCCCTGGGGGACTCCACAAGTCATGGCCACTCGCTCGGATTCATGGCTGCCGATCGTAACAAAATAACTCCGGCCTTCTAAATAGGACCTGAACCAGTTGAGAACCGCTCCTGAACCAGTTAAGAACTGTATTCTTAACTGGTTCATTCTGGTGAAGAATACATGAAGATGGCACAAAGTACAATTAAAACGGTTCAGGGTCACCTAAAAAAGAACAACCACTTTTAGGATCAATATGAATATCCCTTCAGAATGATGCAGCTTTAGTCCTAAATCATAGTACAATATGTGATCATTATCTCTGCAAAGGCCAACTCACCAAAGTGAGTCCAAGAATGTTAATAAGTCTAAGAATGTCTGATTAAAGAAAGTAATAATTAACATCATTGTAGACCTAAAAATGCATTCAGCTTCTGAGCCAACTATGGCATCATATGTGTATCTACCATCTAGCTAGCTAATATCCCTTCACCATGGAAATCAATCTTCACTGGAAGCCAGAATCTGCAAATGAATAATGAGAAAATAAAACTGGATGCCTGGCATAAAGAGTAAAGTTGAAATGCACCATTGTGGATGCTAAAGGGGCTATAATCCCCACAGAGAATCACATTTATACTCTGCTGATTGCAAGGCAAAGCTAACAATCTTTTACTCAAATTGTTACAAGACTTCATGTGCATGCAGTTACAGGAGAAACATTCCTTAGAATGTTTCTCCTGTAACTCCTGTAACTGGTAATGCTCTGAAGAGCCAGCATCACCATGGAGGCCAGAGCACTGTGCAGATTCACTCAGGTATGAAGTTACAAGAGGAACCACAGAAGATGGAGACTGTCCACTGACCCACATAGAGCTGAGGTTCACAACAAACACCTGCTTAATTTTTTACCCTTTCAGAAACTTTACTACAGACAGGTGGGATTAAAATAAACATAATCATATATATATGTATATATATATATATATATATATATATATATATATATATATATATACATCCATCTATCCATTTACTGCTGCTGGAGTCAGGTCGCGGGGGCAGCTGTCTAAGCAGGGAAACCCAGGCTTCCCTCTCCCCGGCCACATTCACCAGCTCCCGAGGATCCCGAGGTGTTCCTTGGCCAGCCGAGAGATGTAGTCTGTCCAGCGTGTACTGGGTCTCCCCAGGGGTCTCTTTCTGGTGGGACGTGCCCGGAACACCTCACTAGGGAGGCATCCAGGAGGCATCCTAACCAGATGCCCGAGCCACCTCATCTCGCTCCTCTCGTTGCGGATGAGCAGCGACTCTACTTTGAGCCCCTCCCGGATTACCGAGCTTCTCACCCTATCTCTAAGGGAGAGCCGGGCCACCCTGCGAAGAAAACTCATTTCAGCCACTTGTATTCGCGATCTTGTTCTTTTGGTCACTACCCACAGCTTGTGACCATAGATGAGGGTAGGAACATAAATCGATCGGTAAATCGAGAGCTTTGCCTTTTGACTCAACTCCTTCTTCACCACGACAGACCGATGCAGCGTCCGCATCACTGCAGACGCGGCACCGATCTGCCTATTGATCTCCAGCTCCATCCTTCCCTCACTCGTGAACAAGACCCTCAGATACGTGAACTCCTCCACTTGGGGCAGGACTTCATTGCCGACACTCCACCCTTTTCTGGCTGAGGACCATGGTCTCGGAATTGGAGATGCTGATTCTCATCCCAGGCCTTTCACACTCGGCTGCGAATCGCTCCAGTGAGAGCTGAAGATCATGGCCCGATGAAGCCAACAGAACCACATCATCCGCAAAGAGCAGAGACCCAATCCTGAGGCCACCGAACTGGATCCCCTCAACACCTCGGCTGCGCCAAGAAATTCTGTCCATAACGGAAACAACTCTGATTTACTGCCGGCGATGCGGACCAAGCTCTGACACCGGTTGTACAGGGACCAGACAGCTCGTACAAGGGGGTCCGGCACTTCATACTCCCGGAGTAGCCCCCACAAGAGTCCCCAGGGGATAGACCTTACCAGGGAGGCTGAGGAGTGTGATCCCCCTGTAGTTGGAGCACACCCTCCAGTCCCCCTTTTTGAAGAGGGGGGCCACCACCCCAGTCTGCCAGTCCAGAGGAACTGTCCCCGACGTCCATGCTGTAGAGGCGTGTCAGCCAAGACAGCCCTACAGCATCCAGAGCCTTAAGGTCTGGGCGGACCTCATCCACCCGCGGGGCCTTGCCACTGAGGAGCTTTTTAACCACCTCAGTGACCTCAGCCCCAGAGATGGGAGAACCAGCACCAGCTACCCCAGACTCTGCTTCCTCATCGGAAGGCAAAGATTGTCTGTGTTGCTGCGCATCTTTGATGTGTCCTGCAGCTGATCCGCAGAGTGCCTCAGGGGTCATATCAGACTTTTTGGATGGGTTAATGCTGGATATTACTTTAGTGTACTGCAGGATTAGACAAGCAGAAGTTTAAGGCACGGCTGTTAGTGGTAAGATACATTAGGCAGCCACCATGTAAACATATAACAGATCAATGACACATACTAAACTCTTAAAAAGCTTCTTTTGTTGACTGTGAGAATATGAAAAGTCTACCCACAGCTGCTATTATTCTTGACCCCAGTGAATTACTCACAAACACATAGCTCGAAGTTTTTGTAAGGATGAATTAGCCAGTGATCATTTTCTTGCAGAATCTCAAAGAATCCTGTAACCTCACAGTGTAGCTCTTTGAATGGATCATCAAATTAGTGCAGATGAAATGCTGCTGTGCCTTATATTTTGTTTATTGCACTTATAGAAAAAAAACCTAAAGCTTGAGAGAAATGCTGTTGCTAATATTTGCTCAACCTTTTTTCAAATGTTAAGTCAACTAGTGATAGCTTTTACACAAATGATATGCTTCTCAGAAATGTGATTTTGCTTTCTATGGACCACCTAGATCTGAATGATAGAATTAAGTAGGCATCATAGTTTCCTCAAGAAAGGATATGAAAAAATATATCATAATAACACATATGCACCATAAAACTCTAACCAATATTTCCTCTGTTACAGAGGCCCATTCAGGTCAAAAGGGTGCATGGTCATTGACCCTCTAATGATGTAGCAGTGACAGAACATGGCAGATGGCATGACCTGCTTCAAGGATGAGAGTAAATGACACAAAACTCTGCCTCCGTCTGTCTCAGTCTATCTGATTTTCTTCCGTCTCCCTCTCCATCGTCCTCCCAGCCTGTACGGGGCTCTCAAATTGATGGTAGTATTTGTTTGTTTATGAACACAGAGGTGACTTGTAATCAGGCTGAACGGGCACAGGCAGCCCTCTGCTTCGGGTCTGTTAGTGACACATAAGCTGCCACATCTGTTTGGTGGGCTTGCCAGGAGAAGAAGAGGGAAGGAAGAGAAACAGGGAGATAGGTAGAGAAAGAAAGATGTGAAAAGAAAAGGCAGTAAAAGAAGGCAAGAGATAAATAGTTTAAAATATGTAAATATATATATATATTATATATGTGTGTGTGTGTGTGTTTGTTTGTGTACAGACAAGTTAAAAGTTGAGATTGATTGAAATACGTTGAGTAAACAGCATGCGATTGCCGGAGTCAGAGAGCTTCATCTGAATCTTCCTGTGAAAAGCAGACAAATCATCTTCCAACAGAGAAAGAATAAAGTAAGAGATGATGGAGGGATTAAAACGATGCAGGGATGATGGGGAAAAATTGTCCGTAAATCTCAAAAATGGATCAGAAATGGTTGGATGACACCAGAGGACAATTTAACACACACAAGAAGAGAGAGAATACAGGGAGGAAGAGAGAAAGACAAAAATACCAACACACTTCTCACATCAGGCAAATCTAACCGATGAGCAAGAAAGATAAAGATGGAAAGAGACTGTAGAGCAGCACTGAAGGAATCACAAACAGAGGGCATTAGGAAGGATTTCAGGGTGCAGAATCTATCTAGGTGCTGTGACAGGACCTAATACATTTGTTTCAGATAGAAAATTAATTTTCTAATATTAAAAAGGTCAAAAATGAGTCAAGGCAACAATGACCTCTTTGTCGTCCTTAACAAATTATCCAAAATGGCAGTGTCAGACTGGTGGGGATACGTTTGCCAGTGATGAATGCTTCTGGTAATCAGCCAATCAAAACGAATTCTTCTTCTGCTTTTGATAAATGAGCTGGAAAAGCAGCGCTTTAGGAAGGAGATGGGTCCATTTGTTTCTTCGGTCTCCTTTCCTTTTTTCCTCTACCCTCTTCATTTCTCTCTTTTCAAAACAAACAACAGGGTAGCTTGGGAACAGATTATAGCTCCTTGCATCACTGACTCTTTCAGCCATTTTCCCTGCTGACCGATGTTCAGCTACAGATGGTAAATGATGGAATTTTATGAAACAGTTTAACCAAGTTTGCCCTCAGATAGATGGTAAGAAAGTTTACAGCCTACTTCTGAGCAAATACTTAGTTTCTCTTTACATAATGGCTACTTGATCACACAGATATTTTATATTACATTATATATATATGCATTACTACAAAAATCCCAAACAGTTCTGAAACTTTAAATATCATTGGTTGTTCAGTGACAAGGATATTTAATTTTAGCTCATGACACTAGAAGAGCTGTGGGAAACACACAGTGTTGTTTGGTGTCAGTGATGTAACACACCAGCTGCTGCAATGCTTGTCATGAGAAACAAATGCTGCCTTTAGGGCAACAATGTCCACAAATGGAGGCAGGACTGGTAGCAGTTAGAGATCTTTCAGTCTCGAGACCTACACTGAACTTCCTTGTGTGATCAGCTGTCACTCGTTGTTGGGTGAAAGTTATATGCAAAACTGATTCAGTTATGACAACAAAACTGGTTTGTGCATCAAAATGACTAAAAATATACACTGTCTAGACATTTATGCTGTACTCTGACAAACATGTTAAAGGATACCAAGTGTGTTACAGGGTGTTACTGATTCATGATAAAGAGCTGTGTGATACTGTAATTGAGACCAGCAGTGATGCTGAAAGAGGGGAACATGAACAGACATGGGTTACCCCACAAGTTACAAACACTAACACTAGGAGGATGCTGAATGAGTGCAATACCTAGATCCATTCTACTGTCTGCAATACAATAAAAGTTTTAAAAAGATGGCTCTTAAAAGTACTAACCACATCTTGTTGTCATAAGAGACTAAACTCATCTGACTGGGATCTCTTTTGATCTAATCCTAAACCAAACAAAAAGAACTATTTCAATGGTGCTTTATTTTCTAACAGCAAATGTAGAATTGGTGATTGCTTTATACAGTACCTCCCCATGTTTGCACAAACTTATATGTAACCAGGTGGAGGAAGAATGGAAAGGTGGTATGGACATAATCTCAAAAAAAATCCACTTTGTTCAATATTATTGGTTAAAAACGTTATGCCAAGTTCAGACAGCAGGGGGACTATTTTTATTTGCGCATCAGTATCCCCGTGTTGAAAGTGCTCATGGGAAAGATTTTGACAGAAAGTGAGCAGGAAGCACTCGGTAGGAAGGAGATTTGCGCATGTCAGCGGTGAGAAACAATTTATATTAATCCTCTGTTATTTAGTATTTAAGCAAGAAAATACTGTTAGGAAATTATATAATATTATCTAATATGTTGGATTTTGTTCATATTGTGTGTTATTATGGTGTTAGGAGTGCGAATGATGGAATGAGACCAGCACATGTGGGTTGCAGGTTAATACATGTGCTAGGTAAGACCATTTCACTTTTCTTTTATGTGTATGAGATGTTTTTGTACAACATTAAATGGTGTAACATGTTCTTTATGTGCCATAAGTGTTGTACTTGTAAGGGTATGGGAAAAGGCAGTGTGATGATAATGGTTTGTTTTTATTTATCCATTTAGGTGCCACTGCCGTGTCGTGCACTGTTGTGTTGTACCTTATTGGATTGGTTCAATTGTGTTTTTTGTTTGTGTCCGCACAACAGAGATATAATTTTTGTTTGTTCTTCTTTTATGGCCATGAGTAAAAGACTCGCGAAATAATAACAAAAAAGGGGAACCAAGATCCCACAAAGACAGTTTATTTGGAGTCACGTGTGTTCGCTAAACCCGGCTACATATATATAATGTTTATATAAAGACTTAAGTAATTTTGTAAGTCGCTGACAATAAAATTGTTCTGTTATCCACATACAAGGATATGTTTGGATTAACTGCACTTTAGATCAGATTAGATTAGGTTTAGATTTTCTAAATAGATATCAAATCAAATCAAATCAACTTTATTTATAAAGCATTTTTCATGCCAAAGGCAACACAAAGTGCTTTACATGGTAAAAAACAATTTATGCATATTAAAGTAAAAACAACCCTTTGCACACCAAAGTAACATAGCAATTAAAAGAAAGAAAGAAAGAAACAAAAAAACACATTATTATCTCTCTCATATGCAGTCACACAGACATCCACACACATGCACAAACAGAGCAGTTAACCCCCCATTCTACACAAGCATGAACTCCTTAATTTCTGTCTCTTAGTATAAAAATATTAAAAGTAATAAATATCTGGCTTGACTTTGCTGTGAGGAAATTATATCTTGGGGATCAGATCACAGCAGAAGCCAGCCCACCCATGTCCACAGATGCCACCACCACAACCACCCAGACGAGGGCAGGCCAGAGTCCACACAACAGCCATAGGGCTGCAGTGCAGGACCCGGAGCCACCCGGTCAAGTGCGATCACTGTGGCAACAACCCCGAGACTGAGCAGGCAAAGCTCCCAGTGCAAAGGATCCCCATGTGGAAAATACTGGAGTTAAATTAATAAATAATACTCTCTGAGATTGTGTTTACCCAAGTCCTAGTAAGGCTCGAAAAATGTTTCATTAAGTTATAATATGTAAAACCTTAGAATAAAAGGACTGTAATTTTGTTTTATGTGAATCTAACTCCACTGGTCATCCAACACTAGAATTTTTATTTGTGTGTATAACTGTGTGTTATGGACAATTTGTAGCAGCAAAATTACCACCATTCAGTGCCAGCGACTCCACATTCACATTTGGATCTAATTTCCTTGAACATTTCTTATAATTGTTTCCCAAATCTCTTAAACATCACATGGGGGTCTGGGACAATGCCTGTGGAGAACCAAACTGAAGTGGTGGTCCTGAATTTTTAAAAGGGGAACCAGAGAATGTATCCTAACTACAGGGGGGGTCACAGGCCAGGTTTTAGAAACAAGGCTCTGGCCAATTGTTGAATTCTGAATTCAAGAGGAGGAGTGCGGTCTTTGCCCAACAGTGGACAACATCTTCATCCTTGTGAAGTTACTGAGCGGGTCATGGGAGTTTGCCAGTCTGGTCAAACTGGGCCGTGTTCCCACAGGAATTCTGTGGTTGATGCTGTGTACCAGAGCCCCTGCTGCAGGCTATTAAGTCCTCGTATAACTAATGTAACAGCTGTGTCAAAATTTTGGCACAGCGGACTCATTTACAGTGTATGCTAGACTCTGCCAGGGTTGTCCATTGTCACAGAAAGAATAAGATTGCATATACATTATAGCTGAAATTAGTGTCTTTCAGAAGGTGGCAGAGCTCAGCCTTAGGGACAGGGTAAGGAATTTGAGCATCAGGGGTGAGCTTGAAGTAGAGATACTGTTCCTCCACGTCTAAAGGTGTTGACTGAGATGGTATGGGTATCTGATAAGAATGCCTCCTGGTTGCCTCCCTTTGGAGGTTTTTTGAGCTTGCCCAGTTTGACCATGTGCCTTGGAAAGACCCAGGACAAGTTGGAGATATGATATAGTCTTTATAGTATAGAAATGGCCTTGGGATCCCCCAAGAGGAGTTGGAGAGTGTCACTTGGGAGATGGATGTCTGTGTTTCCCTCCAGAACCTGGTACTTCTGTGACCCAACTTTGAATAAGTGGAGGAAAATTAATGGAATTCAAAATCCATCCAAACTATAATAATAACTCATCTCTGTATTTACAGACTTGTAAAAGTGTTCCAAGAGAGTTCATTGATGGGATTTATGCCTCTGATTTAAGACAATTCTTATTTAGGTCAGTTTTCTTTAATAGTGTTGAGAGGAAATATTATGAGAAGTGTTAAATTTCTAAAGAAATGTTTGTCAAATAAAAGTTTACATCTAATAATACAACACAGCTCATATTTCTTCTGTGTCAAGCTTTGATTCAAGTTACATTTGTCTAGGAAATTCACAGCCAGTTACTGAAGCAATAAAAAGAGAGAACTGCTGAATTCACATGTCGGAGAGATCACTTTGGAGAAACTAAGGTGTCTGTCACACAAATGGGTGATGGGGTATCAAACTGAAAAGACTCTTTAGCAAATCAGAGGGCTCTGTAACTCTGCTTATGATGCTTATGTACAGACCTGCAGGAGTTTAAAGAGGTCATGACAAAGTCTTGGTGTTAGATTTATGATCACAATCTACAGCAACTTTGAACTGTGTCTTAATTACTCCACATAAACTACATAAAGAAAAAAAACATGCTTAAAATATACATAAATAATATTTAAGAGCAATGAATACAGGAAAAGGCAGAGCAGCTGCCAGATTTAAGTTGTTGTTGCATGAAAGATTTTAAACAGTATTGTGCAAAAAACTTGAACCACCCTTATTTCTTTGTATCTACCTTTCTTGTAATTTTTTAAAAGAACTCTTTATGAATGACTCTCCAGACTTCTTGAAGGACATTTCAAAGCTATTCTTTTGATTCTGGTGCTTTTTGTTCCATTATCTGTCAAGATGGCCCTAGACTGCTTCAATAATGGTGAGGTCTTGGCTCTAGGCAGGATTCATCACTCCACCAGACCTGCTGCCACTGATTTTCAATCCAGTTGTTATATATTTTTCTTTTCTACCTGGTTCCTTTTCTTAAGAATACATAGCCTCAGGTTTTGTGTTAGCTCTTTGCTGGGGTTTCCCCTGTATTTTAAGGAAATCAATTTCAAATACTGTTCATCTGCTGTAGATGTTTTTTTATTTAGGCCTAACACTTCTTCTTTTGTCCTCCACTTGTCTAGTTTCCTCTGATTTTTAGGAAGATGCTGCAAACCATGCTGAGATATACCAAGGTTTTGCTAATAGCTTTTTGGGAATAATGTTGTTGATGTAGAAATATTATTTTATTTCTGTCAAGCTCAATCAGGAAAGAAATGGGAGCAAATACTGTGTCTTTGTGACAGGTTAGTGGTACAACAGTCCACTGGTTCTTTCCTTGAATGAAGTGCTGTTTATATTTGAATGATTATTTCAGTGTATGTTAAATGGCTTGTCAAGCAAAAAACACAAATGATCAGATAAAAGACTGCAACTGACAATGAGTAAAAAAGCAGCCAATGCCCAAAGAAAAACCTAAAAAGACCTTTGGAAATTATGGAAAACTATTACTCAAGACCCCTTAGAAGACAAAAAAAAGTATAAATAAATAAATAAATAAAGAGTGACTTAAGTCTTGTCCACAATACTTACATTTGAGTAAATAAATGTGTTTCTTGTAATCTGTCTGACTTTCGCAGCTACCAACTGACTCTGTGTGAGATGTTTTGGAAACAGTAATAAACTGCTGCAGTCACTGCAATTTGTTTCAGCTGCTGGTAGTTATGTCAAAGGAAGAAGATAAAACATGATATTTTTGTTCTATTATTCAGCAACTGCGTTCTTTGCATTTGCTCTGCTCCTCTGGCTCACTTTATACATTTGGTGTTTATTAGCAGGAACATACAGATAAACTGTTTAGTGGTTGTATAATTAATCTCAGTAAAATCACAGATGTCACGATGACTCACATTCTCACCAAATATGCACTGCATAATGGTATTTTGGAAGCTATTTAGATTATTATAATAAGAAAATGCAACAATGTACATTAACTATGTGTTGATGTAGGCAACGAAGCAGCATCCTCTTTCTTCTCGCCAGACGACCCAGCTCTTCAGTCCATCTCCTCTCCTCCCTCCAACCACCCTTATTGGTAAGAAATGTCCGTTTCTTTAATGCAACCACACACTGTTTACCTGGAGCCACGTTGCCAGTCATTTTAGACAAGATCTCCAAACTGCTGGACTCTTTAAAACGGTAATAGTGCCAATGGCACCACCCACCAACAGTCCTAACTGACCAAAAGGGATTTTAGGGACCTTTTTAACTTTTTAAAAAACTGTGGCAAATCTTTTTTTATTAGTGGTCCGCTACCCACTCTAAACCATGGTGCAGGGCATCTTAGCAGACTACTTGGACTCAACTTTTGTCTTCAAGACACCTGCAAAACTTTGAACATTAATTTCATTGACAATTTTAACATGTTCAGGTAATTGCCCCTCATTGTTTAGATCTGACGGTTTGCACCCAAATCAATTAGGTTCACTTGTACTGGCATCCAACTTACAATGTGCAATACAATCAACTCCAAGACTTACCCCTTACATCACACACCCTCACACCCAGTTCCTTCTCTGCACAACCACAGCCGGTACAGAGCCCCCCACAACTTACTAGCTCCCCCGTCCGGCCTTTTCTGTCTAGTTCACTACTTCTTCAGCAGTCACCATCCACACACCAGGACAAAATGAACAAGCCCTGCCCTGTATCCTTGATTCCAGTTATAAAAACATTTAGGGAGACAAACAAAAGGACCACCTTCTCTCAAACCTTTGAACATGGCTCTCTTGAATATTAGATTTCTTTTAAACAAATCTTTTTTTGTGAATGATCTGATTTTAGATAATAAGATTGACTGTTTCTTTTTTTTAACTGAAACTTGGATTTGCACCGATGCATCAGTTACTCTCACCGAGGTTTCCCGGCAAAATTTTTACTTTTTATTCTCTACCAGGGAAGGAAGAAAAGGTGGTGGAACAGCTTCATTTGCTCATTGCTCAGTCTCAATAAAAACAACCTCATTATATAATAATTCTTGATTTGAGCAGCAAGCAGTTTATTGCATTACAGTCTATAGATCACCAAAATCTCCCTCTTGTTTTATCCAGGAATTTTCTGAGTTTTAATCAACCATACTTATTAAATACAACAAGATTTTAATAACTGGTGATTTAATTTGCGTATCGACAACAGTGACACTAGTGAGTTTTTAAACCTTTTAAACAGCATGTGACACAGCCTACTCACAACAGAGGACACACCCTGGACCTGGTCATAACCTATGGCCTATCCACTGGTGTGTCCTCTGTTGTTGACCTGGCTGTGTCAGACCACCGTTGTGTGTTTTTAAAATCACCAGTTTTATCCCACAGGATACCTTGGTGAGCACTGTGAGAACTGTGGGGAAACAATATATTACTTCTGAATTTTATTTACATTCAACCAAACCACTGCTAAGATTTTACCAGCATCATGTGATATTATTGTAGATAAATTTAACAGATTAAAAATGATAGTGGGTGTTTTCCTGTCAGCCTTAAAAACAGCAGTGGTGAAGCCCCTTCTGAAGAAGAGGAATTTAGACCCCACTGTTTTTAATAATTACAGACCAGTATCCAACTTAATGTTTTTAAGAAAAATGATAGAAAAAGTAGTTTTTATTTAGTTAAATGAGTTCTTAAATAGAAATATTATCTTGGTAGAATGGCAGTCTGGTTTTAGGACAAACCACAGTACCAAGACGGCCTTTTTAGAGATTGTTAATGACCTCAAATGTAATTTGGATGTACACAAACTTGAGCACTGCCTTTGATACAATAGATTTTTATTAAACACACTTAGAAGTTTGGTGAGCCTCTCAGGTACTTTTCTTAACTAGTTTTACTCCTATCTCACAGATCGATGATTTTATTTAAGTATGGATACCTGTTCCTCAAAAATCCATGAAATGAAATGTAGGGTTGCCCAAGGATAAATTTTAGGCCAAATACTTGACATCAGGAGACAGAGAGTTGATTTTCACAGCTGTGCTGATGATACGCAGCTTTATATCACTGTGTCTTCTGATGACATCCTCTTAAACTGTATTTTAGATTTAAAGTCTCGGATGGCAGAGAATTTCTTACAACTCAATCAGGACAAAACTGAAGTTTTAATTATCGGTCTTAAAGACAAGAGAGATTTCATCCAAAGTGCAGAATTTCAAACCCTCTCAGTGTGTGAGAAATCTGGGTGTCCTTTTTGACTTTAAGATGGATGTTCCACACATTAAAAATGTAACAAAAACAGGATTTTATCATCTTAAAAACATAGCTAGATTCTGCCCATTTCTCTCTTGCCAGCACCAAGGTTCTGATGCATGCTTTTATATCAATTAGAATAGATTATTGCAATGCCCTACTCTCTGGTCTTGCTAAAAAGAGTATTTCTAGTTTACAGTTACTCCAGAACTCTGCTGCACGTTATGACAAAGACCAGAGGGCGGGAACACATTACATCAGTTTTATAAGTCACTGCATTGGCTGCCCACATGTTTCAGGATTGATTTTAAGGTTCTTTTAGTTGTTTATAAATGTCCTAATGTTCTTGGGCCTTCTTATTTATCAGACCTGCTTTTAAATTATAAACCCCTGTGGACCCTGAGGTCCTCTGGTACCGGCCTGTTAGCTGTTCCTAAAGTAAGAACTAAAACTAATAGTGAGGCTTCATTCCATCACTATGGTCCTCGTCTATGGAACAGCCTGCCTGAGGGCCTCAGGGCTGCAGAGACTATTGATGTTTTTTGTTAGAGACAGTTTATTTTAGAGTAGGGTCAAGGGGTGGGGATGTGGGATTCCATGTCCATTTAGCTTGTGTGTGAGAGAATATGATTAAGTGTGTGTGCTTTGATTTGTTTTGTGATAAACTTTGAGTGTGCTTGGGTTTTTATCATTTAAACAGTTGTTCTCATTATGTAAAGCACTTTGCGCTGCTCTTATGAATGAATAGTGCTTTATAAATAAAGTTTGATTTGATTTGATCAAATATATGTCTGCTAAGAATGCAGTCCTCACTGAAAATGCACCATCTGCTTGTAAAGAGTTGTATACAACCTCTTAAGAAATCCTTTATCTCTTGTAATCCTAAAAACAAAACAAACAAACAAACAAACAAAAAAAAACTTCTCAAGGTCACAGCCAACAAATCACCATGTATAACAGGAGTGTTTGGTGCCCTTGGGTGAATGTGATAAGTAATGTAAAGCACTTTGAATGGTCAAACTGACTGGAAAAGCGCTATATAAGTACAAGTCCATTTACTATTTAAAACAATGTTGATGTCAATTATTTGTCCACTGAAAGCCTCATTATCAAAATCTGTACAGACAAAATAGAACATCTATTAACGCTGTCTTGTTACAGCCTTTTTTATCTTTATCTTTCTCAAAACTCTAGACTAACAGCTGCAACCAACCAGTGTGACTGCTGTCCAGGTAACTTTGCAGATATCGAAATATAATCTCAGTACAAGAACTATATGACTTTGCTTTGAGGTAAAAAGGTAATATTTTTCACCATCCTTGAACAAAATAATTGTGATTACTGAGCAAAGGTTTGGATGTGTTGTTGATTGATTCCAATTTCTTACTTGTTACTTTAGTGCCAAGATTTCAGTAGTCTTAACAACTAGCCCTTTTGGCACCTTATTAAAGCCAATAAGATGTCCCTGTTAAACCACTGCAGTCCCTCTTTAGTAATTCACATATACCAAACAGAGTAGCTCAGTGCTGTATCAGTGTGTGCTAAGACAGCTCTTACACACACAGACAGCTTCACCTCTGTTACTATCTCCCTTAGCAACTCAGGTGCATTAGCAGTGGAACAATTTCCACCTCCTATTGCACTTCTGCACTTTAATTTATGACCCTGATATACAACTAAAGCACATCTGTCCCAGCATGAAAGTGATGTGTGAAAAGGGCCATTGTGTGATGTATTTATGAATGCTCTAAACTCGCTTATCCTTTATGCTATTAAATAATACATTGAATATATAACTTTAGACTATAAATTTAGATTTAAGCACAATTGTAAGGTATGTTGTCACCATTATAGCTATTACTTGACTTTAAACAAATAACCACACAGAGTTAGAAGCTAATAGATGGACCACATTTGGTACTGTAGCTTAGCTACAGTTCTGCTGTGGATTCTGCAGATCTCCTGTTAATGGAGTCCTCCAGCAGAGCCCTCCAACCCTGGTAGCCTCATTAGACTCTATGCCCACTGTGTGGGATGAACATGTATGGGAGGGAAGGGGGAGCAGCAACACAGGGGCTTCTCACTGCAGAACTGGCATTGAAACAGGCATCTGGGAGCCCCAGACATGAGTAGTCTGTCTGATGGGATTAACTGGCTGTAGCAAGAGAGAAAAAGAAGAAGAGAGGTTGCCCAAGCTCTTAAATTAACTCCGCAAGATGGAAGGCAATTGTAAGGCAGAAGAGGGGCAGCAGCAGGACAAGTGCTGGTGGGGTGATTGTCAACAGCGTATAAGAGGGAAAGGAAGATATCTGCCCAGCAGGAGTGGACTTAGGACACATATGGTCCAATACTCTGCAGACTGGGGGCTGCGTTTACTCAGTGAAAGAAGTCATTCACAGTGGTGGCAAGTGATTAAGTCTGCCAGTAATTAAGACTGCATCTGTGAAAATGTGCAACAATGACTACGTGACTAAAACTCTTAGATTTTCTTCTTACACATGAACTTTGTTATTTGCTTCATTCCAGTCATTTTCAAAAGCCAGAAGAGATTAAATTAGACTTCATTCACTGAAAAATGATGAGAAATAGAGAAATGTCTGAAGTGAAAATGTGACTTTTAGGATGTTTTTGGTTTGTTTGTTACTTCCACTGACAGCATTTATCTCATCGTTCTTTAGATTCTTACATCAACAACTTAATAGATGCTTAATAAAAAAAATTGAATGTACTGCTCTGTAAAACTGTGTGACAATAAAATTTATTGAGACAAGTATTAGGGATGTATCATGATTTTTTTTACTTTTTGAACAGTCATTTGAATAGTTTGTGACTATAGTCTTGATATGCTACTGTTCGATTTTAACCAGCACCATGTAGTAATTATCTATTACCAGTCAGTTTGTTAAGCTGTTAGCCAACTTCCAGCAAAAAGCGACAGAAGAAGCTTCACTATTGCTAGGCTCTGACACAAAATGTGTGGCTCTGTGAGATTATATGCTAATAGTACAAATATAAGAAACATGCAGAGTCATCAACAACTAGGAAAAAATATGTGTGGAAGAAACTAAACTAAAATGAGGTCTAGTCAACCTCTGCCAGGTAAAGCCATCATAAGTCTACCATGACTATGGGCAGTCATTTGAGCGTTAAGCATCCCACAGTCCTATGCATTCACAAATCAGCAATCAGTGGCTACCTTTGCCACCAGATAAACTATGTTTATTACAAAAAGTAACAGAATGTGTTTGCGGCAATACTAGCAACAAAGTGTTGGCCACAATAAACACCTGCTAGGGGTGGGGCAAAAGTGTATTCTGAGGAATAGTAAAATAATTCTCTGAGATTTCTAATACATTTTTGGTTTAAATGCCCATCTTTAGCAAGTATGCAGCTAAAAAAAACAAAACAAACAACAAAAAAAAAAACCCCCACCAGATTCTTTAATCTATGTATTGCTGTATTTCTATTAGTGTGTGTTTTCTGTGATGAGGCTGTTTGTTTGGCTGAGTATGTGTTACTGCATGCAAGTGTGAATGACAGGCATGAGTGGATCACCCTGCCATGACAGAGTCTATCAATCAGTGTGTCAGCATCAGGGGAAAAGGTTAATCTGCCCGATGCCAGCTCTGCACCTCACCACATCTCTGGCCTGCCCTGCATCCCTCCACAGCCTGCTCCCTCTCTTATCAGGATTAGAGAAGAGTACAAAAGGGCAGAGTATTCCCAGGACACACACTGACCTTCAGTAATCCTACCAACCTGACACTCTGCTTATAATTAACATCAGGAACAAAGAGGGAAAAATCCCTGCCTACCTGGGTAGCATTCCTCAGACAGAAAGACTAAAACTACAGAGGGAAAAAGTTACAGTAGACTTTAAGACGGAAAGCATAGAGTCTTGCTTCACTAATATGTTTTGAATGGCCAGGAGAGCCTAGCTGACATTCTGGAGGTGCTGACTAGCCTCTCTATGCTCCCCTGTGCAACCACCCTAAACACAGATTGCAGAAACATGCTGAACCAAGCAGAGAGAAACAAAACTGTTCTTGGGACCAATGGATACCTCTGTGATTCAGGACTGTTGAGCATGGACTAGAGCACACGTGAGCTTGTGTGTGTGAGTGTGTGTTTTTGTTCATGCTCACCGGGTCTTGGTTCATCTGCACTATGAGTTGTTTAACAGCGTGCAACGTGGGGTGTGCCCATGGAGAGGGATCCTGCCAGTGGCGATTCAGGTCGAAGCCCATCAGAGAACACCTGTATACACCCACATAAACACACATAAAATACACACATGTGCACAGAAGTAGAGTCAGTTAGAAACATCTAATGCAGTTTGTCTTTTCATCACATCGAAGCAAATGACTAATGGAAAGATGTAGATGTTTTGACCTCAAGAGATACTATAGATCATGTTTGGAGCAACAGCATTTTTCAAAGAATTAGTTCCTCATTTGTTTGCTTTTAGTGTATATATGCATTTCCTGCCAGTAGCTTCAGGCACTTCTACTGATCAACAGATGGTGGTGATAGTAAACACTAATGTGCCAATAAAGGCAAAGGAAAGAAAAAAAGGCAGCAGTTGAAAAATTATGACCATAAATATCCCTCAGTTTAAATTATTCTGAACTAATAATAATAATAATAATAATAATAATAATAATAATAATAATAAAGAAAAACCCTGCAGTGTCTAATTATGAAGGTGATTGATCTAAATCTTTATATTAGTTCTTTATTTAGATTCCCTAACTTTACCAACTTAGATCAAGCTAAGAGGAGCCACAGCATCAACTCTAGTAATGTGCACATTAACACTGAAGGCACTACTGGTTGCAAACATGGATCTACAGCTGCCTATCTTCCAAAAGAAGAACAATCACACTTAATGCAAAGATAACTGTTTGGTTGCCAGTAATAATAATAAAAAAAAATCCCTTGTTACGTTACATAGATAGACGGTAAATTGCTCCTCTGCCTATTTTCTTTTGCCTGTTTGTGTTGTCTGACTGCAGGTGTAGGGAACACAGAAGTCAGGCATGTAAGAAAGTTCTGTGTAGCCTGGAGCAGCAGAGTAGATGTAGTGGTGACGAGGTCAAAGGGGTGCCCTGCCTATAGCAGCCTCCAACTGCCATAATGGGATGTTTACAGGAAAGACGCGCTCTAATCCATCCTTTTTGCTGACATGTATATCTCTGACATTTACTGGAGTTGCTGTAATGACACAGATTGTTACCCTGAGACTGCAGGGTAACTATGAGAGCAGCCATCTGTGAACACAATACTCATCCCAGGTTAACTACAATTGATTTTTTCCTCTGCATGTGTTTTTGCTGTGTGTGTTTGCATGTGTGATTGGTGAGGAGAGGACTGTCACTTTTCACTTTCTGTCAATATAAAGCTTATCACCACTCGATGTGAAAGCAAACTAATGAGGACAGTATTTAAGCAGCAGCTATTCAAAGTCAACAATAAATACTACAGAGACCTTCCCTGTTGGGGAGCAGCTGAGAGTCCCAGAAGACATACTTTTGAGGCAGTGGAGATGCAAGACCACTAGATGGCATTCACAAACGCAGTGGGAGCATGCTGCTGATGCTTATCTCAGTAAGCATTAGTATTCTAAGGGCTGAGCCTATTAAGTAAAAGGCAATTATGAGGAAGGGAAAGAGAAGAGAAGAGAGGAGGATACCCACAGAGCTGCAGCAACAGTGTTAAAGGCAGAAAGGAGGAGAGGATGGACAGAGAGCGGCGGAAAGAACAGCCCTAAAACCAAACACTATGTTCTAACAAACATACTGCTGCTAGCTGTATGAATTAATTAAGCTCACTAAAAGTGGATTTAAGAGGATATAATCCCACACAAATGACTGAAATCTATTTAAGTATCTGATGCATTCAAATGTAGAATCCAAATATGCATGACTGTGTACCTGTAGTTTCCCAGATAGACTCCATCAGGATTCAGCATGGGGACAATCTTGAAGATCACATGATCTCGCAGGATCTGAGCAACTGGATGTTGGCTCACCAGGAAGTCAATCACACCTATTACACACACAGACACACACAGAAACACACACACACACACACACAGGGAAATAGACTTGAAAAGAAAACCAAAGGCGGGCTAGCAGTTAATTGAGTTTTGAGAAACAAAAGGACAGGGAAGGACAGCAAGGGGGCATCATCAGAATCGAGGGAGGAATAGGAGACATCAAGCCTAAATCAATACAAATAGAATGGAGCTGACAGCGCTGGAAAAAACAGCATGCGGCAGGCTTAAAGCCAAATCATCCGATTCATGATGAGACAGACAGACAGACAGACAGACAGTAAGACAGACAGACAGACAGACAGATAGATAGATAGATAGATAGATAGATAGATAGATAGATAGATAGATAGATAGATAGATAGATAGATAGATAGATAGATAGATAGATAGATAGATAGATAGATAGGTGGGAGGAAGCAACAGAGTCATGAAGCCTACTAGGCTCCCAGTTTTTCAAGGTGTTTTATTAGATTTAAGCTACCACAGCTTAAGAGTGAGAACACTGCAACCCAATTGTTTTTCTAGATTGTATTTCCTGAGATTTTACATAGAGATACAGCTTCTTGTTTCTATTTTTGTTACAGTGAATAACTTAAGGTTCAGGTGCAGAGTGTGGGTCTTAAAATGTCTTCTTAGTATCAGTACTAGTACAGTGATGTTCACAAATTTTTAAAGCTCACCAAATGATGATGTTTTATTATGTTGCTAAATGTTTTGTTGATAAACAGAGCAGAGTTGATCAGTTATGATACAGATAAGACTTTTTTTAATGACTACATAGGTCAGGTGTGCCAAAATCCGGTCCTCAAGATCTATTTTCCTGCAACTTTTAGATGCAACCCTTTTCTAAGACACTTGAATGAAATGAATGGTTCGTTACCAGGTGTCTGCAGAGCTGAATGACATGCGGATGGGAGAATTCAGCCATTTGATACAGGTGTGTTAGAGAAGGTTGCATCTAAAAGTAGCAGGGTAGTAGATCTTGAGGACCTGACTTTGGCATGCCTGACATAGGTACTTTTTGTCTAATAGCTGAAAATATGCCCCATGTCTTTAAAGTACTTTTACTTGATCTTGATGGAAAATATCATAAGGTCAAGAAACACTTTGAAGGAGATATAAAGAAAAAGGAAAAGACAACACTGGCACAAGGAGAATTAAACTATGACAGCTCTGTTCAGGTCAAACAACAACTGTTCCAACTACAGAAAGTATTTTAGATAAACTGTCCGCTTGTGTTTCTATTCTATTTTACTGTGTCAATTTTAACATAGTCAACCTAATAAAAATATTCCATATTACTTCATTACCAAAGATTTAATCTTTCCACTCATGTTCATACACATGAATTTCAATTAGCACGACAAGTAACTGTGACCTTTTCCTTTTTTAATAAAGTATAGTCCAGTCTATCATATAGAAAACATGGAAGTAGAAAAGAAAGGAAACACTGCAGCGCCTTTGCTTCACTTTCAGAGAATTAATGTCCAGCCTTGGCTTCTTTTTGGATACTTTTGGGTAATTTAACTCAATTATGAATCATCCATCAATCCGATTTTATATACCTATTTTATCCGGTTCAGGATATGGGGGCAGATGACATTAAAAAAGGGCACCTTGGGCCTCTGAGGTAACTTACTGTAACTCCTCTAACAATCTATGCTCCCGTTAAAGCAAAAGCTGTAGCAACTTGATAAATACTCTGGGTTAAGTTTATAAAATATACACTGGACATTATGCGTATTGTGAACTTTGACTTTGAACTTCATGGGCTGTTGGATCCATTTAATTTGAGTCAGGTGTGTTGGAGCAAGGAAACACTGAAAACCTGCAGGACTGAACTGAGTAGCCCTGGTCTACATCAATCCAAGCAAACACAGCAACAGAATTCACCAAATGACTTCACCTTGACATACGAAGGAGGCAGGAGACTCTCCAGGATGAACACGAGCTGTCAGAAAGACCAGCTTCTTCTCTCTCTCTGCACTTGTATGGTCTAAAAAACAGTGAGAGACAGGGTGGAGAAAAGATAAAAAAGAAGGTAAATACTGTAAAATCATGGTGGAAAAGACCTGGTTTTCTTAATGCACAAAGTTGTAGTAGCCTTGAAGGGAGCTATTAGTTTTAGAATCATTGTAATTTGGGATCAATAGATGTGCATCTTAACACAGCCCACATGTTAGAGGCTGGTCACAACACATTCTGACATGGAGGTCCATTTCAGCCAGACACACATTAATGAAACATCAAACCAACACTCTGCACAGAATATTCAACAGTCCAGGTGAATTATACATCAACAGGGGTCAGGATCAGCCAGCAACTGGTGTGACCTGGAGGAGGTCTTTGAATCATGTTTTCTGGTCCGGCTGAAGAGTTTCCCTTTTTCTACTGATTTAGAAGAGGGTGTTTGACAGACATGTGAAATTTTATTACTGATAAAATATTTGAGTATAAATCCCAGAGATGGTTTATCTCAGAGGTCGGGATCAAAAAGTTATAGTAACTTGTAATTGGAATAGTGAAAGTAAACCTCTGAAGTTTCTGTTGATGTTTTGAGGAAAATCCTTACTCTTGCTCTAAATACAGTACTACAGAGAAGCTAAAGAAGCGCGCCTATTCTGCATTCCCAGCCTGGTTTAAATCCGCAGAGGTCAAAGTTTTGCTGTTTTCTTGGCCAGTGTTTCTCTTCTAATCTGCGGTTGCTAATGGATGAAAGTGATTGTGTGCCTCATTGCTATACACAAACTTAATATCTTATTGATTCTTCCGCCCTCTTCTGCTGAGCAGAGAAAATGCTAATTAGCAACAGGCTATGCACCTTTCCTTCTCTTTAATTCCAATTTAACCTCACAGCCATATGTGTGTGTTTGTGAGGGTAGATGTGTGTCTATTTGAGTAGTTAAGGAGTCGTAAACAAACGCGAGAGAGAGAGAGAGAAAAAAGCATTGTTCCATTAAAGTACTCTGCCTCTGATTTTATTTAGCTTTTTCCTCCCTCTGCCCTTCACAGAGACAAATGAGTTTGCCATTCAGGAGTCTCCGTGGAGCGGAGCCGGCCGTTTGTTGTAAATGTGAGTGCTTGCGGTTTGGCCGGCCACTGGGTGCTTGGTGGCTGTGAAATTCCATCACTTACAAATTCTACTTTGGCCCCAACCCCAGGCCACCACCACTCAGGCTCGTGGAGCAAGAACACAGCTATGACATACATTCATATAGCTTCTAAAGTGATAGAAAAATATGTAGGCAGACATGGGCTAACAAAACACACGCAGTCATTTACCCCACAGTAAAACCAAGAACCCTGAAAGTTGTGAGCCAAAGGAGGAGCAGCTGCCAAGGTCCCGACTGTCAGGGAATTCAACCACCATGGCCATGCCACATTTAGTCTCAGTGCTAGTGTGCCCTTGCTGCTTCATCAAAACAATCTCTTCCAGCAGGCTCCTGGAGCTTACAATGGATGTACTGTTTATCCCACATCATTCTGTGTGTCTGTGTGTTTCTCTCTGTGTCTGTGTGAATATGTCTCCTCAGGGCTGTCAAAAATGCTCCCCAAGTAGCTGTTGTGTTTATGTGTCTGTATCTCTACGTTCCACTGTATCTGGCTGTGCGCAGCCAAGCGTTGTAGCACAAAATTAAGTCCCACTATTCCATAGGCGCCCCAACAACCACAGGGAAACTGCAGGAAATTAGTATCAATGTTTGCACATATGTTCAGGAAAATCACATGTTGGCATGAAGGTTAGGGTCAAGTTATAGTCAAGTTTAAAGATTACAGGGATGGTGTAGCATCTCCTGACCCCAAGGTGGCAGTAGAGATCAGCAACCAAGGGGCTGTAGAGAGACTGATGGAAAAAGGGAATGAAGACAGAAGTAAATAGGAAAGACAAGGCAAGGGATTAGACTGAAGAGTAGCTCTCTAAGGCAACAGAAATGTTTAAACTCTTTTCCTTGAAAAAGCTCTTTTTTTTCTGTTGACAGAAAAGAAGAAGGAAGCAGCAGTCCATCAACAATGAATCTTTTCCATGAAGTGTACTGAGCTGGATGTCAAACCCACATCACTGCACTGTCATTTATATGACACTCTAACATTGTTCTTCTTTTTGCTGTTTTTCTTCACCCAAATAAATGCTCACCACTTGTACATATGTCTGATAAATAAAGAAAAGCTTATACACAGATTTCAGAGATGAAAATCAATCATTGTTCATGCTATCGTTGTTCAGTCAACGTCTTTAAGGAATAACCATGACCCAGATGAAAGGAAAGAAAAGAAATGAAACCTTCTTCAACTGGATCAATCTCTTGAGCGATGAATTAACCAAACAAATTCGTCGATGATCTTTTTAAAGAAAAACATGTTTTCAAGGTCTTAGCAAGAATGTTGGCACTTGATACACTATTTTATCTTTCTTCCTTTTTGTCAGTGTTTCACTGCATGTGGCAGCAACACCTCCCTCCTCATAAAACATATGCAGCCTGGTCAAGAGTCCCTATATTAATTAATCCTACATATTATCACTATACAGTCTAGTTTTGGTTCAATATGAAGTCTTTATACCTGTATGTTTATATTACACATAGTCTTTGTTGTGTTTCACATTTTGGGTGCTTGAGACCATTATCCTCTTCCATCTCAGCCATTTCACTAAACTCAGCTTTCTTAATAATGTTTTTTTTTTCTGTTTGTATTGTCCGTATCATTAACATTGAACATCCTAACTGAAACCTGTAGATTCTGAGATGAAGCTGTTGGGGTTTATGCATTTTTCCAGCTTGTATTTATTTTTCACACTGTTTCTGCATTTTGGCCCAGGTTGTGTTAAATGAATGATGACAGAGTGATATTTCATGTGCTGCTGTTCATATGAGCTTGCTTAAATTAAAGGAGAATGTCATTTTCTTCCCCATTATTGTACAAGAAGCTGCTTCTGTAATCTCCTTCTGTATTAATGTTGCACTACATCCAAGGTTTACATGTGCTTCACATCAAGTTTTGGCACATTTCCTAATGTGGCCATGACTTTGAAATATGCCCCTCTTCAACCTCACGTTATTATAGTACTGTTAAAGAAACTCAAAGCTTGACAAAAAAAAAAAAAAAAAAAAAGTCAGGAAAAAAAATGAATTGAGTTGGCTTGCACATGTAAAAGAATAAAGGTATATGCGACAGTGAGAGAGTGGAGGCTGAGAAGGAGGGGTGGTAGTTGACAATGAGTGAGTGAAAGCAGTAGAGGCAAAATTTATGCCCACACTTCCAAATCAAAGTGCTCCCTCAGCATATTCTTCACCTGCCAAAGTCCCATGCTGCACGGCACATTGCTTCTCACTCTCTCACTGGGAGGAAATAAAAAATTAAAGGATGTCAAACCACGATCGGCTCTGATAAATATGTAAATTACTGGAGAGAAGAAAATGCTGGTAAAAAAGAAAAATATATATATATAAAAAAACATAAATCTAATGGATTTTGAAGGTCAGTCTCGATTGTGCTGGTCAGCTCTTTCTGTGACAGCAGTCTGGGGAACTTTGGGTTCAGTCTCATAACTTGTGACATGATGTAATTAACTGAGATCTTCTTCATCATTCCTCTACGGCCACTACAATGGAAGCCCTGTCAAGACTTCTTGAAGATGGGGGCATATATTTAAATCCAATTACCCTTGTTAAAAGTAAATTAGAGTCAAGAAGATAGAAGCAGAGTTTGCTTGCTTTTTAAATTTCACTTATGTCCAAACTTTATGACATGAAAGGCACTAAACTGCAAAACTTGAGTCATGTTACTGGTTGCTGAAAAGCCACTTGCTTTAAATATTAAAACAGATCAAATATGTCCCACATTTCATTTAAACTCTATGCTTTAGTATACACTACAGCCTTGTCCCTTATACACAGCAATATAATAAAAAACATCACACTCCACAGTTTTACACCACAGGTTCCAAACCAAGGCCTCCCTATATCTCTGCTCTGTGGATTTTACACTGTAATAAATTAGCCTCACTTTTTTGAAATAGCAACAAGACACGCTCAACGCTCTGCTCAGTGCGTCATATCGAGGATGGGCGCGAGCTGTAAATTGTCACTGACGTTGAATTTATTCAGAGCCTTGGGATAAGAGGCAGCACTCTGTACTGACCAGCTTAGTGAGCCCCAACAAGCATCAAAGCTTCACACCCCATCTCGCTCCACCTGCTGACACCACCTCTCTGCCACCTCAAGGACACCCAGACAGAGAGAGTAGAAAAGCAGAAAAAACAGAGACAGAGAGGGATGGAGGATTGTGCCGAGGTGTAGAGGGCTCTAAAATGATAAGAGTTTTATGATTCTGTTTTCTTCCCCAGGAATTGACCAGGTCCCTGACTTAATTTTTTTTGTGTGCTTGCCTGTGTGTGTGGAAAGCCTGTGGCATGTCTCAGATTTATTCAGCTCATCTTATTGTGGGGAGGCAGGGGTGTTGCCAAGGCCTCCTCACGCATTCATAAAACATCCGCCGTCAGCCAACACATCATACATTACACAGTTAAACCCTGGGAGCAGTGAGAGGAGGGGAGGAAAGGCAGTAAGAGACAAAAACTGCATGCACAACCTAAGCTGTCATCAAATGGGGCTTGTCTATCTTTTCTCAAATAAAAAAAAAAAAAAAAGAAATGAACTCTATTAAGATATTTACTCATGCAGGGGTATAAAAGGAAACAGAATGATTAAAATGGTTAAAAATGTCAATGAGACAAAAGTCACAAATCAGCAGAAAAACACAAAAACTTCATTTAATTTCTCCAGGTTTTCCAGGTTTTTGTTTATGTCCTTCCTTTTAATGGCACCACATTTATCAAAAGAGGCTTTCAATCTGAGGTTCAGGACTCCGTGTTGTTGGGTATAGAGTGTTAAAAAGGGCACAAAATCATACAATTTTTTCAGAGAAACGTCACAAGGTACTTGCATAATGCTACCGCTTGCAATGAAGACTATTTTATATAAACACACTGACTGCTGAGAGAAACTCCAGACTACTTCACAAGTGCAGCAATGTAACTGAACTACATGGAGATGAAGCTGCTTCTAAGTGCATTTTTTATTTGTTTTGTTGATGTTGTTTTTTTTATTACCTTCAGGCAACAACAAGAACCATTTTATACAATATAAATTTAAAATGTTGTTAAGTGTAATGGATTAACGATACTCTCTTTTAGCATCCCACACGCAAACAAAATTGTAATGAGATCTGAGACACTGTATATAAAGATGGATAGAGCCTCTGTGACGTCCATCACAGAGGACGAAATTCATTGGGAAGTTCCCACCATCGCTATCTTGGCAGCATCACACCTACCGTTGCTACCAGAAAATACAAAAATGGGCAAAGTGGCGGAGCTGAGAGGGGGCTGTGAGTGTGGGGGTGAATGACTGACGTCTTTCAAACTCCGAGCTGCTTGTAGCTAAGAGCTAACTGAGCCAACTCGGATCTAACGTGAGCTAACCAGCTAATGAAGGTAGGTGGGCTAAAGCTAAGGCACACTGTTAGCCGGCAAAAAACCACGTTTGTGCTACACTCTCCCTTCTTGCCAAGGATATTGGATACCTGTCAATCAAAAGGACACGCCCCTAATTATGCCAAATTTCAAGATTAAATAACATCCAAACGGATGAGTTAGAAAAAAATTCACCCCCTCACAGTTGTCATGAAGGTAAACTTGACCTATTAATCCTAAAATGTTCTTTTGTACCAGGTTTTAAACATGTTTATTTCTACTGTGAAGTTGGTCTTTTTAACATGGTAGTCTATGGGGATTTACTCTGTTTTGGAGCCAGCCCCTAGCGGATGAGGGGTGAACTGCAATTTTTTGCACTTCTGCATAGGCTTCACTTTTCTCCGCTGGAGGTTGCCGCTTGATCTGAGCTCAAAATGTGGAAGCAGGGCTGGAAATTAAGCTATTAAAAGTGACCAACAGAGGTTAAAATAGGGGATTAAAGAGCACCAGAATTGATGCCCTCGTGTGGTGGGCATTCAGAATCAATGTTGTCTGCAGACCTCGACTGACTTGTGGGACAATTACTGGTGGCTTGGACCACAAAATATACTGAATATTTCATTAAATATTTAGTAAAACAGTCATTGTAGAGTTTTTAAAAATAAAAATACAGATGAAAAATATTTAATAAGATAGAAAGACAGTAACATCAATCCCTCACATTTGTTTAGACTGATGGTAACTAAATATTTTAATATGTAGGTGTTGACAAACATGCAGTTATTGTGGTATTTATATATTTATTTATGCATTTTACTGGTAATTTCAGTTTGATTCATAATGTATTCTATAAAAATGTAATTACCACTTCCTTTCCCCTCAGCGTAGGCTGCTTTGAACCAGATTTTTCAAACACATTAAGTTTCTGTACAAAGTATTGGTATCGTACTGGTATCGCCGATTTTGGCTTGTATTATACTTGGCATCAGATTATAAAGAAAATCAGTGGTATATCGCACATCACTACCATATCTGTCCTTGTCCAACTCAGAAACAGCTGTAAACGGGGCCAGTGAGGAAGATTTTATTAGTCTAGGTTTAAAGCTGATGAGGAAACTTTGTGCATTCATCAGTTTGTCCGTGTGTTTATCTTGTTGTCATTTATGTGACTGAGGTTTTTTATGCTTGTTGGCTTATTTTACTGCATGAAATATTTGGTGGGTCCTGCTGGACCAAACATACCTCCACAGGTGGGTTGCTGCATGGACCCACCTGTCTAAGCTGAATTGACTTTTCTAATGTTAGTTGAATTACATCAGGTGAAGCTGCTGCTGACTACTTCTTGTTTTAACTGTTGCAGCGAATATTGATGTTAACATATATTTATGGTAAACTGGCATCTCAGTTATTAGCTGACAAAATGACACAATCGTGTTGTTTCAACATGATTGTAATGAATCTTTTGATGAGAATAGGAGAGAAAAACACTGGACTGGTGGGTTATAGTTGTGTGTGAATGTCGGTCTGTGTAGAATATTGAGCTTTAGTGATTACTTTGCCTGTGTGTGTGTACTTGCATGTGAAGATATGTGTGCAGTACATGAATTTGGGCAGCCTGGGTGAGTGGGTTAGTTCCGGCCTGACTTTTTGTACCAGTTCGGCCCTGGCTGTCTGCGTTAATTATTTCCTAATTTTTCAGAAAGAAAAACTCTTTGCTTGCTGCAAATTATTCTCATGAAAAATGACTTGACATCTTTGCCTAACTAGCTTGCCATTTCAGATGACTTATAAACTGAAAGCAGGATGTCAGGATAAAAAGAAAAACAACACTCTTCATCCTCCTCAGAACACTGAGGCATGGATAGGAAAAATGTGGCTCACTTTAATTGGCAACAAGATGCTTTTCCACTTGCTGGGCATTTAAGGTGAACAAAATGGGCTTTAATATGGTGCAAGCTTTTATCAGGGCTTATTTTAGCAGAACACACATATACATTTTCATAAATATTTTCCTAAAGGTCAAATTATGTCCGGTATAGACAAGTGAATTAGAAAGTATTAAGATTAATTTAATATTTTCTTCTTTACACATTGTTTTTCATGTTATTTTACTGGGTTCTGTTAATGTGTTTAACTGTTAAAGGATGCAGGATGTCCCTGATAAACTGTGAAACAGGAATATTTGCCCACATGTCCAATATGTGCCAATTTCACCATCCAGGAAAATTGTGAGATCGCAATGATTTTGTGTCATGTCATGTGATGGGAGCCAGTAAGTATTAAACTGTGACCTGGAGTGAGCAATGATTTTTAAATTATCATTATATTGTGAGAAATTGAAATATTTCTACAACTGTTGTCTCTGTATGTTCTGCTTTAAATGGGAAAAAAGGGCAAGTTTTTTTTACTGCAAGGTTTGCTGTTGTGCCTCGTGTGTTTCACATAACGTAACATGAGCCACACCTCCCTCTACCTCTTCCCACCACCCTCAACTCACCTGTCTACTAATTACAGATGTGCAAAGTGCAAACACACTGTGGAAAACAACATCACCATTATGTGGAACATGTCGAAGTAACTTTAAACATTTATGTTGTCACTTACTGTCCAGGAGAAGAGCTAGCTACAAATCAAATTGTAGCCTCTTTAGCTCTTGCAGTGCTCTCCACTTTGGAAACACCAGGCCGATGTTAATCCGAGTTATGTTGCTTTATTTATCCAACAACTTTGCCAACAATCATAGTTTTTTTAGAGGTAATGTTGGATCCTGGTCGTCTACAGGTGAACATTTCATTCCGCTCTCAACCATTTCACTTTGAAAATATGAGCTGCTATTGCTCGCTTGCGGCGATTTACGCGAATGTACATGAACACGTGGCCGGACCGGCTGGTAAACACGGGGTTGGAGATCAACACAGAGAGACGGCATGAGACATCATGCTATACTCCAGATAATATTATACCTCTAGTTCTTCACAGAGGTTTAATTGTTTAATTGATTTCACTCTTGGTTTAATTTGTATTCAGTAACTATACCAAATCCACTTGTTTAATAAGCTAAAACCTTGATGATGAAAAAAAATATGACATGATGCAATGAGATCACCACAAATAGATTAATGAATCACATGTACATGAAACAGCACATACAACCAGCCCAATAGGATAATAATAGTGGAAAAGACTACCTGTTGGTAGCTGAAACCATGATCTCATGCTTGAAGGCCAAGGGGCTTAGCACAACTTGACAACCCTGTTTCCCTTTACACGACATTATTGTTCAACTCAAGAAGGTCAAATGTTGAAATTATCACATCGGGAGCAGCAAATACAAGGAGTGGAAACATAATCAGTTGCATAAGCTGTATCACAGCAGCGAACTGAAAAAGGGAAAGAAAGCTATTTTAACATTCCTGAGCCTTTACTGTTAATTTCTACACATTTTTCCATGGATAAAATACATCATTTACTGTCATAAGACTGCGTGAGGATGTACTGAAGAGCTATGTTTCTGTATTATAGCTATATTATAATTATTTATTCCAGTTACAGTCACAAATAAATGAATAACTGTTCAGGCGGATGAAGGAAAAAGACAAATGGAGACAAGATGAAGGTGAAAGAGGACAGAAACAAATACTGAATGAGACAGTAGCTGTTGGAGTAAGTCACCTCTACCTGTGAAGCATCTTTTTGTACCTGCTCATTTCCTCAACTGTCATGATGACCATGTAGGTTGTGTGTGTGTGTCTAGCTGAAGAGCTCAATCAACAACAGAGATGCTTTGGTCAGAGGTGAATCTGAAGTGTGCACGTGTGCATGTGTGTGTGGGTGTGTGTGTGTGGGTGTGTGTGTGTGTGTGTGTGTGTGTGTGAGTGTGAGTGTAGGACACATGCAGTGAGGGCCTAAGAAGAGGATTACAATGGTCATGTTCAGACACTCCGATTGGCATCACATCCAGACAGAAAAAAGGAGGAACTGGGAGAAGAAGAGAAAAGAAAATTGGTTGGCAGAGTCATAAAAGGGGTGACGGGTAGGGAGAGAGAAAAAACGGGAGGAAAAAAGAGACAGATAAAAGGGTGGGAGCAGAGGAAACCCTTGAGAAGACAGCATGTAAATACGCCAACAGTGGGCCTCTTAAGAGCAGATGAAGAGGCGACAGGATAAAAAGCTCTGAGCACTGTGTGATTATGGATCAATTTGCCGCAATCAAGCCCCCTTATGGCTGGTCCCTGTGAAATGGAGAGATTTCTGCTCCTCAAGGACAGCCGTGATGACAGTGGAGGTCACAGACGATGGGAGTGACAGACTGAGACACAGACAGAGGGAGACGAGCGTCGGAGGGACAGGAAGGAGGGGAAACAAGGTAGTCCAACATCAGTATTCAGGCCTGAGCTGAAGGGCTTTCTAATTATGTTAATGGTGAGGCTGTAGTGAGATGCAGTCCTTTAGTCATCATTGACCACAGAGCAGACAGCTACCAGCATGATACACAACAACCGTTCTGTTACATACATTATTAAAATTTCTGTTGAGATACTGAGGTATTTAAATGGAGCTTAAAAACATAGGGAGTGTTTCACTACCCTTTCGCCAAGTTTCCTGGTTTTTTTTTTGTTTTTTTTTTACCTGTGAAGCACATGTTTTGTTGCACTTGTAATCACACCCAAGAGTGATGCTGCACTTTGCTGGCACACCTTTTACCTCATTTCCACATTACTGCTGCACAAAAGAAGTTAAACTACTGGTCTGACTACCTTTGCTGTGATCCACTAAGTGAAAAGCTATTGATTAGCCTCTACTTGTCACTGACTCAGCAATAACCACAGGAGTAAAAATATTTTATATAATATAGATTCATTTATTTATTGAATCTTTGTTTGAACTGTGTTATTATATTTGTTTCAAACTATACTTAACTTGCCTATCGTATACTATATTTGGGGGGTTCATTTATGTTTTCTAAAACAGTAACAAATCTGTCAGCTGTCACTTTGATTACAGGATGTGATTACACAGGTTTTTGTTTTTTAATATCAGGACGTCATCATTTAGCTGTAGCCTTATTCTTCACATTACAATTATTATTTTCTATTTAATTAAAATGATGTTATGCCAAATACCCACTAACTACAATGAGCTAGGGTGAAGACCACTTCATGTTACGCACAACTTACGAGGCAGATGTAATGTTGTGAATACTTGCAATGCACTACACACAGGAGCTGAGCTTTATTCATCGTCATGAATGCCTCTCTAAGAATGATGGCACTACAGCTGCCAGTTTGTTTACACCCACCCCATCTTACTGCTTCATCTGGAAAATAGACTACCTAGACATGAGTCTGTTAGCAGGACTCTGTCTCTGTGTGATCCATGTATAGAGATTCCTAAAGAGCCAACTTGTAAGAGGAAACTGCTACAAGAGTTGCAAAAGTTAAATAAGTTTTCAGTTAAGTGCAAAAAACCTACTATTATAACTTTGTACTTTCTGTAGATAATTTTATTGGTGTTTCAGTGTTCAATCCATGTATTTTGCTCAGTGGTGACTTCCATCTTAAGGAGGCTCAACTACAAGTTCAAATATGACAGTTTGTTAATGGACACTGTACTCCACATGAAAAAGGCCAGTGGTATCTTAACCGTCATTTGGAAACCTCAAAGTTAATTGGACAAATAATATCTTTTAGACCTAATTGATTTTTAACAATGACACTATTTTCAGAAAGACTATTAATACATCAATTAAATGGGGAGAATTCCATTAGTGGCATTGTAAACACTTTGAAAAGGGAGTCTACTGAGTACAAAGATGAGTTGGAGCCATCCATTACATTCCAGTATAAGGTAGTTCCTCTTTGGCTTCACATCTCCAATCTGGTTTCTCCATCCATCTTTTTTATACTCTATGGTAAAACCCAATGCATCAAGCATTAATGCAGCTTTAGGCTGCTGATATTTCAGAGCCATGGCTCTATGTAAGAGATCCCATTTTATGATCACTGTCTACTGTCTAGATGGGAACCTTTATCCTTTGTCTTCAGGGCCAGCAACATCACAATTTTCTTCATACCTTTTAGAGGCTGTCTGTACCTCTTACAGTCACACACTGTTTTACGAAAGCCCTGTAAGTGTTGAGAATGAGTGTGATAGACAGTGTGCACAGAGGGTGAGACAGAGATCCACTAAAAAATAGACAAAGTGGGAGCTCTGTCAAGTATCAAAAGCAATAGGCCCTTTTAGCGATATGATATGGACATCTGGCGCAAAGTCAGAGGCGGGGATTGCATAGGGTTTCAAGGCATTGGTCACAGGCCTTTCTGAAACCTTGACTTCTCCTCTCTTGGCTTCAGAAAGTGATGACAGGAGGAGAAGCATATAAAAAGGAGGGATGGCTGGTCTGTGCACGGCATGATACAGAATCAGAGGCAGCCAGTAATAGCCTTTTTTGAAGAATGTGCCACTGAACTTTAAGGGCCGTCTTGCATGAAAGGACAAGTTACAAATAGGAAGAAAGGAGCGGGAGAAATGATTTCCCAGGGATATACCCCCTACTGTGCTGCCCTATCGCTGCACCACAGTGTTAGTGTGTTTGTGTGCATGTGTGTGTACATGACTGGAAATTTGGAAAATTCAACATACTACACACATGCACAACATGACATGATACATGAGCACACCCCACTGTGTTAGATATAAAAAGAGGACCCAGATACTTTTTAAATAAGGGTGGTTTTTAGAAAGAAGCTGTTACTAAAGTCAATCTGACAAGCAGAGTAAACGGGGAGTTAGATGTACAGACAGAACTGAGGTGTAGTTCTTTATTACTCTGTCTCTTCCTACCTATCAATAATTCCTGAGACACAACAATGCAGCCAGGCTGAAGTAAACAACCATAGTGCATCCCAGCCTTAATAACTACAGTCACACCTCCCAGCTATGTCTTTCAGTTTCTCTCCATTCGGTTAGCTACTGTCACTCATCTCCTTTTTTCTTCTCATATCTCTTCTGCAACACAGAGTTAGAAATCACTATATCTGTGGCTTACCACACACATCTATCAGATACAGTCATAGCGGAAAAAGCTTGTCAAGGTGTAAAACAGAACCGGACTAACTAATTAGGCTTGCCCCTTTTCTTTTTTTTTTTTGTATAGTTAATTATAGTTGTGTACATTTTTTACATTGTTCAGTTTGATTAGTTTGGAGTGTGAAAATGGGCCAAGCGGTGGATTAGTAATGAGCCACACCTGGCAGTCGCCTTTGCCCTGATGCCAGCTTGAAACGGATTATATAAAAGCAGGACAGGCGTGGAAGGGAGGGCCGGCGCCCAAAAGCAGGACACGGAGAGCGGGCAGGGGAGACGAGTCTGACTGGAGCTGACGGCAACAGGTTAACCATGGATCGGAGTGACAGAGGAGGGATCCCCGCCTGGAGTAAAAGGAGATGGAGTAACGCACTAACAGATGAGTGTACAGGGACGTTGATACACTGTACTTGTTGGGCAGGTGGGCTGCTCCTCTGTGTGAAGCGTGCCTTAGCGCCTCTCCCATTCTCTTTGGCAGCAACGGACCGACTACAGCGGATCATCAAGCAACCAGAGACCTGGGCATCTCAGAGAGGACACACCTCCATTCCAACTGCTGCGGACTGCCACCAGGAGGAGCATTATTCATCTACAGTCCCAGCACCCCCTTTTTTTATTTGACTTGAACATTCTCTTAGACTGTTTTTAAAAAAAGGGAAGAAACTTGCCTAAACTCGAGACTGCCAAATAAAAAGAACTTAAATCAGACCGGGCAGATTGTCATTCACTCTCTCAGCAGTGGAAGTTTGAGCTGGTACCAAAAAGAACTGTGTGTGACATTTTTGGGGTTGTCGGCAGGACACCAGCTCCACTGCTGAAGAATGGACACTGCTCCGAGTAGTAGGATGTCTACGGCACAGTCTGTGATGCCATGGTTCTTGGGGGCCGCCTTGGTCCCAAAATTCCATGGAGATTCAGCAACATTCCCAGAATGGAGGACCCAGGTGGAGGCCATGTTAAGGGCACAAGGACTGACCCTACAGCAACAAGCAGACTTTGTGTTAGGGGCTCTAGAAGGGGAGGCTAAGAGGGAATTACAGCTGGTCAAACCGGAGGATAAAGACAGTGAGAAAAAGGTTTTAGATGTATTGCAAAAACTGTATTCTAAACCTGCCACTAAGGCTCAGCTCCGGTCAAACTTTTTTAACTGTAAACAACAGACCGATGAAACTGTAAATGCTTTTCTGTTAAGATTGAGAGAAAACTTTGGCACATGGCAGGAGCTGGAACAAGGGGGAGAAGAGGAGGACAACGACCTCCTAGATCAGTTGATGGTGGGTCTGTGGATGGGGTCCGCCAAACGAGAACTGGCTCGCCAAATGCGACGAGACGAGGGCTTTAATTTCTGTGATGCCTGTAAAGAGGCTCGTGCACTGGAACAAGAGTTTCAGGATGCTACTGATATTTCATTTTCCCAGAGTGTTGCTGTTGCGACCCAGGAAGGTGCCGCAACAACTGATTTGGAGCAACTGAAGGACCAGCTACGTGCTAAACTCCAACAGGGACTCGTTGGAGAGATGAAGGCCCTGGAGGAGCAGATGAAGGCGCTTCCAAGTAACTTACTAAGGGAACTAAGAGATGGCCTCTCTGAGAGGGAAGAGAGCCCCGCGACTGCAGGGCGAGCCCCGCCAGCAAGATTGAGGCGCCCACGGCCAAGGACACCTACCTACCAGTGGGATGCCGAATGGAGGCCCATCTGTCGACGCTACAGCACCGCAGACAATGTTCAAAGCCATTGCCCTCAGGGACCATCGGGGTACCTGGATTTTTGATGTCCCCTACAGCTGAGGGCCGAGCAGTGGGGGCAACCACCCGATATCAGGGGCCCGGAAACAGAAATAAGTCAGCCCTGGTAGGTGAGTGCTCTGAGGTTGTTTTAAGTGTTAACAGACACCCTATACCCTTTGTTCTTGATACGGGATCGCAGGTTACCTTGTTGAGTCGGAGCATGTTCCGAAAACATTTGGAGGAGACATGTCTGGCCAATATGGAGAAGGTCCCCTGGTTAACGCTTCGCGCCGCCAATGGACTGAGTATTCCCTATGTGGGATATGTTCTTGTGGACTGTCAGGTGGGAAGTATACAGGTGCCGGGGAAGGGGATAATTATTGTGGATGATGAGTGCTTGGGGCCGGGGCGAGGCATACTGGGGATGAACATTATTACATCTGTGTGGTCTGCTCTTTCCCAGGGGACCCACCCAGGACTCACCGCCTTCCGTACCACTGTCCCCCCTCTGGTGGGCCAAGTCAGGGTCCAGGAATTTGCAGAGTGTCAGCAGGTAACAGCCAAAGACCTACTTCCACCTTATCATGGCGTGGCAAAGCTAAGAAAGCAGCCACCAGTGACCATTCCGGCTCAGTCCGAAATGACTTTGTGGGTGCAGGTGTCTGACTGTACAGGAGGGCAGTCCCACACAGTGATGGTGGAACCGCTGGCCAACCACGAAGGAGAATGGAGCATAGGGCGCTCCCTTGCAAAATTACAGGATGGCAAAGTGCCATGTCGAGTGTGTAACTATAACCCTTATCCAGTGTAGGTACCTCAACGGCAACCACTGGTCCAGGTAACAGAAGTATCCCCAGCAGATATACAAGAGGAACAGGAGTTGGTCAATAACAGCATCTCCCACCATGTTGTAGAGGTTGACATACGGCGAGTGAGGGCTGCGGAGAAGACTAAGCCTTCGGAGGAGAAGGCTCCTGGGAGAAGGACTTACCTCCGTCCAACAGCAAGAGCTGACCAGCCTTCTCCAGAGGTGGGTAAGCTAGTTTGCCAAAGATGAAGAAGAGTTTGGGTGCACAGGGGTTGTGAAGCACCAAATACCGACGGAGTCCGCACTCCCAAGCCGTGAGAGGTATCGGCCTGTCCCTCCGAGCTTATACACAGAATTACGACACCTCCTGCAGAACATGTTGAATAGTGGCATTGTGAGGGAGAGCATGAGCCCCTGGGCAGCTCCTATCGTACTCATCAAGAAAAAAGATGGAAGTTTGAGGTTCTGTGTGGACTCTAGGAGACTGAATGCCCTTACGCATAAAGATGCCCACCATCTACCATGGATTGAAGAGTTGCTGACGGGGCTCAAGGCTGCAAGCTGGTATTCCACCCTGGACCTGGCAAGTGTGTATTGGCAGGTAGAGGTAGACCTAATCGACAGAGAGAAGACTGCTTTCACAACACCTTTGGCCAGTATGAATTTGAGCGCATGCCATTTGGGTTGTGCAATGCACCAGCAACCTTTCAGAGGTTAATGCAGCGCTGCCTGGGTGATTTGTCAACAGAGTTACTGTTGGTATATCTTGATGATGTGATCATGTTCTCTCCTGATTTTGACAGCCACCTGCGCCATCTGGAAGAGGTGTTTCAGCGTCTCCATCACTATGGGTTGAAACTGCAACCAGGGAAATGCAAACTTTTCCAGCGAAGAGTAACTTACCTTGGCCAAGTCATCAGTGAGAACGGAGTGGCAATAGACCCGGACAAGACTGCGGTGGTGAGGGACTGGCCCATCCCCCAAACTACAAAACAAGTGAGATGTTTTTTGGGTTTTGTTGGCTACTACCGTCGGTTTATCCCCGGCTTCTCAAAGATTGCAAAACCCTTAAAGGATCTGTTGCATGGGGCTACGGGCCATGGAGGGAGGCAAATGCCAGTTAATTTGACAACAGAGTGCCAGCAGGCTTTTGACCAACTAAAAGAAGCCTTGCTTAGTGCCCCTATCCTGGTATGTTCAGACTTCTCACAACCATTCAGGCTGTACACGGACGCCAGCCTCAAGGGCCTTGGGGCAGTGTTGGTGCAGGTACAGCATGGGAAAGAGAGCGTGGTGTCCTACGTTAGTTGTAGCCTGCACCCCACTGAGCGGAATGACCAAAATTACAGCTCTTTCAAATTGGAGCTGTTGGCTTTGAAGTGGACTGTCACAGAAAAATTGAAAGATTATCTGTATGGTGCAGAGTTTGCAGTGTTTACAGACAATAAACCCCTGGTGCACCTGGAGACAGCCCGCCTAGGAGCAGTGGAACAGAGGTGGGTGGCCCAATTGGCTAACGTTATGTATACTATTAAGTATCTCCCAGGTGTCCAAAACCGGAACGCGGATGCACTATCGAGACTGCCTGAATCTGCCAGCAATCCAGCAGCCCACATTGATCATACCAGGGTAGAGGGGGACAAGTCATGGGGAGATCAGCAGGCCCAGGACGCTGATTTGGTGCAACTCCGGCAGTGGAAAGAACAGCAAGAGGTCCGGCCGGCAGTGGGTGAGTCTTCATCGGCGTACCTGAAATCCCTGTTAAAGGAATGGGACAGAATTGTAATCAGGGGAGGTCTGGCGGGGGTGTTGCATGTGGATGGTGTGACTGGAGCAGAGGGCTTGCAAGTGATTATCCCAGAAAAGGAGGCTAAGGAGCTACGGAGGACGTACCACAACGAAATGGGCCACCCTAGTGCAGACATGATGTTGGCTATGCTGCGTCAGCGTTGCTTTTGGCCATGGAGGGCCCATGATGTGAAGGTGTGGACGGAGGCTTGTTGGCATTGTGCTTGTGCTAAGGCAGGCCCAGAGCCGAAGGCACCATTGATGCCTATTGTTACTTCGTACCCGTTCGGGATTGTAGGGATAGACTATCTTTCTCTGGGGCGCCCAGGGGATCGTTACCCCTATATTTTGGTGATGACTGACCTTTTTTCAAAGTATGCCTTTGCAGTGCCAACCAAGGACCAATCAGCTGTCACGACTGCACGTGTAATGTACAACAGCCTGATTCAGACCTTCGGCTGCCCAGAAAGGATACTGACAGACCGGGGGGCATCCTTTGAATCATCTGTGGTGAGGGAGCTCTGCCAGTTGTACAGGTGCCAGAAAAGCTGGCCAGCCAAAAGCAGGACACGGAGAGCGGGCAGGGGAGACGAATCTGACTGGAGCTGACGGCGACCGAGGAGGGACCCCCGCCTGGAGTACAGGACACACGGAGGATGGGCAGCGGCAACAGAGGTGAGTCTGACTGGAGCCGACAACAGGTCGACCGCGGATCGGAGCGACCCAGAGGAGGGATCCCCACCTGGAGTAAAAGGAGATGGAGCAACGCACTAACAGATGAGTGTACAGGGACGTTGATACACTGTACTTGTTGGGCAGGTGGGCTGCTCCTCTGTGTGAAGCGTGTCTTAGCGCCTCTCCCATTCTCTTTGGCAGCAACAGCTGACCAGAGACGGTGATACCTGGGCATCTCAGAGAGGACACACCCCCATTCTGACTGCTGTGGACTGCCACCAGGAGGAGCATTATTCATCTACGGTCCCAGCACCCCCTTTTTCTATTTGACTTGAACATTCTCTTAGACTGTTTTTAAAAAAAGGGAAGAAACTTGCCTAAACTCGAGACTGCCAAATAAAAAGAACTTAAATCAGACCGGGCAGATTGTCATTCACTCTCAGCAGTGGAAGTTTGAGCTGGTACCAAAAAGAACTGTGTGTGACAAGCTCACATATTCATTTGTGCACAGAGAACTGAATATGGTGTGTGTTTTTATGTGAGACCATGTGTGCATTGTGAGCATCGACTCGGCTGGGCGGCAGCGACAATGTCATTCAGCAGTTTAGTAACAGGCCATTAGCTTGTTAATACCAGTCTAATGGGCAGTCTGCTATTTTAAAAACACGGACATGTTCACGCTATTAACAGCCACTTAGTGCACGATTCAAATCAACAGGCCACTGGGACACAACAGAACAATAACAAAATAACAAAGACAACATGATTATATGCACTGTCTCTTCATTAACAACACATTAAACCACATTTTACTTTGTGTAAGTCTCAGCTTGTGTTTTTTGGTTTTAATGCCAGATTTTTATCTAGTCAACAGTTAATTGTTGTTATCATCATTATTATTGTTGTTGTGTATTTATCTCACAGACCTGCAACTTTCTCATCTAACCTAAAATGAAAGGATTTTCAAAAATGTTTAACTTTGTGAAGTATTTCTACTACCTTAGAGGTCACTAATTTAACTTAGAATAATTTCATGCAGATTTACACCTATTGTACCACAACCACTGAGAGGAAGAGGGGGTAGTCCATGTCTTTGGCTTCCTAGGTAAAATTAAATTAACTTGCGGAGCACTACTGAGTGTGATACATTTCACAGGGGAATGGATATTTTGTATATTTTATGATGATTGAAAAATAATTGGATATATTCCATAAAACCCCGAACTACATCAAGGTTGGTCAAGCAGCATTGTACGTGATTCATGAGGTCAGTTGCTGAGAAACTGGCAAAGAATCGCTCAGATTTTTTAAAGCACTGAACAAAGAGGGTTTTCAGATTGATCTGAATGTATATACAAATGAAAAATTGTCTGTTATATTGTTATTTAAGGATGCAAGACACTGAGATGCATCTTCATGTATTTTTTTCAGATGCTTTAAATTGTTATATATGAATCATAAGATATAAAGTTTAAACAAATTAGAGAGATTGTGACTTAAAAGATAGAGTCCTCAGCTGACTGGTAGGGCCGGTGGTTTGAATCCTAACAAATCAAACCAAAAATTTGTTATCACAGATAATAAAAACAAGCAAAACTTACAATAACAGGCCACATGGTGTAAAGAAAATAAAGAACAACTGAAAACCATGATTAGAGAGAGACTAGGAGTCTGTTCCAGAAAGGAGGTTCAACTGAGTTTAAAGAGAAACTCTGGGTTAACTTACTCACTGACAGAAAATTTCACTTTATTAAAACTGTAACATGCAAGTTAACATATTGGTGGATAAAATAAAATCATGATTCTATTTAGGGGGCAACATACATGCAGGCAACTAAAAATGAAGTATTAACATCTTTTAGAACAGTATTGTACTAGGCCATGATTGGACATCTTTGACTTCTATTTCATATTGGTTGATATACAAATGAAATATAACAAGATGTGAGTACAAGTAAATATGCATGAATACAGCCACAGTAGAACCGGACAGGAAGATAAGACTCCAGTGTTCGTTTTGCAAAATTACATTATTTGCAGAGCAGTGTCACATATCCTGAGTAGAATTATGCTCTGTAACTGTGAGCAAAAATAGACTTTATGTACTAGATCCATTCATACCAATTAATTTACATTTGTAACAACTGAAAAAAAATCACAATTCTGTTGGCATGGCGGCTTTTATTTTGCCGTGACGGCTTCATAATAGCATGAAGAACATAACTTGGAGTCATGGATTGCGAGATGTGAGAAAGTGGACCCAAATGCAGGATGAAAAGGCAGACGGGTGCAGGAATAAAGGTTTTAATTAAGAAACACTTGCAAAACTCACATGGACAAAACACAGACGACACGACAGATGATCTGAGAAAACAGAACTTAATCCAAAGGGTATAAATACACTGAGGAACTAATAGGGAACAGTTGAAGTGAATGAGCAAATCAAAGCTGGTGTACTAATGAACAAGAAACAGAAAGCAAAACAGAATACACAAGGAAAAGAACTACTAAAATAAAACAAGAAACCAGACATGACTATGATAAAGAAAACTTACAGAACAGTAAAACAAACAAACACCTAACCAAGAACACATAGACCATGACATGAACAGGCTAAGTTAACATAACAAGCCAGCAAATCCAACCAGCAAGTTATCAGTAAGCAAGTTCACCAAGCTCCCGACAGGGTCCTTCTCATTCCGAATAACTGAATCCTTTGAATTCTTCATCCACGGTGTCGTTTCTGAACAACTCCGCCAACTGCTGCTTGATCCTATCGTTTTCCGTTGCATGTTTACTACCTGCAGTTTGTAACCTGCAGAATAGGATTTACTTTTTGGGGGCATTTTGTGTTCAGTCATTCTCAGTTGTCTTTAAGTTAATGTTTCAGTTAATTTTTCAGTGGTATTGGAGCAAAAAATACTGTGGTGATCACAAGCTTAGAGCACAGGTTTAGATTCTATGTCCTAGCTGGCAGCTGGAAGTTGTCTTTACAGTTTATTTTTATTTTTACTGTTTTGTTTGAACAGATGCTGGTGGTTGTTGCAGATTCTTAACATCTGGGGTATAAGAGCTCTAAGTCAAGTCTCCATATTGAAATTCAATGTTTTACATTACAGGGACTTTTGACCACACAAGGCAGTCAGGTAGTGCTGCTGTGACTTCATAAAAAGATTTATGTCTATACAACATTGGGCAGTGCACTGACATACAAGTTTTGTTTTTGTTTTGTTTTTTTTTTTGCCTCTACTCACTCCCATTAGAAGTATTTTGTCTCTGCTAGTACTGTTTCTGACACTTTTATCCTTGATGGTTGTGTGTCCCATTTTAAGAGCTCTTTGTTGTCCTTGGCTGGCTAGACTCCTCTCACATAAGGAAGACCTGAATGGCATTCAGTCAGCTGAACTGGTTCAGGGTGCAGAGGTGTGGTGTGTTGTTAAAGAACCTTGTCATAGAGGTTGGTCAGGAGAGATGTTTTGTACCAAAACAGTAGAAGAAGAAATAAGTTTGCTCATTGTGTTTGCTTAGTCTTAATGACATTGTCCTTTATAGGCCATAAAACTTAACATATCTAATACAACTTTGTTTGGGTATAAACTAAAAGTAAAGAGTCAATCAAGATATATTTCCTATATTTGATCAAAATATATAAAAATAAATGTAACTTGATGTATAATTCCAATTTTTAACTGTATTAAATAAATAAATGCAACAAACACTTTCACCTGTGGGTATTTCTAATTCCATTTTACTACCTCAAAGAGAGCTAGTTTTCTATCAGAATAAGTAGCTTTTCTCTGAAGTCTGAGACGAAGCATTGGGCAGTAAAACCTTCTGCTGCTGATGCAGACTCCCTTTCGGTGCATCAATCGTTTACACAGACTTTGAACTTTGCAGTGGTTTAATAGAGCTCTCTAGTGATTTACAAAGCAGTTGTAAAAAGAGATTTCTTCATTCTGTTTTTAAAACAGACATTTCTCCAAAGCTGTTACAGGAAGAAAATATAGGGCAGCTAAAAAGTTTATCTTTCTAACTCTATCCCTTTTTTTAAAAGCTGTTATTTAAGATTTGCTATCTTCACAGTTACCTGATGACTCAATGATCTCTGCAATACTGAATTTGCATCATAGTTACAGTGTATCTTAGGTGTTAAAGAACCCCCCCCCCACACACACACACACACACTTTTTTATTTTTTTACCAAAAACATTCTAGTTATGCATCTAATGACTCTAATAAGGTTCCATCCACAAAGAGATGGGACCAATTTAGTTTTAAAAGTTATGGACAATAACAGAAATGTTTCAAGAAATGTGTGCGTCCACACAAAACCTGTAAAAATACAGTAAGTTGGGCCTGTATGAGGTGCTGTAATGTTGCCAGAGAAATACACCAAAAATCGAGAATAAGACATTTCTGCTCTGTCTGTAATCAAAAGGAAAAAAAAACAAAACAAAAAACAACAACTTATTTTCCATTAGTTTTCAAGAAAAGATATGCATTAAGAATTTCTTCCACTGTGTAATTTAAATCACACCATTGGTGAATTCTTCAAAGAGTAAAATAATTTATGTTAAAGTATCCACAAGTTAAAATAAAGAAGGGGAATAAACATTAAGTTTGATGTAATTTAAATAAAGTAAAATTAATAAATAAACAAGATTTATTCATCTTGCTAATCTCTCTGTAAATTAACTTGAAAAGATTTAACCACAGCAATAATACCTGCTGTTAGTACAACTGCTTGATAAAGGTAACTTCAAATACTTAGATGAAATCAGTGCTTATCTCTGAAAATGAAACGGCTGAGATCATATTCAGGGATTTATTTATTTATTAACTTTTTATTTTTTTTGTGACTGCCTTGAGAAAAAATGTGGGGAAGCTGGAGAACGAAGCAAATTAACCTCTAGCTTAAAATAAAACCAGAAAAACACTGAGTGAATACAAGCGTACAATCTGAGTGATGAAAACAAACTTCTATGTTTTAAAGTAAACAAGAACGAAAAGAGTCATTCAGCTTTGACTCCTGTTTGTGTGTCTCTCCTCCCACTCCTGATTGGCTTGCCTGACGCAACAGCTGCATGACGGTTGGTTTAGGATTAACACGGTTGCCATGACAACATGCAGAGTTGTGTTGGAATGCATGCGTGTATGTGTGTGTGTATACTTTGTTTGAAGTGGCAGGCCTTTTCAACAGCTTTGATCAGGGAAATGTTTGTAGTGGGGGCAAACCTGGAGAACAAACAAGACTTCAGAGAGATTAGCGATCTGTGGAACAGACACGCATACACATATGTGCATACACACATAGGCACGGACTGTGAAGAAGTCAGGTTTCTGAATAAATCAGCAACACACAGACAGACAGCTGCTAAGCTGAAAACTACACTCCTTCTATCCTTCTTGTGTGATGGGATATAAGAAGTAGCATATCTGCCCACTGACAGTCCTCTGTTCTTTCCCTCTCCTTCACACCCTTCAGGCTTATGTGTTTCAAAAAACATAGCAAGAACAAGTGATCTAGTGTACAATCATTGCGTGCCTGTGTGTGCTTGTTTCACACCAGCAGGGCAAGTTAAATCAGTGCTGAAGACAGGCCAGGTGAGTTCTTTAGCTGAAAAGGTGTGACACATGGCATCCATGCTCCTCCATCAAGCTATACTGAGAAGCCTGTGTGCCTGTGTGCCAGCTAACTGTATAAGTGTGTACGTATGAGAGGACGAGTCAAATGGGTGAACGAGGAGATGTGATTCAGACAAATACATCCTCGCTGCTCAAGTCGCTCCCAACCGCAACCCAGATGGACAGCACTGTAGCTATTCTCAGAGCCACAAGCACATTACTCAGTCCCCAAGGTGGGAGGATAAGTCATCCGCTAAGGTCACAGGGAGGTGTTATGTCTTTCACTGCAAGTAGTTCAGAGTTTGAAGAATGGAGCTACAAGGCTGTAACGGTAGCTCTAGGATCAGAGTGATAGAACGTGGCAACATGGTGCAGAAATCCATAAAGTAATCTCCCTCTGATGGGCCTGTCATAGGCATCACATGCCAGGAAAAGATGGATAGTGGGTTATATTTTACTTGCACTTCAATCTCTGTAGTTTTAGTAAGAATTTCTTAGAAAAATCTTTACCGTGCTTCAAATCTTTATCGGTCCAAAGGCTATGTATGTATATATATATATACACTACCGTTCAAAAGTTTGGGGTCACTTCCCTATTGAATCCCATGGCAAAGTGACCCCAAACTTTTGAACAGTAGTGTATATATATATATATATAGCCATATATATCTATGGCTTTTTTTTTTACTGTTTACAATATGGTGTTTTAAAGTGTTTGAAAAAGCAGCAATATGACTGCATTGTCTCTGTTACATTGCTAGCTTTTCAAAAATGGTGCTTGCTCTGAAATATCCAATCAATGCTGAGCCACTTGAAGGTTTTTGGTTGCTCAGAAGTAGGTTCTTTTTCTCCAATAATTACTCTAAAAGAGGTGTTAAAGGAGGAGTCTCTACAGACATACACAAGCCAAAAAGTGTGACAGAAATACACTTTTAAGAAAACCACCAGATTTCAACCAGAGCAGCAGCATCACAAATCAAAACAAAAAATATTATTTACATATATTTTTTTCTGCTGGAGGAAGTTCACCCTCTTTCTTGTTTCCACACAGCAGGAACTGAGGACGCATTTAAGCTTCTAGGTATTTCCCAGTGATTTTTCTTTGAAGCGCAAGTGTACTTAAAGTTTAACAGATCAAATCAGCACCAGCAAAGCCTTTTTAAAATATCTGTTTAAACATGAGTGAACATTGACTTTTTAGACAAGAGCTCTTAATTATGGACTAATAAATTGAAGTAGTGAAGTTCATGCTTTATAAATATAATGAAATAAAAAAAATACATCACTTTAACTCATTTGCCTTATCTTAGCTAGCCATTGATGCATTTCTGCACTACTATTCTTGAAAATAATTACAATTACAATTACACACTGCTGCAAAACAGAGGGGCTTCAATTAAAACCCACACATAGACTGGACTAATGTTGCCACATCTCTGCTATTGTCATGATTCAGATGCGTGGACTCAAAAGATACTCAGTTTCCCAGGGATAGGTATAAGATCTTTATTGTACAGAGTGGAATTATGTGATTGTGCAATCCGGTCTTTCTCCGCTCAGAGGTCTGTGGACACACAAGAAGGGAGTTAGGAGGCAGGCAGCTGATGAGTACTCTGAGAGGGACTGAGAATCCACGTACCAGCAGTGGGTATCCAACGGAGCGCAGAGTGTTGAAACCAGTGACTGGAGAAGGGCCGCCAGGAGGAAGACTGAGGAAGAAGAGCTGCTGAACAGAGGAGAGGTTAATGGGGGAATACAGGTGGCTGGCAGGAGCGCTTGAATGAGGGGGCCGCAGAAGCAGGATGTGAATGATCCTTGAAGGGGCAGATAAATAAGTCCGTGATCCGAAATCCAATCCTGTTAGACAAGCCAGGGGTCAGTAAGCCAAGTAATCCAAAACAACAACCAAAGCAGAGTACCAGACAGGGGGCAGGCAGAATCAGAATCCAGGTCCAAAGTCAGATCAGCGTCGGGCGGGCAGGTAGGCAGGATAATTCAGGCGGGATACGTGCAGGGAAGAACCAAGACGATCTGGCACTGGAGGAATGTTGCAGAGCTGTATAAATAGGGCTTGGGACAGGTGAAGCGCATCAGCCCTAATCAAGAGCTGGTGGAGCTGAGGCGTTCAGGGCGGCTGGAAAAACTGAGCCACACACCACAGATCATGACAGCTATATCTTTACATAGCAAATAGAACTGAGGCTATGTTAATGGTGCAAACATCACGTCTTTAAAGCACACTGGTTATTTGAGCAATATCAGCATGCTAACATGATAACAGTGCTGAAAAGCATTATATTTATCATCTTAAGCTAGAATGCCAACACGGTAAAATTTAAAAGAGAGCACAAAAAAGCTGAAACACATTTGAGACTGATTAGAAATCTTTGCAGGAGATGTTTTACTCCAAACCAAGAGCAAACACCAGGGCATCATTAAAAATATAATCATCCACCCGCAAAAAAAGATATAATTCCACTTGAAAATAAAGATGTTGAAATGTTTTGGCCTTCACTTAAGTTGTGGACTAAAGTGAACCATGGTACTAGCAAGTCTGGAGAAGATATCTAAGCTGTATTATAATCTTTACCTTTGAAAACAAAATGAACAAAAGGAATTTATGTTGCACAAAATGACACTAGTATAAACCCACCACAGCAAGGGTTTTAAAAAGTTTACTTTTGTTTAATTTAAAACCCAGAAGAATATTAATTAGACACAACATCAACAAATGAGAGCAGCATGTTGTGCAATTTATTTTTCCCTGATATTCAAGGGGGCTGAGTGAGGTCAAGAAGGAACTTAGGTGGTTCAATCAGACCCTGAGAAGTGGCTCCTGAGGGAGCAGACTAGAAAATGGTGATGCAATATTAATTGGTGATGGTGCGTGCCACGGAGTGCAGGGTTGTGTGGGGTTTGTCTCTCAAAGGAAAGGCTGTCAGGAGCTGCGAAAGACAGGCAGGATGAGTCCCTGACCTTGTCTGTCAGCTGGTGGAGAAGAGGAGTGTTGGAAAAGGAGACCCACTGACACTTAGATCAACACTCTGCCAGTCCATGGCAAGCCTGCAGGGACACAGCACAAGTACCAGACACAGAGAATGGCACAAAAAACATATATAAAACTTTTCCTAATGTTGACCTGAGAGCCTGATATTATGACACACACTTTGTAAGTGCACACAGACTGCTAATTTACAGCTGAGCAATACAGTCCAAAAGCAACACAATAAATTAAAATAACTGTTCATTAATAAAAATAAAAAAAGAAGCAGACACTTTTAAGAGGTGAATTTAACAGAAGACTAAGCTATGTTAAAAAAATGGATTGAACAGGAAAAACTGGGTCCTGTTTTGGCTTTAATTTGGAGCCAGATGGTCTCCGTCTAATGCTTCAAGCCTCGGATCATACAGGGTTAGAGGGTGAAATGAAACCAAATAATCAGACAATTTGCACACAACATGCACACATTTTATGGGCATAGACAAACATTCACGCACACACACACACACACACACACACACACACACACACACACACACACACACACACACACACACACACACACACACACACTGTAAAGTGGTAAACACAAGATCCTAATGCCACAACATTGCTGACAGAAATTCATAATTATTTGGACATTTCCTTCCGTGTTGTGAAAACTGGAGTTCAGATAGTGTTGAGCAACAGAGAGAGTAAGGCAGCACAGGCATATGGGTGAGAGCTGCATGTCATATGGGGACACACAAACACTGGACACATGTCAGCTTCAATTAACCCCTCCCATCTGTCTGTCTCTGTTTTGCTCACTCTTCTTCTCACCACCAGGACCTCAACTAGGTCAAACAGTGCAGATTCCCTTCATACAGAATTTAGAATTTAAAAAATGCATCTGCAAATAGACAAGGGACTACTTTTCCTCTTATGGGTCAAATTAAATGTAAACCCTTGTATGTGATGTGGATGTGGGTGAGCTACAAATGAACTGCCCTTCAGGATCAATAAAGTTTTCTTCAATCTTGATTTAATTTTTTAAGTTCTTGATTAAACGATGCCCTGTCATAAGAGATTTACTACAGTATATTAAATTATTATCATGGACTTAAATAATTTGTGTGTTTTGTTGACAGTGTTTCTGACATGCAACTGAGCATCCTCCAGAGGCTGTTAAAGGTTTGCTGCTCAGCAGTGAAAGGTTAATACAAGCTAATGAATTTAGAAGAGAGTAACAGCAGCTTATACATCTTTGCCAGCAATAAACCAATACAGAAAGCGGTGACATATAGGCACTTACATCTCCTTGTTGTCTTTTTTACCCAAACTGAATTAAACAGTAGTTTACAATTGCATCGGTGGCACAGTTCCTCCCATGCCAAAGCAGAGTTGCTCATTTTGTGCCAAAGACAGAGTGAAACATCACAGTGTAATGCTATTTCTGTGAGTCTGACAAATGAGTCTCCGGCTGTGCTCTGGTGTTGGCAGTTACCTATGAAAGAATTCATCAGTCCAATTGGCTTTCCTGCCTCGCCTGTCACACAGCTGCACAATTTTCCTCCACTGGTGGCACACACACAGTCACGTACGGCGAAAAGACATATAAGCAGGAATTACATGTCACATCTTCCTATCCTGTGTTCCTCACTAGTCTTTTTAAATCCATCCTCAACATCTCAAGTTGGATCGCTTCCCCTGATTCTCCTCTGCGTGTCTCCCCATCTTCCTTCCTCTCTTCAGCACTCCCCTCCCCAATCTCAGATCAACACCTAGCTGTGTGCAGGTGCAAGGCTGCTGGCAAACTGTCAGCTTGAGTCTCCTTTACTTAAACACACAAACTCACACACACTCGCACAGCTTGGCTCCAGCACAGGCGCTTCCCACTCTGTGAATTGGTCTCCACACAGCGAGCTAGATTACAGTCTCACTGTCAACACACAAAAGAAGACTAACAGCATGTGTGCTGAAGGTGGAAAATACTAGCTCTGGACTAAAGGGGAAAATTGTTTTTTTTTTCTAACTAGGAGAGAAAAAAAAAAAAAAAAAAAAAAAAAAAAATATATATATATATATATATATATATACAGGCCTATAAGCTCTGCACATGCTCTACTTCCAACTTTATTTAAAAAACTGTAAAATTTCAAATGTATTTATGCATATTAATTCCTAATAAACCAGCTTTCCTTTTCATTTGTCAAACTAAACACACCAGAAATTGTGCCTGTAAAGTAACCCACTAAAGCAATATTACATAAGTTTCTGAACTCTGTGTTGACTCGTTTTGATGGCACACTGACATTTATCATACATAGTCCTGGAGCAATCGGTGCTTTGCAGCATCCCATTGCTGAGAAACCACAGTTCACAATGTTGCTGAATTAGCGTTCATTAGGGGGCGTCAATTTAAGACTGCATGTCAACTCATGGTCGCTAAAGCATTTTTGTAGCCAACATCCATGAGTGGCTATATGTGCATGTACTGTGGTCTACTTCAGAGAAAGTAAGAAGCATCAGAATTTTTTCTCTCTGCTTTTTTGCACTGCCCATAGTGTCAAAGCATCATAGCAACTTAATAGATTACAAACACAATTTGAATATGTACAATAATCTGGAATACTGGATACTAAGTTGAGTTTTAGTAGTTGTAGCTTTCTTTTTTTACTCTACATAATAGAATTTCCATAGAAATATTTGTAAAAAACAAACAAACAAAAACACCCATAATACTTTAATTCCATTTAGTTGTGGTGGAACTGTGCTGTGATCTAATAATCTGAAGCATCGCTGAGTATTTTGCGGTTTGTCACACCTTGTATTTGTTTAGCACACAATTCTCTCCGGGTGAACTCATCTTTTTCCTGTGGTGGTTAAAATCAGACCTTTGTGTATAGATTTCTCATAAATATGAGATTAAAAATGGTTATTGTTAAGCTAGGTCCTTTTTCAGGACAGCCAGCTTCATGTCCCTATAGTCCACTTACAATGTGCTGAGAAACAAAAGAGAACAAACAAAGCAAGAACAACCTTTTGCTGTGATTGTGAGACCAGGCTCGATTAAGATAAATAATAACTGAAGTGACTATAAACTATCAAAGATTAAAGATGTGTTGATATTGTCTTGAAACACTGACAGTAAATGTAATTAGGTGTAATAAATAATACCCTAAAGACTATTACCACATGAACACCAACACCCGCACACACATGCGTGGTCTGCGTGGTGACCTCTAAAGCTGCGAACATGGAGCTGGTGTCAGTCTGCATCGCCCAGAGTCATCTGACAGCTCTAAACAAGACTCTCATTAACACCAGGCCATTAAAAGCACCTGCTGGCAGCAGTCGCTTTGTGTGTGTTTGTATGTGTATGTGGAACACATCGCATGGACATGGGGTCCAGGTTGATACTGAGCAGGGAAGACAAGTGTCAGTTTGGTCATCAGCCACATATCCCATCAGAAAGCTGAAGTACATAAAGCACTCTGAACCAGAGTTATGTAAGGTGTTCAAGGTTGATGTAGGAGAGCAGATATTTCAAAGAAACAATGATGGTTGTTAAATATATCACAAGAAGTGATGGTGTTTTATTACATAGAAACAGCATCTTAACACCACCCTTGATGTCCTCAGATTAACAGTTAGAGAACATTTACATTTCTCATAACATGGCTAACACAGTGGACTCTGATTGGTCGATGTGTTGTTACCTCAGTACTGCTTCATTTTAAGGCAAAAACATGTGAAGACAAAGGAAAATTATCCAAAAGAGCTTGAAAAACAATATGTAATCAAGTGTGTAGTTAGCAGTAACTCTTGCACATGAACAAAAAGCACATGTATAGGAGATATTTGCTAATTTAAATGTATATAGGAGCAGAGCTCAAAAAAGAGACAACTTCTCGGTTCCAGCACTTTGTATGTGTGGATTTGCAACTGAAATTAAACTAGTTGGACATTTATACAAATACAAATATAATTTCTTTAAAGTGTGCACATAGACTGATTCTGCTTTCAATTAAGGGGGTATTTAAAAACAAACACAATTCTGTGTTTCTCAATTTTGTTTAGGTTGCTTGTTAAATAGGGTGTGCAATATTTCCAAATATGTTTTTTAGACTAAATCGTAAAAAAAGAAATAAAAAAAAGAACAAAAAAGACAACTTCAGAACTTCCACATGGAGATAAGTTCTGAGTTTTTTTTTTTGTTTGTTTTTTGTTTGTTTTTTATGGAGCTTGTAATTACTAAAATTTTCAACTGGGTCTAACATGAATAAATCTGAATGCTACCAGTTCATTTCTGTGTTTACATATCTTTACTGAACCAGTGATACCATGGCCTAACTTATACCTTAACCTGCCAGCACAAACGACGTCAACAGCTACAACAATGGTGAATTACAGTGTTGCATTCATGCTAAAGAAGCTGCTGAGCGTGATATTGCTGTCACAGGAAAATCTTCTGCTCCTTTACTACCACCATCAGCATCAAGTGAACATGGAGAACAGCATATGCCACAAGTTTTTAAATCCATGGTGGATGTTTGTTTACATTGTATGGTTTTATGTGCATGCTCCACGTCTTTATGTCTGTTTTTGGTGTATTTCTGTGTGTTACAGGGTTTTTTGTGGTTTGTAAAAAGAAAACATACTTCTTGAAACAATTCCGTCTTTAAGGAAAACTTTTTTCAAACAAAATCAGTTCTGTCTTTGTGTGGATGCAGCCTCAGTCACATAACATTAAAACCAGTAAGAACAGGTCTTGCATTACACCTGCTCTCTCCTGACGCCGCTGGCTGAGGCGCCACCATGTGATGACAAAACAGCTTCAATCACATCCATGATATAGCACACATTTTTATTCTAAGATCATCGGACCACTTATCTCCTGTGGTTACTGCTCAAAACTTTCCTTCATCTCCCTTTGACAGTTAATTTACTACACATTTTTAAAAAAAAGCACTAAAGCTATTTTACTATTTATTAAAAAAGAAGAAAGGCCCTTAAGTGTTGTGCTTTTTTTTTTTATCCATTTAGATTTTCTCTACTCTTCTAACCTCCAGGCAATGTAGCTTAAAATATTCTCAATAAAATGGTTCTTGATAAAACTAAAATAAAAATGCATGATAGTTCTAAAGGTGTTCCCATATGATATGTGACATCGATGTGAGCTCTTTCACTTTGTACAGGTTTTGTAGCATGTGCTCCGACCCCAGAGACCACCAGCAGTTCACATTAACCATCAGGTCAGCCACAGCCACACCTGATGGATGTAAAGGCGTGGAAAAGGGGAACGGATATTTCCAGAAATGGCCTCATTGAATGTAAAATTAGTAAAGGCCCCCGAGGGCAGGGTGAGTCATTAACATAATTTCCTTGTTATACATATGCTCGTATAGATGACTTAAAGAACAAAATGTGTCACATAAAACACTGAAAGTATCAACATCCATGATAAGACGTGTGCAAGACGTGTGCACATGTACTTGAGTTAGTGTGCCTGTGTCAGGGATTCCTAGAAGTGGTGTAATTTATCAAACCTAATTAATTACAGTCCAACACTAAAGGGTTATCCTGTTGCTCAATCGGGGAAAGATGACAGGAGGAAAGACCCAGATAAACTCCCAGAGCCTGAAAACGCCACAGCTTTTTTAAAGCCTCCCTTTATGCTGGGGCTGATTCAACACGCCTGTTTAGTCGGCTTCACATTACCATTTAAATAAAGAGGCTAGTTGAATGACCACCGGTAGAACATAAAAAGAAAAAATGTTTTTTCTTTCGCACAGCACTTTCTTTCCTTTTTAGGTTTAGCCCCTTATCATTTTTAATTTGTTTAGTCTTGGAGGGATATGGGGGGGGTTGACAAAAATGTGTAGATGAGTCCAAATGTAAAAGAAACTATTCATCTTTGATTACAAGGCAAATCTAATCTCTGAGCAGAAAACAATGACTCACAAAGCTCAGCAGGCTTGAAACAGCTCAGGTATGTTAATTCCTCAAAGAGAATTGATTATGATAATCTAATTGGCAACAGAAAACAGGAAAATGGCAAAAACAACCACTGGGCATAAATATGGTTTCCAAACAGACCTCATGATGAAACGGGATAATGTCAAACGATGGAGCTGCAACAGAAAAGTACAACATATGCCTCTGGGGCTTCTAATGTATGTTGATGTTGTCTGGTAACAGTCACAATCTACTTATAAAGTTTTTGTTAGTGAAATTTCTGCTACTAGTTTACACAATATGTGCAATCAGGAATTTTAAAAACTTTAAAAACATGAATATATATATATATATATATATATATATATATATATATATATATATATATATATATATGTATATAAAGAAATACATAATATTAAAGTGTTAATGTCATCTTTTAAATGTACAGACTGAAAATTGTAAAGTTGCTGATTGTTAGTGAAAGCAAACGTCTCCATTTCCACCAAAGCCATTCAGACACTTGTATTTCTACATTTATCAGCTACAACACTTACACTGCTTGCCATATATTATGTAAGAGCCCCCAAAAATGGGCCTTTGTGTAAAATTCATTGGTGGGGTGGGTGGAGCTTGTTTTGCTGCATCCTATTTGGGTTAAGATATGAGGATTTTGGAGCTCAGCTCAACATGTTAAACTTTGGATCATTAGCTATTCCTGAGCAGATTTTGAAATGTGGCTGGGCTCATCATCAAACTCATGCAAGTTCTCATTTGCTGCGAGGGATAAAAAGGAAGCTTCCCTATAAACAATCTGTCTCCTACATCAACAATGTCTTTGTCAAGTTTTTCTCCTTCAAAATAAGAGTTCCGTGCCGGAATAACTTGGGTGCACTGTGCAAAGCATAGCAACTTACTGTGTGTGTGAATGATCTTCACTCCTCATCATGATGTTTGCTGGTGCTATGTTCTCCGTCCTTCATAGACTGTATAAAAGAACTGTCCTCTCACAAACCGGCAACCTACGCAAAACTCTCCGAGGGGGAGGGGGGAAGAACGCTCTTTGCGTTTTTCTCTTTCGACTGCAGTTCTGATTTGAAACACTAGGTGTCAATGCTACTTATTTTGTCTTTAAGTGCTAGAGATGCCAATCAATATGTGAAGAGTGTCAAGAAATCTTTAAACATGTGGCACAGACAGCATGGATGTATGCTGCAGTGAAGTCCTCCCGCTTAGTTGGGTTGATGTCCGTACATCTTTAATTGTTGACATGACTATGAATTGCTTGCATGAGTGAAAGCACACTGTTGACATCCCAAGCCCATCATCAGGGAGGTGGGCAGATTGTATCGGACACAGATTGATTGCCCTTGAAATCCAGTGAAATTGCTTAGCTTGTAACAAGCTTTATTTTCGACATTAAATTACCATTAAAATGCTATTAACGCAATTAGTTGATTTCCATTTTAAACAACAACTCTACGGTGAGAGAAGCACCAAGAGAAGGGAGTGGGGGAGGGTGTAAGGAGGACAGAGGGGCACAGAAAGAAAGAAAACTTACATGAAAGAAATGAGCGAGAAGTAAAGAGAAGAGGATGCATAAGAAGAGGTGAGGTGGGTCAGGAAGGAGAGAGGCGACATGAGAGCAGTGGGAGATGAATATTAAGCAGATGTAGTGATTAGGGTGGTACTGCAGAGTGGCACTGTGACAGTGACATTGGCTGCCATTGGCATTCCCTGCCATGGTGATTCACTGGAACCTGCTTCATTTAGGCCATAATTAGCTTAAATGTCCAGAGAATGAAAAATTCATCATCACTTTCAATCTTCTTAATTGATGGGGCCATCTGCATTAATAGAGGCCATATGGATGCTCTGCATGTATGCGTGTTTTTACTCACACATAGGTATGCTATGTGTTCGTGGGAGTTCATATTTATGGTAAGAGAGCTCAGTTTTGCACTCACTTTCTGCAGGAGCTAATGGATTCCGGAAGTCCTGAAGGTTTTTATCATTGAAGCAGCAGAATAAGCTCCTTAAAAATGATAATGTCTTCTCAATATGGAAAGCAGCAGAGAGGAATTTAACAGCTACAATCAAGACTCACCAGCATATCTAATTTTACAGTTAAGTGACAATACATTAACAGGCAGCTGGGTGGAGGAAAGATTGTAGCTCATTGATGAGTGCAAAGACCAACAATAAGGAAAGTAAAGGTGAAGTTCTTTTACTTCCTAATTATTTTAAGTAATGAAAAAAGCTTCCCATGCCTTTAGGGAGGAAATACTGCACAATAATCAGAATGAGTCTGTTTACCTCATAGAGACTAATACTGTGAAATCAGTCAGAGATGGACAACTAGAGAAATGACAATAACAAAAAAGCAAAATCTGGTGAGGGTGCATGCATGTATTTTTATTACTCTAAAACCCTGATAAAACAAACCCTGATAAAACAAACACTTGCTGCAGCAAAGACCTGGGTGTATTTTTCCTGTCTGTTGAGGCAGGAAAGATTAAGAGCAGCAGTTGTGGTGGTCATTCGCTGCTGCAAGCAGCAAGAAATTAAGACTAATGTCCATTTATCTCCTTGTAGTGAGGCTGGAGCCAGAACACCGTGACAGTGAACAACAGCAAGCAAGAGTGGAGAAAATGAAAGCTGGTAAGATCTGAGCGTTGGGTTTAGATTTTTGGTTAGTGGCCAGTGTGTCATTGAGTTTAGTTCTGCCTGGCTGGCTGTGCTGTAAGGGGTGTGTTTCAATCTCAGTAATAAAACATGGCATTGCATGTCTTACATCTAAACCTGGTGTGTGTGAGATCATGAAAACATGAAACCTTGTTACCCTGAAGTCAGTTACAGTACATACCCTGGACATACCCTCTTAATTTCCTCTTCCTCAACATTGACAGTTTGATTCCAGACACAAACCATACCGCAAATGATATCCATTACTGCCACCTTTTATATGGAGCTGCTTAGTGGCTAGAAAACATTTAAAAGGTGAACACGATGATTCACACAGTGTTCCAGGAAGCTCCATGAAAACCCCAACATGACCACATTTATAATTCTGTATGTGTGTGACATAAATACAACATGTCTCCCTGTATACTGCAGTGTGTGAGGAGGATACAGTGTTTATGCGACAGCCAGCCCAGGCTGCAGAGCCCAGCCCAGTCTGGACCATCTCAGCCCAGCCCAGCCTGACCCAGCGAGCACTAATCCATCATCACCACCACTGAATCATCACGCTGTCAATAAAGGCAGGCGGCAATGCATTACAGACATGTGGCGGGCTTTAGCAATAATGACATTGAGAAGTCCCCTTGGGCTGTAGGAAAACCTGGCTCCATGACACTCTTGCTTACACAGGCAATAATATATGGAAATGCATCACTGTGCAAGATGGGGGAAAGTACTGAGGGAGTGAGTATTGCTCAGGCCGTTTAGAAGGAAAGAGGCAGGAAATGGCCTACGGTAATCACTTCTCCATCGGCTTGCAATGTGGACTCATCCAAATCCAGAATTCAATGACAAGGCTCGTTTTAGATTCAAGCTTCTGCAAACAAGCCATGTTAAAAGCAACCTGATATGTCAATTCATTTCTGCCTTATCTTGCTCTCAAGCAGCTCACCTTATATTGCAATATGCTTTGGACATGTGACAGATTAGATACAGTGCTGCAAACTGTGGGCATGCTGTGTGGCAACGACTCAAGTGAATAATCAAATTCAGCACAATAACTGGAGTTAGCTTGTGTAGTGAGACTGAGCATAATCATCCCATTAATTTTTTACTTTCACACAATTAATACACACATGTCAAAAACCAAATATTTGGTATGATATAGTAAAAATGTAGATGGTCAATGGTCACATAAAAAGCTGCCTATACGACTGTATAATGCTTGCTGCTCATTACCTGTGTGCGTCTGGACATCTGTCTGTCGTAATGGTGTCATACTCTCCTGGGTGACATGCTGTAAAAAGTTAATCCTTGCTACTGTATGAGAATCTCAAACTCTAATTTCACTTTCTGCATTTAAATTAGAAGTTTATCGAGCTGCTGCGGCTGAGACATTTGCATTAGTCTGGGGGTCATTCAGGTTTTATGAAACCCACTCAGCACATGGTACCATCAATTTAAAAATAAAAACTCTATTGACTTCATTTTTGTGGCGTTCCTGAAGCTGGTTGGCACTTTGTTACTGGCCAGATTTAACCCTAATTTGATTTAGTTTTAACATACAGATTGAGGTGAAAATACCAAGTGTGAAAATGAAGCTACTGCTTACTTAGATGACCTTTAACTTCTAAAATAAAGTCACTGTAGCGTCACAGAATTGGAAAATGTTGCAGTCAGCCTTGGACTGCTCTGGAGTCCTATTATTACAGATCCTATGAGTTGGTAGCCTATTATTGTGCTTTTTTTTTTTTTTTAAACACAACTGCATGAAAATGGAAGATGCATAATAAAAAAATATATCTCCAACCACAAGGTGTGTTTTAATACTTAGGAGGACACTGCGAGGGGACAGGGCATTCTCTATCGTTTTATTATAACCTGCCCTCACACATTAAAACTTACCTTAAAATCTATTTTTATTCTTTGGATTTCAATCTCAGGACTAAATCTTATTCGTTGTAATTGGACTTACTGAGTTGAATTTTAGTTGTTCTTATGTTTTTATATACATCTTTTATGTTTTTATCTGTTTTGTTTATTGTGGTCCCTTATAGTTTTTAGTATTTAGTGATTTGCAGCACTTTAAAACATCCACAGATGAAACAAAGTGCTTAATAAATAAAGGTGGTATGGTATAGTAACAAAACTAGAAAGGTTTTAGGCATGGTATCCCTAAATCGCCATTTTTTTTGCAAGTTCTCAAGTTTTAAAAGGTTAAAAGAACAGAACACAAACAATAACACACAAAAAAGACCGGAGGTTTGTGCTGATAGAATAAAAGTTTTGATTTATTTCTTTATTTATACATTAAACAGGTGTTCCTGAATGCAGCAAGAGAAAACACAGAACAAGATGCTAAGCGTCAAAGAGTTGCTCGCATAGCAGAGGTGTGGCCGGTTTAGCAAAGACATGTACACTCTCAATCGCACATAATTGCTCTTTTTAAAATAAGGGTTGCCTTTGGGAGGCTACAGTAAGGTGAGGGAGTATTAAGGGCCTTGAATTCTTTTCACATTATCATCCCAACTGGAAATACTCCATAAAGTAAAAACCCTGTCTTTCCCTAATGGTAACTACAATGCATTTATAACTACAGATAGGTATACCAAGCAGCCCTGTATAGCTCAGTTTAATTCAAAATGTGTTAATACAGTTTTATACAGATTTGTCATATCGCCATAGTCCTATTTGAGTCAATCTCAAGGCTGCGCAGACACATTCAGCTCTCTGGAGCTATCTATTTCTGTGGTTGGCCCTCATATTAATAGTGATGTGCTACCAGGTTAATAACTCAACACCTGCATAGGAATTCAACTACTCAAACTCTGGGTCAATTCCATGGACCAGAGCAAAGCTCACAAGTGAAGAATTATATAAAACAGTCCCAACAAATGGCTTAAGTACTTCCATGAAACCAACTGCTGTGTATCTGAACACAAACTGCTCACAGTAGAGGCGCCGGAGTATTTCATGATCACAAACAACATCAGGGCAAAGAAAAGAAAAACTAAAATGTAAAACCATTTCTCTTAAACACTTTGGAAAATATTCAACTGGTGTGAATGAACAGGTATAAGAAAATATAATGCACTTTTTTGCAGTAACTAAATCCGTAGTTTTAACACTGTGGATAACATTTGAATCCTCCAACACTGAGACACAAATCAGATTACAGTTAAAAGCAAAGTAAAACAACTTTTCCTGATGATCTTCTTATTTTTGACAGTCTTTAAACATTTTCCTATGGGTATTGGTTTTCACCTTAATCTCAGATTGCCACTGAAATCCATCATCTACAATATAAAACAAGTTTGACTTCAACAGAATATGGTTTTACTGCGATCCTCTTCTCATGAAACACACACACACACAGCCCAGTCTGAATGTCATTTCCTATAAGACAACCTAGCATGCAACCTGTGAACAGTGGTATCCTTTAGATTTAACGGTCGAGTGTGTGAGCTAATAACTGTGTAACATCTATCATGGTAACCTGATCTAACAAGGAAAAATGCATATTTCTGAAAATACACAGCAACAATGTCAATTGATAGACAACAGGTGCGAGAAGCAAATGCATCCATTTAAAATCAGCAACTTCTGAGGTACTTCTGAAACTCTGCTGAGGATATAATCACTATCTACAATATTTGGATGGATAGCATATAGTTGATAACAGTAACAGCAGGGTTATCGGCTTTGCAAAATATTTTGGCTTAGAATTTGATAAGCTAAGGGGATAGTGGCGGCTGACACACCTGAATAAAACACAGCTGTATGACAATAAAAACATAGAAAAACAGCACCATTTGAGGTCCGAGAGATCAGTCTTTTGAACTGTTTGCTGGTAGCACCGTCAACCAGTAAAAATCTCAGAATGCAATACAGAAACAGAACACAACCACCGATCAACTGCACAACATAGCAAAGAGCGAAGATATATATTCAGAGACGACCCCTCACACAGAAATCCCTTTACAGCAGCATCTTTAAGCAGGTAATAAAACAGATTTCTCCTAAGAATGATATTTGTGTATTGAGGTGTTTTACAAGTTTTTATATGCTGAGCATGTTAAGAGTAACCAGATATACCTTTTTCCTACAGTTTTTTTTTTTTTCTTTTTTAATATACACACATAGTTTACAGTCACTGACAAACACCAGAGTAACAATGAGGTAGGACGGTGAAGATAGATGAAGTAGAACCGGTTTGTGGATTGTATACAAAGTCACTGATACCTTTAATAAAAATATAGGCCTAACAACATGTTCCTCCCATTTTTTTTTTTGTCCTCATTCTGAAGCAAGTTTGTTATAGTATCTAAAGGTAAAACTGTAATGCATCTGCCATTTATTTAGCTCTGCAAGTTGAAGGACACAGCCATTTATTTTGTTCCAAAGTGTCAACTAAAAGTCATCTTTTTTCACCCAATCAATCTGTCCACAAAAAAGAAAAAAAAACACAAACAAAACAAACAAACAAAAAAAAACCCACAATGCTCCCCCACTTCTGAAGTTCTGACAGGTTCACAACGTCAGTCATAACACCAAGCGAGGAGGACAGGCTATACTATTATCTTGATATATGTGCATTTATAAATCTAGTCCATATAAATGTCAGGAGAGTAAGGAACAAGAGGTGGCACAGGAAAAGGATCGGAGCCAGCGAGTTGATGGTTCCTGCTTATGGCTACTGAAGTGTGACAGTCGGAGAACTGGAAGCTCTGGTGTTGTGTTATAAAGTCAAACATGGTTACAAGATCCAGGTTGTGTAATATGTTACTAGTATGCTGCTAGACCCCAACTGCTCCTCTGCAAGTAACTTGTTTGATCTGAAAGAGATTGGCCTTGCCATCACAGATTAAACCAAATCTGGGTTAAAAACGTACAGCACTTTCTTACAGCTTTTATCCACTAAAGATGGTTTTTAGTTAGGGGATTAGGCTTAATTGCACTCCAGGAAACCAGCCTTTTAAAACAATTTGCCATTTTAGATGATGTAATAGCTCTATAAATGCTCTGTCTTTTAGCATGATTTTAACCACACCCACTTTTGGCATCAAACAACAAAGAAACAAACACAAAATGTCAGAATATCAGAAAGGTTGCCTTTAACAGCTGATTTTTTTTCTTTTTAAATCGCATGTATTTTCAATACACCCTTGCACACGCAATATCATGTCACTTTGAACAGAAAAAACAAACAAACAAAAAAACAGGATCAAATAAAAAAAAGAAAAAGTCAAAGGGATACTGGAAAGAGATGAATCTATAATGTCACCACTGATGGGACTTCACTAAGCTCCATTACCTTGGCATTGGCCATTTTTTGTGCAAAACCTGCTGATCACTCAGTCTGCAACTAACTTTTTTTTTTTTTTTTTTTTAGCCTGACCTTATCATTCAATACTTACAGTTATCACTAAAATGTTTACATTTATACACTGCCTGAATCTGGACACATTACAATAAAGGACTAACTCCATTTAGCTCACATATTTCATTGGTAAAGTATTTAAACTGAATTTCCACTGAGCAGCTGTTTCTTATGAATTGTCAATCATTTGTCCAGGAGGCCGGAATGGACGTGTAAATTCTAGTTTCAACAGTAATTTATGTAAATCTGGCTTGTAATAACCCAAATAAATCATTTAAAATTTAATGTTAAATGTTAAACCTCTCAAGCTTGTTAAGGTGTGTCAGGGGCTTTTCTGACGGACCAAAACAAACACATTATCCCAAACTCATTTTTGCTCTAATGAAAGATAAACCAAATTATTCTAAGGTGCTCCACAATAATACAATGACTGTTAGGCCTTAATCTGTACAGACACTGAAAACAGACAAATACCACACATACAATTGTTTAAGATTGAAGAAATTGCTGAGAAGTTTAAAGTGCATTCAATGTAAATGATTTATGGTAATTGTTACTGCATTTTTAACTGTTGAGAGCAATAATTTAACAATACAGAATTTCACCTAACTATGGCAGATCATTAGGTAGATCCTATGTGAGGTTTAGCAGATATCACATCTGAATATAACGTATGGGCTCTTTTTAAAATGAATTGTTAAGGAAATCCTCGTCTCTCTTGTTCCACTGAGATTACTTTGGCTAAAAAGGAGTGTCTTTTCATCTGTAAAATCAGCTGATCAACATTTGGACAGAACATTAAGTTTAAAGCCAACAATATTGGAAAAAATCAGACAAAAAACACAAGGAATTAACAGTTAACATAGAATTACACCATCGATAAGCTAAACCAGAACTTTGAAACTGTAACTTGATAACAAACATAAAAATAATCCATGTTTGGTGACAAAAATAAAAAGATGTGTTTATGTACATTAAAATATCTCTGGAACTTTAAAGTAGCTAAACAGAAGGCTGATAACAGAAACCAAGACAGACAATGGCTAGGTTCACACTGCAGGGCATAGTGCTCAATTCGGATTTTTTTTTGGAAATCCGATTTTTTTGAGAGTCCGTTTACATTTCCAATTAAATGCGACTTGTATGTGATCTCCTGTATGAACCTAAGCGCGCCAAAAGTGTAGACGCATGAGTAGAAGACACGGCGACGTGACAGTGAGTGTGCATGTGACGTCTTCGTGTTTGGGGAACTAAACATGGACGGTAACAGCGGAGCTTATGTTGCAATTTTAATTTATTATCCAACCGTAGCCAGCACATTTTCAACAACATCATTTTAAGGAGGAGATTGCAAAAGAGGAGAGCCAGATTTTTGGCCATGGCAAAGTGGCAGCAGCGTCTATACAGAGAAAAGTGTGGGTAAGGAGTCGCAGTCAGGAGTGATGGGAGAGTGATGTGAGCATCTTTACAGATAAGAGTTTATAAACAATGACGTGTAGGTCGGATTAATGCGACCTGGCCGTTCAGACTGAAGTCGCATGGCAAAAGATCAGATACGTATCGGATTTAGGTACACATATCCAAGTGGCCTGAGTCGCATTTGAAAAATCGGATCTGTGTCGTTCAGACTGTCATGAAAAGATCAGATCGCATAGGGGCCAAAAAATCGGATTTGGGTTACTTCAGCCTGCAGTGTGAACCTAGCCAAAATGACAGAGAGTGATATACCAAAAGACAAACTGGAATCTAAAGTGTGAAGAGGAGGAAGGCTTGATGGGCAGCTCTGCAGTAGATTCACAGTTAGCCACAGCTAGGTCACAGTTGAGATTTCAATCTGCAGCATTTAGTTCCAGCCTGCAAACAGCCACACAAACCATTTTGGATCAAAACAATACAAAAGAAGAAGAAGAAAAAAAACATACAAGAAAAATAGGACATTTTTAAAGTTAAGATGGCATAGCTTGGAGGAAATTGTCACCAGAGCAAACTTACTATCTTCCCCAGTGCTGTGGCTTAAAAAACAGGAGGTTATTATGGGGTTCAGCAGGGCCAGACTACCTCAACAGAAAAAAATGGCACAGCAGACAGCTTTACCCACAGCTGACATTGCTTCCACAAGAGGATGACCTGGACTGTGCAGAGCTGTGCCCTGATTTTCATCTGGGCAGTAGCCTGGCTCAGCGCAACCTAATGGTGCAAACCACACAGAAAATAGTACCTGGTCACCTCTTACATTCTCACAGCAAAGTGCAGGTGAAGCTTCATCACTTCAGCTTACTATACATATACAATCACAGCTTACAAGAAAACCCAGGGGGGTTTCAGTCCCTGGTGATTGCCAAACCCATTTAAGGCCTTTCTAGGCATCAACATGCCTGTACCACTAAAACTCAACAGTCAAGTTTTCTCAGACATGTTTAAGACAACCACACAAATATCCCATCAAAGCCTTTCTTGTGCTCATGTACTGATGGCAAATGTTTCTCACTAAAAATGTAAAAAATAAAACAAAGCAAATACAGCATTCTTGACTCAACCTGGGAGTCCCACTTTCCAATAAATCTCTCTAAGCCCTCTTTTAATAAAGTGATGTGTTAGGGGAGAGAACTCATTTAAAATTAATCTCTTGGAGCAACAGCATCTTTGCTGAAAAATGAAATATGGCTCTTACTAATTAAGACTTGTGCATTTGAGACCCTGGTGTCCCATTCTATGCAGTTAAGTACCAAAACACAAATGTCCAGCTGCTACTGAATAGTCACCAAAACAACAGTCAACTGCTCACACGTCTAAGACCTAACGCGAGCTAGCATCATTATCTTTACAGCATCAAAAGACGTTACCTAGGGAAATAACCTCTTACTTTTTAAAAGTTTAAGGACTCAAAATGATGTTCTGACACAGAACAATAAATCAACAATCACATTTAAATTCTGTTTTGACACATATGCACACATCTCAATAAACCACATCTCTGTACCAATGCCACAGTAAAGTTTATAAAAACACTCACTCCCGCTCATATCAAATGATTTTTCCAATTTCCAGCTGGTGGGTAAAGCTGCCTGTCAGCCAATCAGAAGAAGGAGAAATATGACGCTTATCTTATGGGGAGGTGGGAAAGGACCTGTTTGAATGTTTCACAGAATAACCAATCCAATGTTTAAAAGTAATAATGACGGCTCTAAGAAACAATGACAGCATTCCCCAACCACCCATACCAAGTCCCCTCAATATCCTGCAGACCATGGGGAGGGGGAGGGGCAGAAGGCGCTGGCGTGACAGTTCATCACTATATGCCATCGTAGGTGAAGTTCTCCATCTTGACTGTCTGTCTGATGAGCAGCTTGGACTCCCGCCGCTCCTCATTCTTGATGGACTTGTTGATGTCCATTATCTTTTCACAAATGTATTTGTTCACTTTGGACAATCTCTGAGTGATCTCTGCGCTGTCGGCCGTCTCCTGAGACACTCTGTCGTAGAGACACTCTGGAGAAGGAGCAAGTGTGAGCAGTCAGACGATATTAAATAAAAAGCTGCTTATTCTATCTTTAATGTCTTACTGCATCTATTTAATTAATAGAAAAGCTCTTTTTTTAACTTAACATTTTCCAGCTTAATTCTCAACTTACAGAGACTTCTGAACAAAAACTCATTTCTTTCATAATCTTGATATTATTCCTTCTGAGGCTTATCTTACCTCTGACAATTTTCAGCTTGCTAGGTGACAGCGGAGGTTTGGGCAGGGCATCTTTCTTTTTTTTAGTCGCAACTCCTGTGACGCTGCGGTTTTTGAGGGTTTCAGTGCCCCAGATCATCACAGCTAGGTTCTTTGTGAACTTGGAGTCTCCCTGGGTCCGCTGGAGCTGGTGCCACTTCTCTTCTTCCACCCAAATCCCACCACCAAGATGTACCTGCAGGGACAACACATGTAAAATAGCAACTGCAGCAAGCATCACGACCGGTGTCACCAGCAGAGTCAGTTACTCATTTAGAAAAGCATCCTGAAGAACTGGCATGTGGATCAATGTAAAAACTTTCAAAAGTCTGATAACAGCTCTGGTTTCTTCATCACTGCAGCGCTAAACAAGATGACCCAGTGAAGGGACGTTGATAAGTGTGTTGTCCAGTTGTTGGCCCAACAACCATCTGTAATTCTAAAAGCTAAGCTAATCTCCCTCAGAGCTCTTAGCCTTGAGGAATCTCAAACAGCTGAGTTTCTGTTGACAGGGAAACCCTTTCCTGAAGTAAATTAACTTTGCTACCAAAAGTTAATCTAACAAACCCAAAAATGTATAACATACCCTCCCTTGTTTCAGCAATTTGTCCCTGTGGTATCAGAGAACTTAAATATGCTTTAAACTTTCCTGCCTTTGTGAGTTCTATCAAAGACAGCCTACAGTTGCCCTCCTGTTTGTTTTTTAAGACATTGTGAAAACCGATTTTTAAAAAAACAAAACAAAACATAAAACAAAGGTTTTGCGAGAGCAACCCAAGTGACCGTCAACTGTCTTGGATGTTTAGATCATGACGTTTCAACAGACATTAGAGGATGAATCTTCAGAATTTCAGTCAGTGAAAATTCACAGACCAATCATAAAAAGAAATGATCATTTAATTTTTAGCTAAAATTTCACATTAACACTGTACCTATAATCAAAGCATGAAAACATTCAAAAGTCAAAATGTAATGGTGCTTGTATTTGGTGTTACCGACAGACTATAGTATAGTTAATGGCGGTATTGGAGTGACTTGAAAAGAGATTGTACAACCCAAGAAAGTCCACTTTCACCAGCTAGGATACGTAAATAAGCTCAGGCCACTAGCTGCTTGCAGCTTGGATTACCTTAATTATGAACTTAACCTGTAGCTCTCTTTACGATGTCAGCCCTCATTGCATAAGCCAAAGCCAAACACTCCAAGCTGATTGCCAGCCCAGGCAGACTGCCCTGGTCTTATAGGTGAGCTAATGCAACAGGGGGCAAATGCAACTCTCTTTCCCCTCTCTTTTCTTTTGTATCACTGTAAAGTCTTCAGGCTAGCATCCAAAAAGCTTTTCCCTGGGCAGCTAATGTGCTTTAGGACGCAGGCCAGCAGACAAGCTTTTTACTGCCCTCAAGTTCGACAAGACGGTTTTCATCCTCCCTATCTTTTGCTCTCGTTTATCTCTTTCTTGCCATCTTCCCTCCTCCTTTTCTAACCTCCCGTTGCACTCTCACAAGGGCTAACCTGTCAGTCACTTTAAATTCCTCCCGTGCAAATAATTAATATGGGGTCCCTGATGTAGGAGAGTTCTAATTTGCAAGTGTTCTTCACGCTTCAAGTGGCTGCAGGCCCCAGAGCTTGTAGTACCAATTCTCCCCCTGTCATCAGAGACAGGACGCTGGTTGAGTTACAGCAGTGGGGCGAGTTGTAAAAAAAAAAAAAAAAGGAAAAAAAAAAAAAAAAACTCTAACAGGCTAATAAACACTGATGATGCGGGCTGGGCTTGCAGGAACAATAATAATCTTCTCAACCTTGTTTACCTGCTAGGGCAGGGCAGGAAAGGGGAAAGGACTGATCAACTATAACAGCATGTTCCTGAGTCCATGGATGTTAACAGGAAATGCAGCATTTCCTACAAAGCCAGGTAACTACTACATCCATACACACGCAAACAACCAGGAAGACAAGACAGGGAACTAATGGTTGTTAGGGGATATTAAAATTATGTACAACTGAAGGCTCACATATCCCTTCTGGTTTAGCTGATAAATCAGAGGTCCAGCCTAACATAACAACTAAGACGTGGTCATATAAATTAGTATAATTAAAAATAAGGCATTTTTTAACACTGCTAATTAAGCATGACCATCACATACATATCTTTAAAAGAATAAAAATCCAGTCCTGTGTTATAGGAAAATTATATTTATTATTTTACTTTGAAAAACAAAAACAAAAAAAAGACATACAAAAAAGGGAGGAGAAAAATAAACAAAAAATCCCACAAAATATGACTAAGATAATGGTAAATGGTAAACAAACATTATCAGAAAAAGAAAAGAAAAATCACCAAAAACAACAAACACAATGTAGGAGTGGGTTGTCATGACAGGGTTTTCTTAGTGCTTAGACTTACCTTTCCATCATTGCAGGTGTATACTGTTCTGGGTGAGGGGGAATAGCTGGAACTGGTGTTGGCTTCTTCTCTGCACATCTCCTGGGTCTCAACAATAGGTTCAACCACTTCAGCCTTGATTGTCTGAGTGCCATTGTCATGCATAGGCTCTAGGAGACCAAGGAGACGTTTAACATTGTATACAAGTAAACAGAAAATAGAACTCTGTCTGAAGCTGAATTACCCATCAGCTGATGGTCAGCTTTAAAATACAACAATACAGCAGTGGTGTAATGGACCATTTGCATCTTAATACCTACAGTAGTACAGTTTTTAAGTTTTCTTGTTTTCACTTTTGGAACGGCACCCGGCTACTTGTTTGTTTCCTTCCTGCCTTTGGCCTGGGCTTCCCTGTGGCTTGCAACAGGCAGTTATTTAAACCCAGTAACTAAGCTGGCTTGGTGGCAGGGCACATTAAGCTCCAATGCAGCTGATGAGTTTAATATCAGTCAACGCACTCCACGCCTGGACTAACAGAATCCCAGGGTGCTTTAATCTTTAGCCTGTCCATTAGATGGTCTAACCAGCAGTCAGGTGCCTGTGTTTGGATCTATAGAGGGTCTGATGTTAACACTAGAACATTGCATAGTTTGACTTGTACACTGCTGTTCGCTGCAGTGACACCACTTTTAATCACACAACTGCAGCATTTTATTCTGCTCACTGCATTGGATTTACCAGTTTAGAAATGGACCAATCAAAGTCCTTCAGCTGGATTATCATCTATTTTACATAACATATTCCAGCAATGTCGGCTTATAATGTATCCCAAGCAATAAGGATGGGAGATATGACGGGAGCCATCACTATGCTGACCCATAAGATCAGTTGTTTACAGTATCAAATTTACCTAAATTTATCTGCAAAACTGCTCTACTGCAGAATGTAATAGTATTTACTTTTAAACTATCAGGTTTTTTTAAGCTAGTTCTGTGATAGTAAATAACAAAACAGCATGATGCATTTACTGCTTACAGAACATGCAGCTCACTAGCAGCAACTCAACTGTTTCAACTAATTCACTTGAATTGTCTGGAATCAAAACAGACATCTTTAGGCCCCGTTTACACCACAACGCTGAGACAGTAAAACACAAAAGTTTTCTTGGGTTCTGGCCTCTCATTAAAATGGTAACATTGCTTTGGGTGGATAAAACTACAAAGATTTGACAACGGCCTCCAGAGTGAAGTTTTATTGCAATGCAAAGCGAGTCCTATCAGTGTAAACTGGAACTGGAATCTTTTAGCAACGATGATGTTTCACGTCATCTTGCACCCACGTGTCAGGTTACATGCGCCAGATAACTTGAGGTTAGCTTGCAACACTTCTGTTGTATTTCCCGGTCTTATGAGGATGCGGCGCACACCTGGGTGTGTCGTTGCAAAATTTCACTGCCTACTTGAGGCCTGGCATTTGCACTACTTCGTTTCTGATCCTATTTGCATTTTCCCCTGCACAGAGATAGTTTTCATTCTGCTGTCGTGCAAATGCATTTTTTGCAAATATACAAAGAAAGTATTTCGTGTTTTGCATGGAAACGTGGTGTAAACAGGGTCTTATTGTAATATCTTTTACTTTACTGCTATTTCCCTTTTACATAACAGCTATTTTGCTGCTATTTCTGAACTTCTCACTGTGGGCCATCAATGCTGCTAGTCAGGAAAAAAATGTCTGGAGTCCTGGAAAGCAGGAGGGGAGGGCAACAGTGAATTTATATACTTAAAGCAGATGCACATCTAATCTAAAACAGCTCTGTAAAGTGATTACAGAACTGCTTATAGTTGTTCACCTTGAATACATATTTTTTTCAATTTTGCATCAAATTTATGGGAAAAGACGTTTTGTTTGAAAACTTTCCTTGACTTAAAATATAAAACTTTTACACCACAGTGCTGATTTTTACATGAATATGTACAGTAAACATTAGAATACCTTCTGCAAACCTATCACTGAAAATGTTAATTTAAGCCTGTACAGATGGTATGTCCAAAGAGTGACAATATATGGGCCAGTTCATGCTTTCTTGGTCCTTGTGACATATTTTGCCATCTGCTTAAGTTTATGAGGGTTACAACTGGCCACTGTGTAAGCATTTGGGTGCAGAACAAAGTTTGTGTCTCTGCAGATTGCATACAATGCAAGTGTGCTGAAGAGGGTAGGTATCAAGATTTAAATAGCCATTCCCTTCTTATTCAACATTAAAAAAAGATACCAATACACTAACACATGAGCCTTTTGTTTCCTTTCCCTTGTTATTCCCTGATGAAAAACAAGCATATGAGCTCCTCTTGTTGGTATCATGAAGTCTAATCTTTTCTTCCTACAGACCTAGTATGAACATACAGTAAAGAGGACTGATGCAGCACAAATCAAATTAAAACTTTGTCTACATCTATGTCCAAAGTCATAATTGCTCAGTGCATGCAGACAATAATTTGGCCTTCAGTGAAACCAATTCAGAGCTTCTGAACTGGAGTTTTAAGACAAAAGACACCATAACTTTCACTATATTTTTCTATTACTTTTTCTTCACTGATAAGGTTAAAGATTATAACTCAACTTTGTGGTATAGAAAGCAGTGGTTTGTGTGTTACAGTGCATGCTCCTGATCTCTCACCGCTGCCCAGTCTCATTAGAAGTACATCTTGCAGTCTCCTGTTGAAGTCCCTTAGTTCTTTGACTTCTGTCAGCAAACTGCCATACTCCTTCAGCTTCTTGGCCTGTTGTACCAGCTGCCGGCGGGTTCTCTCTAGCTCCTGCTGCAGCCTCCTCATCTCCTCCTCCTGTTGTCTGTAGCTGTGAACCAGCTCCTCATACAGGACTCTTGGAACCACTGCAGTAGCTGCCTCTGACACACAATCCGTGTCCACCAACAAATGCTGCTGTTGCTGCTGGTGATGATGATGCTGCCGATGCTCTGACTCCATATCTTCATCTTCGTCATCTGCATCCTCTCCCTCCTCAGCCAGCCGATCCTCATCTAGGTCTTCTTCGCCCTCCACACAGGAATTGGCTGCATTCCTCTCCAGGCGAGCAACTACTGCTGCAAGGCTCTTAGAGGAGTTGGAGAGAGGGCGGCCATGATCATGAGATAAAACCTGAAGAAAACAGTCATTTTAGGTAAGGGATGAACCACAGAGATAACATCTGAACCGTAATAGCTGAAATGTTAAGAATTTGACTCAGAAATACGCTGTACAGAATATAATACAGAAATACATGCTTGAGGGTAAATTAGACATAAATTAAACACATAGTTTCTTAAGTAAATTGCTTTAATTGCATTGTTTATGCTTTGAGCACCATGCCCATCACATTGTGCTAAATCAAGGTAACTTCATCCAAATATACTGCATATATTATAAATGTATAAATTATATCAGAAAATCATTTATTTGCCTGAAATTGGTTTTAGCCCTAAAAACCTTTTAACTTCTGGCTCTGGAACATTTCATAGAAATTGCAAAATCACTTAAAGTATCAGAGAGATCTTTGCAATAATGTGATTAAAAGTGATCCCAGTCAACACTTTCAACTCAAATGGAAGAAAACTGCACATCAGTCTTAATATGACTTGACAGGCAGACTGCAATCGGTTTGTTTTGACTGTGTGGATGGCAGTAGGAACTGGGAGGAGAGGAGTCACTGAGTTCTTTGATGAGCCGCTCAGCGGATTTGCCGGTGAAAGGGCAGCTGTCCAGAGTGCTGAATTTGTGTTAATCCAGCATATGGTAAAAATAGCGTAGGGGATTTTGGGTGTCAGCCAAGTTTATGAAAATGTGACATTGACTCATCAATGGGAATATTTTGTAGGTAATTAGTGCTGTCCATACACTACACACAGTTATACATCAACATTACTGAATGAAATTAGCTTTTTTTCCACTAGTTAAATGTGTTTGTTTTCTAAAAACTAAGACATGCTGTTATATACAGCAAATTTTTGCATAGCTATTTTGTTCATGATTTTCTTTTAAAGTTGTCATAAAACTTCATTTTTATAATGTTATCAACAGCAAGGTGAGAATGTTAAATGGATGTGACTGTATGTCATTGTAACGTAAACTCTAATAAACATATAGTATAGAAAAGTCAATTACCAAATGCTTATCAATTATTTAAAAGGTACAGGCTCATTTGGTGCAGTACAAAACAACCACAGACTAAGGTCAGCCTACCTTTTTATGCCTGAGTGGCATTCTCTCCTCTCCAAAATTGTTCTCAATAAAGTTTCCTGAATTCTTGATGGACATCTTGGGAATTTTCATCTTCTTTTGTGTTATACTGTCTTCAAATTCTTCTACTGTGTCTGTGAAGTCAAACAGAACCAGAAGCTCATAAAAGTTGACAAAAAGTTACACGGATTTTCTTATAAAGCGTACAGACAGTCAATCAACAGAAGAGTTTAATCCCAATTGTTTTTGACTCCCCTCTTTGCCTCATTAAACTAACTGTGCCCCCGTGATATGTGAGCCTTTCCGGAGGACTGCAGAGCTATTTCTACTGGCTGTAACTGACGCCGCGAGTGTGTTTCTACATTGTTTCGACTTAGCAGCAGACAAATCAGTTTTGGGATTAAGATTATAGTTTAGATCAGACAACGTGCGCAAACATTACTATTACTATTATTAGCTTCAACTGACGTAATGCAAATAAATTAATTTACAGTTTGGAAAATTAACCTGATGTCCTCTAAGCTGTCATGACGTTGACTTATTATTGAGGGACAGGTTGCTAGGAGTCTGCATGGACGTGCCACTCGGTAACTGCAGCACCGCAATGTCCCAGTGGCACAAAGCTACAGACAAGCCACTAACAAGCAAACCACTCACCAAAGCTGTCGGAGTGGCGTCTCACCAATATGTCCACGCTTCTATGCGGATAACAGTTTAAACACAATTTATCAGATGTGTTGGTAATGTTGTGACAGCTATGCATGCGCACGCAGCTAACTAGCACGTCGGAGCTAGCATGCTAGCGTTGAACGAATTAACATCAAGCTAACAATCGTTAGCTTTATGTTGTAAACAACCTTTGTGTCACGCTAGAGTTGCATGCTACATATTTAGCAAAACGAACAGTACCGATGTACCGAAACAAAAGAGGTAATTCGTGTAATATTAAACTCTTATTGTAAAATAATTAAAGCGCTGACAATGTATAACAGGCTTCTAAACTTGTATTAGCATATCTGACTAGCATTTCTAGCTAGCTACAGCCGAGGACGTTGTTGTTGCTATCAGTGTCAGATTCCAGCTGATCACAGGCTGACACATCGGACAAAAAGACATGCTTTGACACATCTCTGAGTGACGCGCGATGTAGCGTTTCTTGTTCGGACAAGAAGTGGAACATTAAAAAACGCTAAAACTGGTATGTCAAGAGAGCAACTTACCTGCAAGGGCAAGGATCTGTGCTTCGCACGGCTGGCCTGCGCAGCCATTCTCTTCAGTTCTGTGAACCAGATACACCTTCTGATTATCAAAATCTGTTTTGTGCAGAGGTCTGAAATCTTCGACATTTGAAACGGGTAACGCGTAGCACATATCGTCTTCAAAGAATCTAATAAAAGCATACATTATTTACTTCTCTTTGGTCCTGCACTTTGGATATGGTTGACAGTTTTTCCTCACAAAGTATTAAAAAAAATATACACATAGAGGGGGTTGGGGATGGTGTCTGCGCTCGGCTACTCCTGCCTGGTCCACATCACCAGGATAGATAATCAAGGCATAAGTAATAGACATGACAATAACTTTGGTCTCGGATTCAGAAGAGCATTAGAAAGTTTTTGTTTGTTTGTTTGTTTTGATTTTTTTTTATATATAAATTGAAATCCATTAGATTATTTATAATTATTTTTAAAAATGAACGAATAAAAATGTATAAGCTTATTATTTTATGTTCTGAACAGTGATTCATGTGCTAAGGAATGGCATATAGGTTAATAATGACTCTTTATCAGTTTAGACACGCATTAAAATTAATTTTGACTTGTTCAGGGAGCAGAGAGAAGCCAGCAGGATGATTACCTGCCAGGTTAGAATTGGTCTGTATGTATTCTCATGTGTTTCCTGCTGTATACTTCTCATCAGTTTCATGTATCACACACAAAACACTTAAGGCCACCTGACAGAAATGAACTCTTTGTTATTGTAAGGTGGTTTATACAATAGGATGGATTTCTTTTAGTTGTTACTCTAATAGAGGGCACCACAGTCGATAAATGACACTAACAATTTCGTTCTGCTTCGGCTGCTGTAATTGAAAACTAACTGATGCAGAACTATATGGAGCCATTTTTTTTCTTTTTTTTTTGCTTCTCTGATATTTTGTTTCATGGTTTTAGGCATTTAGTTAGTTATGAGTATTCCTTTTTTCAAATGCCAACTTCCTCGTGATGTTTGTTCACTGTGCTGTATAACTGATCCCAGATTCTGTTAGACGTATACAAGAGAGTTTAAAAACAAACAAAGCAATGAATGACGATAACTCTGAAAACATAATGCCAGTCATTTAATTTAGAAAGTATTTTAGGCTGTTTTCATATAAGTGAGGGGTTATATATGCCAGCGTATGATTTAGGAAACCAGATTGTTTCACTTTTCTATGAAGAATCACTCAGTACTAAAAAAATACTCCAAAATATCAGAAGTTCTTTTTGTACATTTTAAAGTAAACAGATTATGAGTTATTTGGAGGTTTTCAGAGCTGAGCCCAGTTATCTTGTACATCTATGTGCTGCTACTTTGACAGACACAACAAACTATAACAGGAAAGAGGGTGATAGACAAGAGATTTGAGCAGCTTCTGAACACGATGAACAGAGGATTACGGTTAATCTAAGCTGCTGTTCAATGGTGTTTCTGTCCTCAAAGCTGTGATTGTCAACATAAGGCAGCTCAGTTTCTGGTGCTTTTTGTCTTTGAAGTGGACGCTGTTTAAAAAGGGAACACTTCTCCTTTGTTATTCCTGCTACCTGGATGAGTTTAATTGAAACACCTTTCTGGTTTAGATGCAGCTTATGAGGGTGTATTGAAGATGAAAGTTTCACCAGAAACACAATAAAAGTAAATAACTCCAAATTAACAGTATTTAAAAGTTTATGGATTTGGCATAAAAATATGTATACTGTACATATACTGCATGGCCCCCATAAAAAGTCGCCACCTAAGGAAAAAAAAAGGCCACACACACTAATATTTTGTTGGACCTCCTTTTTACTTTGATTATGGCAGCATTCGCTGTGGCATTGTTTCGATTAGCTTTTCATGAAAATTTAATTAAAAATCCGTCCATAACCTTTTAAGTTAATGTTACCTCTGCCCTGGCTTAGGTAACAGTAACATGACATAAATGTGGCACTGCCATAAATGTTGCTTCTATTTTTCTTTTATCGTAGTATTGGTGGCCTGTATCTTTCATACATATATATATATATATATATATATATATATATATATATATATATATATATATATATATGTGTGTGTGTGTGTGTGTGTGTGTGTGTATAAATAAAGCAGTGGGTTTAGAATTTAATAAATCTATGATTCCAAAATACCCATTTGTCTCATTGAACTGTCTGATTCACCTGTGATGCACTTTCTCATTTTTCAAATACACCCAGCCCCCATCATCGATATTTATAGCACTATCTGGACCAATGCTGCTCCCACTGATTTTTCAATGCTATGCTTTCCACCCCTTCTGCCTCGAACTCAGTTAAGTAAAACCTCAGTTGTTATCTCCTATGTGTACTGCTTCAGGTATGCTATTATTATGAAGAGACGCACTGTGATGAAGCATCACTTTCACTGTTGCTGTATGATCAGTTGTCATCCTCAGGATGCAAATATTTCCCTCCAAAAACTGTTTTAATATGTTGCGTGTTTTCTCTGTAATCTACTCTGAACCATCCAGTATGAGTGTTGCCTCATCAGCTCTGTATCGTGTCTTTCAAATGTGATTTTCTTATGGCCTGGTGCTTGATGTAATTTTGCGACTTTGGCGTCTAAAGGGTTAAATAGAGCATCATACGCAGAGGGACGATCATTGCTTCCATTTCGCTTTCTTTTTTTCCAAGTGCTGCAAAAAGTTTGTGGTGGTAGAAACTGACATTACAGCAGCTCTGCACTGGCTTTAACAAGGTCACAGAGCTTGGATGAACTTGCTGTGATGTGCACATGTTTTGTGTACCATATGCATGTTGTTTTACGTAATAAGGCCCCTGCTTTAAAGAGTGACATTGTACGTTACACTCTTGACTCCAGATAACTGGAGGAGGTACTTAACATGTACAATGAATTAAATCTGCATTTTCATAACCAATTTGTGGGTATGTGGATGTCTTCCCAGGGCATTTTACACATCGTCTTTATGATGGCATTCACTTAAAGTGGAGTCACATGCTCTCAGACATTCAAATTACAACACTTGTGTAATTGGACACCTTCTCATAAGTATTAGGATGTCCTTAACTGACATCTTCATAAACTTCTTGCTAAAGTGGAGCCTAACAAACATTTTAAAAAGCATGCGCTGTGACATGTTGCAGCAGGAAAAGCACAGGTGGAATTATTAACGATGATTGTGCAATCCTCACTAGTGTCCCAATGAACCATGAACCAGTAAACTAAATTCAGTTATTAATAATAACAGACTTGCAAATATCCCAATATGACATGTCAAAATGTTTGCAGTGGAAAAGGAGAATAGGCCTTTTTCACCAATATTTTCTTAAATTTATTCTTAAGTTGTACTTGAGAAGTTTACAAAAACCCTCCGATAGATTCATTAACATGTTTGTAGACCATGGAATTATTTGTATCCTTCCTTTTAGATTGGTGAAGACCAATCTCTCTTAATAAGTTGAAAGAACGGACCAGCCGGCCCTACTTTGCATAGGTAAACGCCCCAGAAATGGTCTTACAATGTCATGACTTACTAGTGGAGTGCAAACAGAGGAGACACAGAATGACAAACTGACTAATGAAAACAAAAAGTAATAATAAAGATGTGCAAAGAAACCTGATTTTCCTCATTTTCAAAGTGTTTACTTGATCATAAATAACTACACGGTGAGCTTCAAATTATATAAAAACTGCTTTATATACAAACAGATCATTAATTACTCCTGAACTTGGACAGCAGTCTGGTCCCATGAGCACATCAAGATGCATATCCTTGCGGCGTCATGGCTAAAGGGGGAAGTGGTACACTGTAGAAAAAAATTTCATTACATAGCATACTGTACCAGCTACAGTTTGTAAGGCAAATTTCCACCTGCTGTGGCATCATTTTAAGATGCGGTTTACCTACGGAGCGAGTGGTGCACCTGATGGCTGAGGCGAGTCTGACAGGTGTTAACCCAGAAATAACCTTGATTTCTTAATAAAAGTAATTATTATAATAAAAAGACACTTGTAGTAAATTTTAATTGTTAATGACCACATTCAGCAGGTAGATCTGGGAGTCACAGGTGACTTGGATATTTATGGAGTAATATTATTGTGGTTGAGGGAACAGATCTGGTGTGTGTGCAGTTTTTTGCACCGATGGTTTTAGGAAGACCAGTGGTAGGATTATATCCGTCTTTAGATTTTGGTGAATGCCACAATTTTTATAAAATATTTGTCAGTAAGATTTAAGAGCAAATTTGTTCGTAAGAATGGTTGGTGAATGAGGCCCAATAGGTTTTTATTAACAGGAATGATGACATGTCAGTTTAGAAAAAGCACAGAAATAAATCAGACTCTTAAACTGCATTGAGCTACTGCAGATTTGTGTTCCTTGTTTACTCGGCAGGGAGATATTCCAAAAAGCAGGTGTATTTTTTACCTCTATGTACAATTTTGTGTATTCCATTTCTAGACTGCCTTAGAGATCTGGCACTGGAGGTGACCTTAATAAAGTCCCTTTGCAGTCATCTGCGCCTGGCTCTGATGATGTACCTCTCAAGATGCCTTCCATCATCTGATGCTCACCATGAGCCCCTACACGGGGGTGTGGGGTTGTTGCTATCGACCCAAACTCGTTTTCCGCCCCTCTGTTGTCTACTTATTGGCTGTAAAATAGATATACCCTTTTGTGGTGAGATTATACGAGAATTTTAATGAAAATTATTGGCTATTGGAGTAATTTTTTGGGCTGGGCATGTTAATGGGTTATTATCGCATTAACGCATTCATTAATCAACACTATTAATTATTTTATCGGATGTTAAGCCCTTTATCTCCATGTTTCGCTGGAGTGCTGCAGTGGTGCTGCTGCAATGGTGCGTCTGATGTAGGCTAAACAAACAGGAGAAAGCGGGTTTATAAAAATGGAGAGAAGTTTTCTGTCTGCCAATTAAGTAGGAAGAAAAATAACCGACACTTTGTCCAATTAAACCCATGCTACTTGGCAGAAAATTGTGATTCTGAGTGAGACAATGCCCCCAAAGCACAAGCTTTTTTTTAAAGTTTCTTTTGTTTGTTTTTTTAAACTAAGTGCGGTTTTATCCTGGTGGATATAAGTTTTGAAGCAAGACAGCAAAGGTAAGACATGTTTTCGGATTATGTTTTACAAACGTCGTGTGGACATCGGGGACAGTCCCCCTGGACTGGCAGACTGGGGTGGTGGTCCCCCCTCTTTAAAAAGGGGGACCGGAGGGTGTGCTCCAACTACAGGGGGATCACACTCCTCAGCCTCCCCGGTAAGGTCTATTCAGGGGTGCTTGAGAGGAGGGTCTGTCGGATAGTCGAATCTCGGATTGAGGAGGAGCAGTGGGGTTTTCCTCCCGGTCATGGAACAGTGGACCAGCTCTACACCCTCTTCGGGGTCTTTGAGGGGGCATGGGAGTTTGCCCAACCAATCTACATGTGTTTTGTGGATTTGGAGAAGGCATTTGACCGTGTTCCCTGGGGACTCCTGTGGGGGGTACTCCGGAAGGAATGAAGTGCCGGACTCGCTTGTACGAGCTGTCCGGTCTCTGTACGACCGGTGTCAGAGCTTGGTCCGCATTGCTGGCAGTAAATCAGAATCGTTTCCAGTGCGGGTTGGACTCCACCAAGGCTGTCCTCTGTCACCGATTCTGTTCATAACCTTTATGGACAGAATTTCTAGGCGCAGCCGAGGTGTCGAGGGGATCCGGTTCGGTGGCCTCAGGATTGGGTCTCTGCTTTTTGCGGATGACGTGGTTCTGTTGGCTTCATCGGGCCATGATCTTCAGCTCTCACTGGAGCGATTCGCAGCCGAGTGTGAAGTGGCTGGGATGAGAATCAGCACCTCCAAGTCCGAGACCATGATCCTCAGCCGGAAAAGGGTGGAGTGCTCTCTCCGGGTCTGCAATAGGGTCCTGCCCCAAGTGGAGGAGTTTACATATCTCGGGGTCTTGTTCACGAGTGAGGAAAGGATGGAGTGGGAGCAAAGCTCTCGATTTACCAATCGATCTACGTTCCTACTCTCACCTATGGTCATGAGCTGTGGGTAGTGACCGAAAGAACAAGATCGTGAATACAAGCGGCCGAAATGAGTTTTCTCCGCAGGGTGGCCGGGCTCTCCCTTAGAGATAGGGTGAGAAGCTTGGTGATCCGGGAGGGGCTCAGAGTAGAGCCGCTTCTCCTCCACATCAAGAGGAGCCAGATGAGGTGGCTCGGGCATGTGGTTAGGATGCCTCCTGGACGCCTCCCTGGTGAGGTGTTCCTGGAACATACCACCGGAAAGAGGCCCCTGGGGAAGACCTAGGACACGCTGGACGGACTACATCTCTCGGTTGGCCTGGGAACGCCTCGGGATCCCTCCGGATGAGCTGGTGAATGTGGCTGGGAAGAGGGAAATCTGGGTTTACCTGCTTAGGCAGCTGCCCCCATGACCCGACTCCGGATAAGCGGCAGAAAATGGGTAGATGGATGGATGGATTTTACAAACGTGAAACATAAATTGTGCCTTCTTTTGCTTCTGGTTTGCTGAATCTTGCTCATAATGAGATGCTACTGAACAGTTTTAGAATGAGATGAGGAAAAGAGTTCCTTTTTTGTGAGATGTGTGCTTTCAGTAGAGGTGTCATTTGTCCGGGTTCATGCCATGGACATGGGGATACATAATTTGTTTTACATATTTTTCAGACTTTGTGGACCTGGTCTGTTACCTGTTTGTTGTCTTAACTGTGTTTGGTGGTCATAAATGGTTTTACTGAGCTGTTAGCTGAGATTCTGGACTTTCTGTGCATACCACACATTTTATGGTTACATTTAAAGACCTGATGTTACAACAGTAAAACCGGATGTTAACTTAACTTAACTCCCGGTACCTTAGGGTGCAGACGCAAGAGGTTAAGGTGAACAGTCAAGATAAGAATGCAAAGTTAGAGAATTTATAGGCAAGAAATCTGGATAATTTACCACTAAAAGTGCATGGATGGAAGTTATTGTGCATATTGTGAATATTTATCTCACCTCACCATTTAGAAGCTGTGAGATTCTAATTCTGCTTTTTGTCTGTTCACCCGATGGCTGCTATTCATCCAATATTGTTTCTTCTGTATGTAGAGGAAAAGCAGCTTCACACAGCTTTAAACTCATCCTGCTGACTTTTTACCTTTTAGTTAGTGAATCCTGAAATTTTCACCCTTCTTTGTCATATATATTACATCAATATTTAAGACGAGATTTATAAGAAATATCTTACTTGTTTCCGAGTAAAGAGAAAACTGCTGCTAAAAGCTGTTTATTTGTTAAATGCTTGTAAACCAAGTTATTGCACTTTCTTCATATAGCAGTACTTTTAAAGGAAAAGAACATTTTCTGCATAACAATCGTGATGTGTAATTAATAGCAAAACTTTCATGTGATTAAGCATGCTAAAAATTCTAATAGCTACCCAGAACTAAGACATAATATAATATAATATAATATAATATAATATAATATAATATAATATAATATAATATAATATAATATAATATAATATAATATAATATAATATGCGTTGCCACTTACATGTTGACTTTGCTGGCATTTCTCTGCGAGCTTCACAGTGGGCGGTGGCAGATGCAGTTGTCTGTCTGTTTTTCCATTTTCATTGCGATTTCGGGGTTCAGTGTATGATGCCCTTATAGGTTTGCCATGAACAAGAGCTCACTGACTTAACCAATACAGGGATGTGATAGCTAATGTACACATGCCAAAAATTCCATAAAAATTAATTACAAATGTGTGCTGATTTTTCCAGCTATGACCAAAGAACACAACAATCAATTTTAGTGATAACACTTTTTCCCTTTGTACTAAAGTTCTCCATTTTAGTGGTTTATGTGGCAACTAATCTTGATTCAATCTGAGCAGAAAGGTTTGTTTTGGGAAGTCATCTGGCAGCTCTTCTGTCCCCTCCAGTCAGGTCCAGCAAGATTATGTAAATTCCATAACTCAAAATAAAGAAATAAGATTTAAAAATATTCCATAATTATAATTTTTATATATATATATATATATATATATATATATATATATATATATATATATATATATATATATATATACATATATAAATGTAACTACTAGGAATAGAAGTGGAGTTTACTGTTTAGTTTGATTTAAAAGAAGAGGCCTGGGGAAGAACATGGTTATTTTTTTCTAATTAATGTTACAAATGGACAATTATTAACAATAAAGAAACTTTATTATTTATAATTAACATGTAACATTTCTCTTTTAACAGTACCAGACAAAAGTTTGAACTTTTCCATTAATCCAATGGGTAACTTTATCCAAATCTTTGACCAGTCGTGTGCTCATATACATGCACATTTTTTAATATATGCATATATTTAGGGAAGGGGATAGCAGTAATTATATTAAACATTAGGTGACCTTTCCAAAATGCTAATAAATAGAAGAAACCTGAAATATAATTTAGAAGCTGTTTGCCCTTTTTCGAGTGTTGATTTTTCCACCGTTATGAGAATTAAAGCCACAGCTGCTATTTATTGAATAACCCCAGACTGCTCAGTTTTCGATAATTAGTCAAGCGCACAAAACCTGCTCTGATTTTGTCCTAAGCTATCGGCATGCTAATTACCTGATGATACAGCCATCATTAAAAAATGAGGGATAACTCTTGATAATATTTTGGCGGTTTTATCAGCAAGAGAAGTTGATTGGCTAAAGGCTCGAGTCAGGACTGAAGCCAGACATCATGTCCTGCCTATTAGCTCCACACTGCCAGGCTCATCTATCTTTATTGGTCATCCATTAGCCTGCATTAAAGGGAGACACTGGATAATAGCAGTAATGATGCTGATGATGGAATTAGACTGCGGGTACACACGTCATCATTGCAGGGTTGCGCTTGGAATCGTGAAGTGTTACAGACAAGATGGGTAGACAGTTGAAGTTAACAACCTCTTTATGCTTTTGACCTGTAAATGTATGTATGTACTGAATGTGAAATAGACAAGTTTAAAAAAAAAGGTTGTGCTGTTTTGCTAAAAAATGTCTCCAGTGTTTGGATGTATGCATTACATTGATGGCATGTGGTTAGTGTAAAGGCAGCACCTGTTTCCATCTGCACAACAGACAGATGCTAGCACAGGTGTGTGCGTGATGATTGTTGGCATGACAGGCAGGCAGCCTGTATAGCAGCATTCAGACAGCAGACACAACGGAGAGACAAAGCCCATCACTGGACAGGCAGGATGGAGAATCATACAAGGAACTTTCTGGACTGATGGTGTAAGTTCAGAGTAACACCTAGCAACATGAAGTCTGGTTTCAAGATTACAGGCTCAAACAGACACATATGTCTTTATGGTCAACACACTATCAACCACAACTGTCTACTGTCTGTTTTTCTACTTTGGTTGGAGGCATCTCACCAGACTTTCTCTTATTATTCCTCTTAATTAGCTTTGCACGAATTCCTAATCAACCATGAAGAAAGCATTCACCAATTTAAAAAGTGATAGCCCATGAAATGAACAGCATTGCCTCATACACGCACATCAGTTACTGATGCTGCAGGGCCTGAAAATAGACCTTTGACTAAAAGAGAGACACGCATGAGGCACAAACATACACAGTGGAAAACATTATTGTGAATAAATCCCTCATTAAGTATTTACAATAGTTGCAGCGCTGGCCCTGCCATCACGCTGTGCATGCCCAGTGATCCACCACAGAGACATTGATCTTCTTTATAAGGAACATAATGACCTTCAGAGAAATACTGATCATATTTCAGCAGTAGTCAATTCAGTTCATTAGGGCCACTTTACCTCCTGCTGCTGACCTGTATTGATTTTACCAGTGTCACCAGACTTTTATCCTCAGCTAACTAGATAGGAAACTCGCAAAAGTGTAATTTAACACTTGAGAAAATAGACTGCAGGGAGCAAACAAGTAAAAATACATGAAAAAATGCATCAGTGGAACAACAGCTTCTATCATTGTCTGTCTCATGCCCTTTCTGTGTCTGCATCAAATGTCAGACACGACATAAGAAATCCTAAAAGTATCAAGGCTGTCCCTGGGTTTCAGAAAGATTTTTTTTTATTCCTCTAATACCTTTTCTACCGTCTCCTTTCCTCTAATCTCCACTTATCTGGCAGCCAGGTGAGCAGCAGCACATGGCTGGTGGGCAGGCTTTGCTGTATGGAAATACAGCTCATCTTAATGGTATTTTTCCTCTTTTCCTTCTCTTCCCTGTGCTTTTCTTACCCTTTCCTCCAGGGTGGCTGTCAGACAGAGATGGAGGTATCCGGAGAACTTCTCAATGCTGCTGTCGCTGACAGCAGGGAGCCGCTGGGATTGGACCAGCGTTCACAACGACCCGTCATGCTGTGGGCGGCCCGGCTCACAGGTGCACAGCATCTGACAGATAATAGCAGATAAAACCCAGGCCAACCGGCAGCTCGCTCCTCACTAGGGGGATAGGGGACATGTGTGGATGGGATGGGGTGGGGATCAAATAATGGGGGGCAGGGTCATGTGGAGGGGCAAAGTGATTTCACAACTAACGGCCTTTATTTGACCACCAACTGGCCGGACACATACCCACACACACTGTAGTCAAGGACATGCAAGATGTCTGATCTCAAATCCCTTCACAGAATCAGTACTGCAGCTTACTGTACACTTGGAGGAGGCTAAGATGGATTCTGAGCTTAATACAAAGTGTTGGTGAAGCTGCTGTGTCTACAAAAAGCACAGCAAGAATCAGCAGTTGTCTTACAAGTTCATTTTTCTGCCAGTTCTGTTTTTGGTCTCTTCAGTACAATAAAGGCAATTCCACACATCTTTTTGACTTCTATGCTGATCATACTTATATGTTGAATCTGCTCTCCATCTCTGGCACATAAACCCAGTTTAAATTGTGCAAAAGCACCTGTTTATGCTTGAAAACGGTTATGTAAACCAATGTAGACCTATTATAAAATCCATTTCATGTGTGCAGTCACGTTTTTTTATTTAGGTTACACTATGACTACAGGTGCAAGTTAAATATCTCTCAAGTAATGCTTTACTTTTAAATAAACGATTAAATAAATACTAGCAGTCTTCTTCATTCAGGAAAAATTTTCTCCTTTAATTCCTGCTTTGACTGTGATAAAATCTGTCACAGATCTTGCATTTCCTCTGCTTTCCAGACGTAGGTGGCCAGCTGATGCTACGACAGTAAACACAGTTTACTACTACTTCTCAAAACCTTCCAGTACAGCTGCTGCATGGCCTGAGACACATGTTAGGATTAGTTCATGTCTACTCTGCCTCAGCAACAATTGATTTTTCAAGAAATAACATATATTTAAAAAAGCTGAAATCCAAGCAACATTAGCTTTTCAGTATACATTCCTGTCAAATGTCCACTTTAACTGCCAGATTTCTGTGATTGGTCTGTACAAAAATCTATTTGTGTCATTCCTTGGTCTCCATTAGATGTCAGTACAAAGTCACACACTTTTACACAATACTGCAGAAGGCCATAATGAGCTGAAGATTTCCCTGATTGAACAGCCTTTGGTGTGTGATGTAGAGAGTTTTTTTTTTAAGAGACATGAGCAGTTGCTCTGAACCTAGTGGGACCTGTGAGAGCAGAGCAGTTAGAAGGAAAATTACTCTAAAAGAATTTATATTTTCCTATTTTTACATACACATTTCAACATATTCTGCACCAGATCTAACAGAAGGACTGAGGGACATACAGGGAAAGGCTGATGACCTTACCAGGAGTACTTTTCTGGCAATGTCTTTTTCAACTTTATTATAAAGTTGTATAAATTAGAAAGGGGTTAATGTTAGCAGACTTCCCAGAAAACATAAGAGACGTAAGTCTCCACGGCAGTGACAGCGCAAAATACCCAAATATAGTATAGACACTGTCCTCCCCCCTTTACACATACACACCCACACACTCACCCACACACACACACACACGAGTCAAAAAACTCAATCCACCAGCCATAACACACAGACTGAGTGGCATCAACCTCTATTATCTAGTCCCTATGCTACTAACACAAAAGGCTCCCTGGAACAAAAATCCAATCAGTCCTCTCTAGGAGGATTTTCTCCACAGTAGTGCTTAGCAACACTGGTGGCTCTGCTGGTGACAAAGAAATAATCTCAGAGCCCACAGCCTGCTCACAGACTGTTTACTTCCTCACTCACATCGTCCTTTTAGAAAGAGGACGGACAGTCTGCGCCTCTACAATATGTTGTCATTTTGGTGTCCTCTGAGTTAAGCGCTTTCTGTCCCCCTCTCTCCCCCTATTTTGCATGGAAAATCATGAAACACATGGCTGACTGTGTGTACAGTGCATGAAATTACCATATTTGCAACACTGGGAATATTTACTTTAAGCATTATGAATATAGGCTTGACAAAAAAGAACCATCAGTGTAGACTGGAGACAGGTGTTAAATAATTGTTTGGTGACAAACATTTTTATAAATATTTTCAGTAATGTGCTGCCCCTGGCTCCCCCTTCCTCCTCCCTCCCCTCTGACTCCTATTTCTCACAGTCCTCAGTTCTTTGTCTGGCAAATTATCACACTCAGTCTCCATTCATTAGCATGCTGCCGCTTATTTAGCTACGCTGCTGAGAAGCCTTCAACAAAATCAACTGGAAAATAGTCAATATGAGGCGGCCAGCATACCCCTCACTTTCCTCCCACCCATCCTTCATCTTTTTCTTTCTTTGTTTTATGTGTTTTATTTTAACCACATCAAAATGGAAGCATGGTCCCCCATAATGAGGAGGAGGGAGATAAAATATGCAAATTTACCAAGAAAGGATATAATTAGGGCAAGTGTTGTTTTCACAGCTGCTCATTTACACAAAAGCCTAATAGTTGTTTTTTTTTTTAAACAAATAAATGTTCTGTTTTTTTGTTCTTTGTAGAGGCGGAAAATCATGTGCACCTCTGCATTTCCACATCCTATAATCCAGTCAACCTTGCACTGATTGAACTATCAGTTTTGGTATGCACACCAGCTATGGTTGGTAACAACAAACTCCCATACTGGTTGACTTTTCAGCCTTTGACAGATGTTTTGTACAAATATTGTTTTTTGTCCTGCAGTCTGCAAGTTGCAGTGGGAATAAAACAATCTTAATGCCACATGATGCTGGTGTGACAAAGTCCAAGAAGCTCCAAAGAATTAAAACGAGTACTTAATAAAGTAATGTCTTCTGAGTAGTGCTGCAGTGTTACCAACTGGGAAAAAATGGGGATTAAATACTTTTCTCGTCTCTAAAAGGAGACATAATTAACATTTCAGACAAATGCAGTGAGCATGGCTAAAGGGTCCTAAAGATTTGTGTGCAGACAAAACTGCAATTAACTTGAACAGATCTTTGTTTCTCAACTCTAAATCATGTGGTTATGGAAAGATGGGAGTAAATGGGAGCAAAATGAGAGCTCAATGAATAAATATACATTTCTTATGTTTCAGTCTAACTCAAAGGAGAATTGGTCTGGTGGATAAAGATCAGCCAATGAAATTTTACAGAACAAAGAAGCAGATGATACGCCCAAGAGGGTTAACTTTCATTTATCTGCAAGTATAAGAAAAGAAAGATTAATGTTCTGACACAAAAGTAAAGTTAAAATGGCATCCATTCAAAGAGTCTCTATCCCATAAGGCAAGAGTTTTGCAGGATTCAGAGGGAGGGAGAGACTACTCCTACAAATACAATGAAAGAGCCCCACAGTATTTGCAAGAACCAAGAAAAATACATGCTATTCAGCACAATAGCGCCACAACAACAAAGACATAAATGCATGATGTATTACTGTATTTTTTTGGCTGGGTGCTTGGAGAATCTTATCTGAGATGGATGCTATTAAATAATGGAGAGAAGACTAGGCTGGTATATTGTGCAAATTAAAAAGAAAACTCTGCTGACCTCACATTTATGCCTCAAACTATTAAATTCAAAGTTAATTCATAACAAACTCTGGTGTTTTCTGACACGTATTATGCAAAAGGTGAGATAGACCAAGTGCTGATTCCACACAAGTACATTATTGTGGTGGGTGGGATAAGGAGTATGCAATTAGCTGTAGTCTGCATTCAGATGTTTTATATCACCACATCCTACAATGCTTACTTTTTTTTACAAATTAAACACTGAAATTCTGACTTTGTTTCCAAAATACCTTGTGTTATAATAATTATGATTCTGGCAATCAGTACAAATATTGTACGTATGCTTTCACTTGTAAAAAATAGTGCAACATAAATACAATAAAGGTTAAGATTAAGGAAGCATCAGTACTGGTCTGACCCTTAGATCGCAGTCTGATGCTTTGCCCGTGTTACTTTGCATGGCAGTATATTTTTTTGTGATTCATGACAATCATGATAGAAGAAGGAACGAGAGCTCTGACCCATCATCTTCATATCCTGGCAGTATCAGACAAGGTTTAGATGCTGTGAAAGTCAACAATGTTAATCTTTAAACAGGCTGGAGTGAATGATGTTTCAGAATCAGTTTTATCAGATCTGCAGAATACATCTTTGACAGAAGATTTTTCCAGGAAGGTACCTCATAGATGGTTTGATTTACAGAACAATCTGGGCAGCTGTCAGGGTTAGTGCTCATTTAGTACAACTCATATTTGTTAAACTACTCCAACACAGTCATGCCTAACACCATTTTGGAGCAAGTCAGTGTTAATCCAAAAGTAAGGTTGACAGCAAACTTTTCAGGGGAACTCAAAATAGTTCATCCAAATGAAAGCTGTTTGATTAAACATCTGGAACATCAGCAGAGCGGAGGGTGCAAGGAGTTTGTCAGAACTAACAGCTGCAAACAACAACAACCATATTTGCAGCAAATCTAAAGCCAGTGGCTGCCGACAGTCTATGAGAATAACAAGTTTTTTTTCCAGCACATTGCTCTTGATGATCAGTTGATGTCAGGTGTAAGCTTTCTGTTATATCCTACCAAAGCTTATATGAGCTTCCAAGCTATCTAACATTTTTTTAACTGCACAGTGGATGAGTTTAAAGAGGATCTTATCCATTTGAGTCTCCACACAAGCCCACAAATGAAATGAATGTTTGATATGCTTCAGATGTGTAACTTAATGAAAAGTTCTGCTCACGTTGTGCTCTTGAACAATGCCAACATACAAGGCCAGGAGTGATGCTGGACTCCTTAAGCTGCTGTGTGTCATTCCCACCCCCTCATTAACAAGGGTCTTTCAGCTCAGAGAACCACTGTTGATGCGCTGGCAGTTGAATGTAAAAAAGTTGGAAATGTAAAACATTTGGCCTTAGCTGTTCGAAGCTAAGCTGGTGCAGTTCAAACAGACCATGAAAAAGGCCCCAGCAAGACGTGCAATTCTGCTGGAACAGCATGTACTACATGCTGTAGTCTCTTAACGAACAGAAGTGGGTTCTTATTGTTAGAAGTGAGATGTTAGTTCTTATATCTGCACTCTGTATTAGAAAGTGAGAAAATGTAAGTGCTTTTACTGGGCAGACAGAAAGATGTATCTGTGCATCTTTAACCCAGAGACTGACTACAAAAGGTGACCTCTGACCACAGATATATGTTCAGTGGGTTTGTCTGGAGAAAGCAAAGCATGAAACATGGGCAATGTCTGTAAAAAGATGGACTTTAATGAAGAACATTTCTATTCCACTCTGGTAAAGACAGCAGGGAAATGGAGACACAAAGAGAGGAGTGATAGAGTGAAAAAGAAGAAAGTCAGAGGAGAGATCTGAGAACTGCTTATTATCTCCATACTGCTTCATAGCTTTAGACACAATAGCTGCACGCTTCTGTGCACAGACCTAAAAAAGTGCGGGTACGGTAGCACACACGCACTCAAGACACAACCATCTTCTCAAATCTGCACAGATCTCATGAATATGATTGACCTTTTTTCCACTGTATGCTGAGCGTGCATAAAGGGGAAAGGAGAAACTAAACAGAGGCAAGCAGAGTTAATTTGGAACAACACATTATTGGGTGCTGACTGCAGATATGGAAAAGGACAATCTAATCGATAAACCAAAAGAATGACAATGGCCTCTTAAATCAATGTCTGCAACCCCATTTTCTCACTGTGAAAAGACAAAGGCTTCAGTGCAGGTGTTTTTGTTGTTCTGTTTTGTGCAGTTTGCACCTCTGAGTGTGTGTTATGTGTACATGCACAGTGCTGTGGTGAAACAGTTGCCAGGACTAATCATTATTTAGTTGTGGCGGGGCTGGAAAGGTCAGCAGTCTGAAATGTCAGGCTGTGTTCAACAGGAGCCAGATGCAGTTGTGCGCTGCTCAAGTGTCCAATTAAAGAGGGCCGAGTGAGGTTTGAGTGGGTCTGTGTGTGGGAGCGTGTGTGAAATGAGAAAGGGGGTGGGGGGAGAAATGCTGTTTTTTTTTTTTTCCCTTTCTTATATGTATATTATGCTACAAGTAAAGTATAAAAATACTTTAGAAACTATTCATGTCTTCGTTAAAAATACAATTACTTGTTTTTGAAAAAAAAATGAACCAGTTCTGTGGTTTACTGTCAGTACTTCAAAAAGGAAAAGGTATTAGTGGTTTGTGGCTCAATCCAAATATTGATAATATTGCTAACGTTTGTATTGATATAGATCTATAGTAGTGTAATAACAGTGATACTTTAGTTTCAGTTTTTCTGAAATCCCCCCCCCCCAAATTGTGTTTTGATGTTGTACCCTCACTTGACTCAGCTGCGAAGGTAAATGAGCAAGCAAAAAGGCACTGGCCAGGATCACACACATTGCTGGTGGGGGCACTTATGGGCTTTTGGGGTCTGGACTCTTTGCTCTGGCCGCCTTGGATGGCCGGTGCCTAGTGGGGTCGACGACTGCTAATCTTGGCCCGTCAAGGCCTATGCCCACAGGGGGCACTGGCTGGGGCTTTCCTCGGCCGCCCTCTGGGTGGGTCCGACATTGTCACAGTCTGTACTGCCACTCCTCCAGCACTCCCCTGATCCTCCACACCTGTCCCTGATCCCAGCTCTCCAATCAACCCAACCTGTCACACCTGTCCCCCATTGACTCACCAGTCCTTATATACACCAGCACCACAGTCACTCCCTGTCGGACCTTAACCCTGCATACTACATGGACTCACCCCTTCTCCGTTCCTGGCTCCTGTCCCTCCTTCAGTCCTGTCCAAGTAAGACCTTCACCTTGTGTTCTGTCTTAATAATAAAGATAGTTAACCTGCCCTTGTCTCTGTGGAGTCCATATGTAACAGACATCATCTTCGTGGTGGGGTGGCTGGGGTTTGTGCTCTGGGATTGCTGTTCAACAGCTATTTTCATCTTACCATTTCCCTAAATTTAAAGCAAGAAAAAAGCTGGAAAATGTAGAAACAAATGCTTCAACTCTGCATGTCTTTTCAGATTAGAAGTTGATGAAGCTGATGTTCTGACTTGAGGACATAAATTGAACAGAAATGATAGATTTTATTTTCAGACGGTACATAATATTTCCGTAAATAATCGTAAGGAGACGTGGTGTCTGATGTGAACACTGCGCCTCTCTTTTCATCTGCACTTAGAGCAAAACTGTATTGGTTTGTGTGTGTGTGTGTGTGTGTGTGTGTGTGTATGTGTGTGTGTGTGTGTGTGTGTGTGTGTGGGTGGGTGGGAGGCTGGGGGCATCCTTGACAACCTGAAATGAAACCCCTATCCTGAGACATGTCAGACAAGTCTTTTTATTAAACCAGTAAATTAACATAGTTAATTTATATTAACATAGTGGTGTTGTCCTTACTATTGAAGTGACTAATGTGAACAGAATTGATAAAGAAATAAAAATAAGTAATAATAACATTTAAAAATAATCAACAAAGCCATTTTCTATTCACTGACTGGTTCTGTTTGGGTCAGCTCAGTTTAACTTTGCTTGTCACATTGACAGAGAAATTCTTTAACCACTTACCTGTTAAATATTCATTGAACCTACCTGACCAGTTCCAAACAGTTTAAAGGACTTCCCAGATAGTTCTGTGAAACTGAAGCGTCCGGCTTCCTTTCCAACGTTCAAAGACAGAATTTGTAAGCCATTTTTGATGCCTTATACACCATAGTATCAAAAACGGATGCTACAGTAGTACCTCGTCCTTCAAAACGCTGAGGGCCAAAGACCAACTTTAAGTACTGTTTATATAGTTTTTGATAACATTTCTTTACTTTAGAACAGAGCACGGAAGTTGAAATTTCACTTCAGTTTGATTATATTTACGTGTTGTGTATGAATGCATGTTAAAACGTGAATCAATCTAATGTTGCTAATGAACACCATTAGAAACAGGTAGCTTAGCAATCCGTCACTTGATGCCGAAGACAGAGCAATACTGCCAGAAATTGCCGTGTGCAAAAGTGCTGAGCAGAAGCAAAGAAAGACTATATGCAAATGTTTAGGGCATGTTGGGTGGTTGGAAACAACTTTATAGCGAATAATTATCGCCGCCGAATGGTGTCTGAAACTGATGTCGACTCGCTGGAATGAACTCTGAACTTAGCACTGCCCACTAGTAGAGGAATTGACTTAACAAACACGTTAAGGCAATGCAAAACACGTATGAAAGTATGAGGACAGCGACGTATGAAAGGAGCTTAAATGGGCCTTAAGACACAGTATGCTATAAAGCTACTTGAGCCTATTAGTTTTTTCATGCCCTGTGTCCTCCTGACGGCAATGAGAAGTGAACGATTACTATAGAAACGATGGAAAAATACAAAATGAAAGGTAAAACAACATGACAGAAATGTTATACCTTGTAACTAATAAATAAAAACAGATAACGAGTGCTGTTGAGCTTAATAAGCAGAGAACTAAATAGGTGGAGGGATAACATGAAAAAGGGAGCAAAGAAGTGGAAGCTCCTTTAATCTGCCAGTAGAAGGAGAGGATGTCCTAAATGTGTTTCCCTATCAGAGGCCCTGATCTGAAAGCATCACTTGCTCCTCACACAGCTACCATAATAACCTTCACCATGTTCAGTGTCTGTGTGTGCATGTTGCTCCCCTACTATGAATAGTAATAAGCAGCAGGGCAGGATAAAATATGTCTGCCAAGTTAAGGATATAATAGACCTCTCTTCAAGGCCACACACAACAGCCTGAACAATGACCTGCAATCATTGACGCAGCACACACACTGAGCTCCACACCAGTCAAAGGAGCAATCCTTTCACAGAGAAATATTTAAAAGCTATTTCTGTCTTCTGTCAGGTCTCTCTGACGATGAAAACTGAACCCTGTAGGTGTCAAGTTCCACTTTGCCCAGTAAGCTTTTCAAAAGCTCGAAATTTTAGGATTTATTCAAAGGAATGTCATAGTAATTGTTAAGACAAATTCATAGTTTTCATATCCACATTTGATTGTTTTCATAGCATAATTAGGGTCACCTGTGCTGACGTTCTTCACACATGCTCACTAGAAGGTTTGCCTAAATGAAACCTAAATGAAACCTAAATGAAGAAGAAGCAAACTCTACCATGAATTTATAAAATTTCTAATTATAAGATTGCAATAAGCATTGTCTGTACAGTTACAAATTCCTCTTATAAGCAAAGCATATGACCATAGAGAGGGCCCATTTACTCTCATCAACCAGTACAGATGATAACATTTACATAAAAAAGGCCTTGTGCACAAGCAGATGTGGAAGTCATGAACTGACCTTAAAGGTGGATTTTTTAAGTATGTGCTTCAAACCTTCTCACCACTAGTGGGCAAGTTTTGCCAGATAAAATGTATGTGAGAAGTGCAAATGCTAATTGGATATTACTTCTGATACTGTGTGGTCCAATTACAATAACACTTGGTAATTTGGTTTTTAGCACAAACATGGCAGTGATATAACTCCGCTGTATAGTGCAAATGTGCTTAGTGCATAGGAGTTACTTTTTATGATTCAGTTAAAAGATTCAACTGAATTTATGCTCTTTTACACTTTATTTTTCAATAAACAGCCCCTTTAACTGGACAAATTAACACATTTTATTAATACCTGAGTAAAAGAAGGTTTTGTAATTAGCATTCATTCCTCCAGTAATTATTTAGTTGTGCATTTAACCTCACCGCACAGAGTGACTATACAATATATATCCTGAGACCAGTCTCAAAACCTTCTACACAAATTAGACAAAAAAACAAATACTACTCCTTGTCACAAGGGCACTACACTCATCATAAGCAACAAATTTCACCAGTAGTATTTTGATGACCTTGCCAAAGTGTGGAAATGAGTCGGCTGAAAAGGAAGAGTAAAAGTTAGACACCACCACTCCCTGCCTGAAGCTTTCTAAAAGCTGAAGATCAGATTTTTTTATTTATTTTTTTCTGTCGTTATCCTTACTGCCATTTTGGCCAGGGCACCATTGTAAAAGAAGTTTTTACCTTACTTGGTTTGTATCCCTGGTAAAAAAAAAAAAAAGAAAAAAAAAAGTTAAAAAGTAAAGTAAAAAGATTTTAAAAAGTAAGGTATACAGTACATATGTAATTCTCCGCTCTTTTTCCTTCTGAGAAGAGGGTTGCTATTAAGTCTTTTTCTGACCCCCTTTGTCTTCTTCACCCTTTCTGTCTCTGCTTGCCCTCTGAACAGTGAAGACCATGGGAGAGTCTTGCTTCTGCCCAGGACCTGAGGAACAGCTGTAATGTAAACCTGCTAAATTAACTGGGCCTTCATGAGCCTCACATATGCATTATTCTAATCAAAGCATATTAGATCATCCAGATACTTTAGACATATGGGTCTCTGTATCCTCCTTGCCGTCACCATCTGTTTCTCTATTTTTCCCCAGCTCTCCATCTCAGTGGATCCCTCGCTAACACAGCTGCCTCTCTAAGAGCCTGGCATAGATATCTAACAGCGCAGCTACTTTGTGACATGTTTCCACATTCAGTCAAACTTGGAGCACCATATGCATGCCTGACTAAATGATGCGAGTTTGAGCTGAACATTGGATGCAATTCAAATTACATGCACAAAATGTACACAATATCCCATATAACCCTATATACTGAATGGAAGAGATCAGCTAAAAAATAATAAGCACAGAAAACATTCCTATATAGACATAAAAATCTTCTAGCGTCTGCCTCATTAACAAGAGCATGCCTACTACTTGCATGAGAATTAACAGTATTGAAAGTGCTGCTAATGACTTTGTTTAATTGATCATCATCAAGTGTGAACACTTTCACTTTCATTCCTCATAGTTTGCTCATCTGGAGCATTCAGGTGTGTGTTAACACACTGCAAAAAAGCAAAGACATCACCAGTGATATTAGAAAAAGCTTCTGACCTTGGGCTGAACTTGCTGGAATGTGCCTTTCAAGGAAGATTTTTTTCCACTTCTTTCTCATTTGTTGTTTTGCCTCAAAACGTATATTCACCAAGATACAACCGCATTTAGTTAAAAAACAAAATAAACTATGTTTCTCGTTGTGCTTTGGTAGCAGTTTCCCATCCAAACTCACAATTTTCTACCCATTTGCATGGTCTTTGATGAACAAAAAGAAGTATTGGTTTTTTTTTTTTTTCTTAAGTGCTAGACAGAAAACTTCTTTTCATTTTAATAAACCGGCTCTCCCCTGTTTGTTAACATCAGACGCATCGCTACAGCAGGACAAGACATGGAGGTGGAGGCATTGGACTGCAAGCCTCACTCCTCTTTTAACACATCAGCATGACAGTTTCACTTTCTTATTGAAAAATTTCAGTGAAATCAAATAAGAAATCCAATTGTAAAAGAGACTAAAAGCATACTGAAACTGTGCTCTCTATATGGCATCACACAGTGTTTGTCCTTCTGAGCTGAGGTGGTGCTGCAGTGGGTCGATCATGGTTGACGGTGAAATCAGAGCATAAAATCCCAGGGACTTACCACAGTTGGTGATGGTTAACAGATCTAGACGCCTTTGTTGCTGAAAAAAAAAAAGGATAAAGGAAAGACAAATGTCACAAAATAGTAATCAATAATTTAATCAATTCTCATATTTAAGTCCAACAGAAAATGTATTGATCTATTCCACATGTTTATAATTGATTTATATTCATGGTAAAACTAGAAGTTTACTTTTAGCAGCAGTTAATTGGGGTAAAAACAGACTTATATTGTTTTTGTTATGGATGTTAAGTCTTTGTTTGAACTCCCTGTACGACAATGTTTTCCTCAAATGCTGTCTGTGGACTTTTGTGATTTTAAGTAGAGTTAGGACCGATCCAATCCAATATCAGTATCGGGCTCTGATTATTGACCTAATTCACAGACCGGATATCAGGCTGAATTCCCCAATCCTCCTCACAGATCCAAAGAGTGACTTTCCTGGTCTCGTGTTTACTAACTATAAGTATTATGCAGGTTTAAGCCTACCAAATATGTTGATGCAGAATCAAGTACAATAAGAACTTGTGCGTGTGTGTGTGTAAATACATAAAAAGAGATTGTTGCATCTCTTATTTTAAGCATGTGTAAGAATGACCTTGTGTTTAATGGAGTGTGCAATTTAACACTTCATATTTTCAGCAGTGGAAAAGAAGCCTAGAAAAAGGGCTGGGATTTTACCCCTTTCCTTAACTTGCTACCTTCCCACAAATGTACACAAAAATCAGAGACAAACACACACTTGACTGTCAAGCATTGCAGTAATCAACACCTCAACCCCCCTTCTTCCACCAGTCTCTGAGGAAAGAAGATCCTCACATCCCCAGAAAGGATGAAAGGTCGGTGTGTGCGAGACACAGCGTGGTTGGGTCACACTCAACACCAGCTTTTAGGACCAGACATCATCAATATTCAAAGACCGTACTGACCAGTTGCTAAGAGGGATAAGCAAAGAGACTCTCTACATACTTGGAGCCTTCCCTCCTTGAATACAGCTCTGCTTAGAGTGGAACTCTCTGATAGGCCACAAAACACTTCTTTCAGGACTCAAACGGACAAAGTGTAAGTTGTCCAAAATTAGAGTAAAAACCTCCATTAAATGCTGTATTGGTATAATTCTAAATACAAGAAATGGGAATATTAGTTGGTTTGAGGCAAGTGAGGTATGGATGCTGAGACGGGTCACCACACATGCAGCAGAGGTCACTGTTACAACATGAGATGCAGACCAGCTGAGTTCTTACTCTCTGCTTCTGCTCACACACAGATTTACATGCACATAGCTTCCAACTCATCCACCTTCTACACACAGTCACGCACAAACAGCACAGTTACAACCACCTGCAGAGAGTAATGACTCTCCACAGCTACGGCCCCAGATACGGAGCTGGAGCAGAAATCATTACGACACCAAGAAAACAGAGGTTAATGTCTGTTTGTTTATAGCAGTAAAACACTTTAATGTTTCAAGCGACGTCTCCTTGGTCTGTACAGGAGCAATGAACTAAATCTGTATAATTATTCATCAGTCATCATTATTTGAATTGATTCTTTTATTTTCTTCTATTAAAGAAGATAATTTATAACAAAAATTGAATGAACCACCCAGCCAAACATAAATCAGAAAGTATGTGAAATAAAATTTCAAAATCACAACATAATGAAGAGTGCTCAAAGATGCTGATGATGATGACTGACAGCTCTCAGACCAGCTTAACTCAACTCATCAACTGGGAAAACAAAGCTGAATTTGTTAAAGCAGAACCTCTAGCTTAGATATAATATTCTTAACTTAAACATCCTCCAACTCATCACATCACTTTTTCACAGCCTCATATAAACATGCCCTCCACACAACAATCACCCAATTCAAAAGTAGCCAATAAAAAGTGTGAGCGCTGTTCATTCTGCCACACTGATAATTCATCTGTGGTAGAGAATTACAATATATTTTAACCACTTTCTTTTCCTGCTGCTTTTGTTAGTTCTCAACGTGGATAAGGTGCTTAGTGTTCTGTAGGAAGAAGACGCACATAAGAAGAAAGAGAGGGGGATCTTACGCAGACAGAATTACATTAGTAAAAGCATTTCAGGGCAGAAAATAGGATTAAATTAAGCTTTTATCAAACATTACTAAAAGCTGAGGGATCAGTCCCTGGGTGAAGGCAGCCCAGCTCCACTGCCCCCTTCAACACACACTGCAAAAGACTTAAACAAATACAGCATTTAGTTGGAAGTAAATGTAACAAACATACTTTTAATGCTTGACTGCCTAACATATACTAATTGGCCTGACCGGTAATTGTTGACCGTAACCGAACAAAAATCCAAGAAGGTAAAACGATTATTTGTAAAAATTAATCTGCCTAAAATACACAGATGTGCCTTTAGCCTGAATCTGCCAGTTAAAGAGTCATTAGGTCAGAAAACAAGAAAGCAGATGGGAGTCAGGGGTGACGACCAGTCCAGCTGTCGTTGCAGTCTTGCCAGCTATAGTGGACTCTGCAGCCAGTAGCACTACAGACAATACTGATACAGACCAAGAGAGTGAAGTCACTGATTTACTCAAATAGCTACAGTGTTATATGAGAGCTTAATTCACTTTATTTTTCTAGGCATGAAACATGAGTAGAAAGCCTGGATCAGTGCATATATTCTCGGGTGTTTTGTGATTGCAGGCCTTGATAAAGTTCGATCTTTGCCTCCATAACTAGAAAGATGCAATTTTGCAGGGACTATAAACCAGCAAAAAATTGACATTCTGACTAAAAGAGAAACCGTGAACGTCTCTATCTGATTCTCTGCTTATTAGTTTCTATTAGTTTCTCTTGAATATTACTAGAATTACATTTTTTATGTTATAGATTGTCTTTTAATATGAGTCTGACAACTGCCACCCCTTAAAGAAATCTATAAAGTTCTAATCAGTATAAATACGGTCATTAACAGAGCCAATCAGAAGGGCAGTTAACAGACTGTGCCACCATAATCTGGTTGGGAAGATGAGCAAGAGGATGGGGAGGATGTCAAATGAAGTGACAGCAGTGAAAAAAGTACAAAATCCTTGCTTTATGACTAAATTAAATATTCATGCAAAGTCTAGCCAAAACTAATTTGCCAACATTTCCTACAGATTTTACTTCTCATATTTTCTGATTGTTATCACACACAAGCACACACATACACACACACACAGAAAAAGAGTGGAAGGACACAGTAGCCAGTGGATTGGTGTAGCAAGAAGGCAGAAGGAAAATCCCAGCTATCATTCTGTAGCTCATTTCAAATTAATTCTAAGTCAATATGGCAGAATTGCACAGCCACCATCTCACTTCTTTCTCAGTTTTCAGAATTGTTTTATTAATTTGGGAATTGGAATGGCAGGAAAAATGTGTGACATATATATATATATATATATATATATATATATATATATATATATAACATTTCCAGAAATGTATTAAAAATTATAAGTGTTAAGTAAAAATTGATACACAGCAACAACTGTTGTACACAGTTTATGCTTTTCCATGCCACTGACTGAAAATTCTTCTTAATTCTTTTTAGTTTAGTTCAGTTTTTGCTCTAAAATAATTCAAAACACCATGAACATAGGTTTTGTTTCCGAGTATGAAGCATGGAGCACTTAATCATAGGGTTTTTGGAGGTCCCCTCCCATGGGAAAGGAAAAACATGAATTTCTGGCACCAGAAGACAGTTTAAGTTATAATAGCAAATAATAGAGTAAAATCCCACAGACATGCTACATTACTTTTATAGATCAACTTTTCATGTCATCATGTCCTGTCAACCCATTTATTGATGGGTATTATTTATTCTTTTGTAATAAATTAGTTTGTTCATGGAAATAACCTCTTTAAACGTGCATGTTGCATCTATTCATGTCAATGTTAATCTAAATAAATAAAATTATAAAAAATGCAACAAACAAAAATAATAAAAAAAAACATCTATTTATAATTTTGTTAATTTTTCAGATTACATTTAAGGGTACAAGATATTAAGAGAGCTGTACTTTTTAATTTTCTCAGGATATGACAGTGTGAAATGTAGATAAAAGCAGAATGCAATAACTTGCAAATGTCATGAACAAATATCTCATTCGCAATATTTATGCTTTTTTTTGTCTATATTATGAAAAATATTGGCTCATTTTCAATTTGATGGCAGTAATACATCTAATAAGTTGAGATGAGGACAACAAAAGGCTAGAAAAGTAAATTGTATTAAATATTTACCAATATCTTCTCATGAATCTCCTTTAATTTGTTATATTTGAGAAGTTTTATATGAAAACCTTCTGTCAGATTCATGAACATGTTTGTAAACCACAGAACTGTTCATATCTCATATAAAATACAATTTAATTACACAGCACCTTAAACAGTTTGTAAAGCAGATTTCCACCTGCTGTGGCATCATTTTAAGATGCGTTTTACCTACGGATTGAGTGGTGCATCTGATGAATCCCCCAAGTGAGTCTGATAGGTGTTATTAAACAGGAAAATAACTTTCAGCAAACCACATCCAGCAGGTGGATCTGGGAGTCTCCACATGCCTGACTTAAGACATTTTAGGAGTGAAATTCTTGTGGTTGAGGGAACAGATCTGGCGTGTGTGCAGTCTTTTGCGCCGATGTTTTTAGAGGAAGACCAACAGAAGGAAGGTGTCAGCTTTCAAATGTCCGTGAGACTCTGGAGTGTTCGTAAGTTTTGTTCTTAGCTAAGAACAAATTTGAGACACGGAGATTTTGGTGAATACCACAATTTTTAAAAAATGTTTGTAAGTAGAATTTAAGAACAAATCTGTTGGTAAGAACGGGTGGTGAATGAGGCTCAATGTAAAATTTATGTAAAATTGTGAAGACTTTTCATCATCTATAGCAGGGATCCCCAACTCCAGTCTTCAAGGCCCACTGTCCTGCAGACATTCGATGCTTCCCTGCTTTAACACACTTGACTCAAATTAATGGCTCATTAGCAGACATGTGCAGAGCTTGTTAGAAAACCGTTTAATTTGAATCAGGTGTGTTGCAGCAGGGAGACATCTAAGACCTGCAGGATATTTGGCCTTGAAGACCAGGGTTGGGGATCACTGATCTATAGTGTATAATATCATCAAAAGATTCAGAGAAACATCTCAGTGAACAGAGGACACTACTGAAATTCAGTAACAGATGCCTGTGATCTGTCACTGTCTACAGTTTATTCTGCCATCCACTGTTATGTAAAAAGTCACAAGTGAACATTGTTACAACCCTGGCTCGGCTAGGATCCAGAAAAGCTGTTGTGTTTTAAATTTCTTTTTTTAAATCATGGACGCTGCACCCTCTGGACTTAAGGGGAGAGGGAATATCCAGTTTGTTTTTAGTGGCAGTTCAAAAATCTGCATTTGTGATAGTATGAGGGTGATTAAGTGCCTATGCAACTGGTTACTTGCACATCTGGATAGGCACCATCATTGCTGGGGGATACATAACACAAGATATTCATTTGTCCAGACACTATATCTTTTCAGGGAAGGTCTTCCATATTTCAGCAAGACAGTGCTACTACATCTATGACATGAGTCAATTGTCTGTGATCCAAAACATGGTGTTTCACCCAATAACGCTAACAGCAACAACATAGTTGCATAAAGTAATGCATACATGCCACAATCACGAACACTACACTACAAAAAGATAAATCAGTGTGAAATTATTGTCATCTGCTTAAAATAAAAGAATTTAGAGGACAAAGACAAAAACACTCAACTGTCACACAAAATCTCTTTGTAATGAGATATATAGCAGGATACAGAAGCTGAGGAAAATAACTGTGGTTATTAAATTAAAAAAGAAAATAGTGCCATAAGTAACATGAACAAAATTAGGCAATAAAATACAGAATAGAGGGGAACTGCAGAGTCAGGTGGTTATAGATGCTATCTGTCATATACTGGGGCTTAAGTGAGGTACACACACATAAAGATCATTGGGCTGTTTTTGTCCCGATTTTACTCCTTCCCGACCAAGGACGGCAAATGCCCGATTATGTTAAGTCTTATAAGATTATCCTAAAAGATTATCCTGAGGTCTGAGGTGTGTTAAGAGTGAATTTGTCCTGGCAATAAATGCTCCTAAACAGGTTGTGGCCGATAACTGCAAATATGAAACATGTTCAATACTTACAAACAAAAATCTTCTTATGTGTGTGGAAAGCAGACGACTCCTGAGTTGTGACTGTGTGGATTGTGACGTGGAACGGAACATAGCCAATCAGAGAGCGAGCTGACTGGGGAGCAAGGAGGGATCAAAAGTCTGTGTTCACGCTGTCTCCAGTGTTATTTTTTTAGTCCGGGATTTTTCTGTTAACAGTAGTGGTTAACAGTAAGACCCCCATCATTACTTCATCATGTATGTTCTCTTCCATGCTGGGTGTTGTGTTTTCCAGTTGTTGCCATGGTTCTTCTTCTTTGTTTTTGTTAGATCACGTTTGATTATGCAAGATTTCTGGCTCAGAGGATTGGATAGTAGATTGGTTGCAGGACAGAATCGTTGTGTGTGTTGTTCTGTGCTGATATTATCGGAGCACACCACACACAGTACGATCAAAACTGCTAATGCTGCTATCTTCATGTGTGAGGTCTCTAACAGATTAACATCTCTTCAGATTTGGAAAATCCTTATGTGTGTACCCAGGTTTATGTGATCAGGTGACGATATGACAATAATAGCTACCGTTTTAAGAAATGAGTATTAATTATGTGTATGTTAGGTTGCAGGTCTTTTAAAAAGAAATCTTAACAGCTTTCTATGCTTTAACTGTTGCTGTGAAAGTGCCGTCGTAGATTCACCCCCAGCTCTCATGATAAAGTCACATGTTGAAAATCGGCACCTGCATCCAAACTTCCATGCTGTTACAACTGCCTTACTCACACATACACACAAAAACACACACACAAAATCATCAACCTATCAAATAGCCAGGGTCACATCAGGGGTCAATGCTTGATGGGGTTGTGAGTGAGAGCATCTCTGTCAACAGCGTGACTAATCCTCCATCTTCCTCCAGCCCTTTCATCGCATATCTGCTCTGTGTACCTCATCTGCCCTGAGTCACTATTTTCACTTCTGCATTTACCCTGAGAGTTAAAATCCCACTGCCCTACACACTCTCTGACACACACACACATGCACTGCCTGAAATGATCTGTTACACTTTAGAGGTAAAACGAGAACTTGGTGCATTCGCTGTCTGTCTGCGTATCTAATGGCATCTTAGTCACCGTCCCTTGGTAACAAAGAGGGTTGGTGAGGTAAGAATGAGCTAATGAAATGAGCTTTTTATGTTATATTTTGGGCCCAGCTTTCTGGCTTTCTAGAATCAAGTACATCATAATGTCAGAGGCGTTCAGGACATAAGGCTTCCTATAACTGTATAATGTATTGGAAAAATGGCTGTTTGCCAGCAGAAATGTGATCATGTCTCCAGATGCCTGACAGTGTCAGGTAATGTGTACTGTGGCACTGAGACGAGGGAGAGGATGGGAGCAGATGCGATGGAAAGCAGAGCTTTGTTGCGTGACCAGGAGCTCTTGGTTAAAAATACAACAAACTAAATAAAAAATTTATTCTTTCTGAGAGCAGCTTCCTGCTTAACAGAAGGAGAAGACAGCCACCTGCACATTTCACACAGTCCCTTCTGCTGCTGCTATTACCACATTACCTCCAGAACCCTGGACTGCAGTAATCTGATAATATGCACAACAACTGGGAAATACACATAATGTAGGCAGACATATGTGAGCATTCTGGCAAACACAGGTATACGATATGCTATTATCACAAGGTTTAGATATTATATTCATACTGACATACACACAAATGCCTTTGTGCTTAGCAGTTAAAATCATGATTTAATTTAATCTTGATCATTAAATATTCATGTAAACCAATTAAGGAGCAGCTTATCTGGCAGTGAGGACCCTCTTTGCCACCTTTCTTTTACGTCACATGCTGTTTGATCAAGGACCCCAAGAGTCTATCCAGCATGACTGCAGCAGCTCACTTTCTTCTCAAACAGTCAAACTGTCAAATTAAAACCAGCAACTTGAACCAGTTGGAAAGCCAATCAGATGATAAACGTCCCTCTATGCCCTATACCCTGGCTAAAGTGGCCTTTGGTCAGACAAAGCACTTTTCAATATTCTTTCAAATAAAACATGAAATAAGATAAGTTTTTTCTGATACTGCGTTAGATAAGCTTTCTGCTGTGATATAGTGACAGTGTGCATACGCTCTGGTCAGCCACTATTGGCTGGTGGCAAACTTTAATTAAGTGAACTATTGTTACAGAGACGAGCGTGAAATTTTCTTCAAAAACAAGTGACTAGTAAGTGACTAATAATGACATACGGGGCCAGTTTCAGAGATAAGGCTTAGAGTAAGCCAGGACTGGGCCTTAATCTGCACCTAGCTAAGTAAACCTGGTCAATGTAATAACCCCTAACGGAGTCAAAAACACCACGTACTAATGTTGATCTGAAAAGAAAACAATGGCAGAGGTAATAAGAAGTCATTAAAAAATGATGAAAGATGTTATTTTTAACAAGTTTTGCCAAACTACATAATTATTAAAAAAACATTTAAATAAATACAACACAAATAAAAAAATGTCACTACAACAACTTCAGGTAAGTCAATGAAATCTGTTCCACTCTTCTTATATTTATTGTAAGACATCATGTCCATTAAATTATACCTGCTTTTAAAGACTTTTTGGGAGAACCTGAAACTGGCATTGGAAAAAAAAAAAAAATAGAAGGCAGAAATAAGTGGGTTTAGAGTGGTTTAATAGTGGTGTTGAACCACCATGACAAAACAAGACTGATGAACTGAATGGCTTCATGTCTGGAACCTCCTGATGGTTTACTTGATCATGAGCATTTACACAGTGCAGACAAAGAATTCTGCATTAATAACAGGTTAATTATACCAAAGGAAACAAAACAAAACAAAAAAAAAAATCCTTTCTAATATATTTATATAATATTTATTATAATTATTATTTAAACTTATTTATATGTCTAACAATGCAGATTTTTTTCCTTGAGGAAGGGAATTTAGACAGGAAACAAGATGCAGCCCAAAGTAAGAGTGTTTAAGATGTTCAAGCTATAGTTAACTCTTCAGTCATACAGTTTTTAATTTGTACAATTAAATAGAAAGCAATAATTAAAAAAACAAAAGAAAAACACTACCATCCATATCTAAATACTGCGTATTTAACTAAAGTGCATTGCGTGAGCATCTCTGAGTGCAGGTCCTTATTGGTCATTGCTCAAGCAGAGATATTGGCTCTAAAGCATTTCACTTGTACAAAAATGGTCTGGAAAACTTATTTAATCTAAAAAAATTAGGTGATTGTGTTGTCGCAGGCCTCTGTGATGCATACTGTTTTTTTATAATCCAGCAGCTTACAGTATAGTCCAGACTCCCCTGTAAACATTTCTAAGCAGAAGTTAAACCTCCCCCTTTGAAGGATTAGTTTAACAATCAACTTAAATCTTAATTTAGCTCTAACCATCCCTTTTGTAACTGGTTTAGTTTAATCCAGAATACACTAAAACCGGAACTTATTTAAGACAAGTCTCTGCAAGTTAATTTGATTCCAGCTACCACAGGAAATTTAGTCTGGGACTAGCCCTAAGCCCCACCTCTGAAACCAGCCCATAATGTAGATAAAGTGTTTTTTGCATCTCTGTTCTGTTTTTTCACCCCTTGAAGGCAGAAAACCATCCCTCATAGTCTTAATACAAACAAAGGTGGGTATAATTTAGCAGTAATAACTGCTTTTTTATATTCAAAAGAATCCAAGAAAATAAGTAGAAAGGGAAACAGGATGTGTGTGAATAATCTAACACCAGATAGCCTGACAGCGTTGCAGACAGAATGTGGTCTGCAGTATCGGCTCAGTGGGTTTATTTCTGCTGAAGAGGACGTCTGATCATAGAAGCTTCTGTTCTGTCTGGCCAGAATGTCTTCATGTAGCCGTTAGGCCTGTCGCAATAAAAAATTTTTTGCTGTGCAATAGATTTTCTCAGAAATTATTGTGATTAGCGATAATATTGTGCAAAGCGACAATGTAATTTTGAAACCATTTTCAACTAACATAATGGCAATGCCATAATAATACAAGTACACCCTTTCAAAGATAAACTTTCATTTCAAAAGAACATTTTACACTGGAACTGGATGAAATCTTAAATAACAAAACAAAACCAACAGATTCTCGGTCTCATTACCAATGAATGAAAACCAAATACAAAAAATAGATAGAAAATAAAGTCTCTGTTCTGTTAACAAAATTGCCCTTCAAAAATATATAAAAAAATATTAAACATGGGGCTCAGACAGGGAAAACAGGCAAAACTGCCAGTTAAAATCATTGTGATAAAAAAACTATGAAAAAATACTGCGCATCGTTGCTGTTTGTGAAGCTGAAATATCTCCCCTTATCGCTGCGTGTCAGACTGATCTACAAGCAGTGAGTGAACTGCACGCTGCTGTGACTCAGTGAGAAGCTGTGCTTTTCCACATACGCTGGGACACCGCCCCAAAAGTAATGAGGCCCACTGGAAATCCTTCCGAGCCTCTCAATTAGCCGGCATTGCTCTTGATGTGTATTTTGCTGCTGTCAAGTATGACATGAAAGAGATCACTCAGCAAAAAATGAGTGCGTTCAGTCGAGATACTCCTGAAGCCTGTTGTCATATACAATCTACAGTAAAGTAAGTAAAAAAAAAAAAAAAAAAAAAAAAAAAAGAAAATTATCGCAGCCGGTAAACTTACCGTGAAATTAATTGACTTATTGCTTACAGGCCTAGTAGCCGATTTGCAAGAACTTTATTTAATTTAAATACCCCACAAAACAGGACTGTGCTTGTTGCGAATGTTTGAAATGCTCCACAGTTTTACTTGCATTAGTGGAAGCATAGCTAACACTGTGCCTGTTAAATAAGCCCATCATGCACAACAAGCAGCAGCTTATCAGCAGAACAACCCAAGCTGGAGATTCCCATGTCTACCTTCATTCACTTCATGTGAGTCATGTTGTCATGCAGAATTACATCATTTTAGCTAGCAGACTTTTATGAAATTTTTCGTAAGAGATTGACTGGCCAGGATGATGACTTGTAGCAACTTTCCTGTGGGCTAATCCCTTTAGTTTTCACATTGTTTGCTGGAAGTTTACTGCTCCGCTGCAACACTCCAGTGAGTGACTTTGGCACTATTTTCTCTTTACTTCTTAGCCCAACAATGTTTTACCCTGGGAACCTTGGCTGTACACACATTTCAAATTGCTGCTTCACTTTTTTTTAATGTTTCCAGACTAAATATATCCAAATTAGTGGCATAGCAAAATAGCAAAGGCAGTTCATTCCCCATCAGACTTGTTAGTGCAGGTGCATGGTAACGCTGCATCTGAACTCGGAGTAAAAATACTAAAGTTTCTTACTGGGATAAAATTTGTGAATAATCATTTAACTGTAAGAAATCAAACAGTTTACGTGACTATTGCCTTAATATGTGACAACCTGTTTTAATCAGTACCTGTTAATAATATGTTACCCCCACTAGGTGGTGTCAGTTTACCAATCCGTTTGCCAGAAGCCAGAAAAAAAACAATAGAGGAACAATTCACTGACACTTGGCTCTGGTACAAAGTGTATGGTGCTGTGAGATTTGATGCTGAGTTCAAACACAGGACACATCAAGGACACCAAGTGCCAAAAACCTATGAGTGCAACCTTCACAAAAAAAAAAAAAAAAAGAAGAAGTGCAACCTCTGCAAGGCGATGCTAGCATCATCATAAGTCTATCATAATTACACTCACTTGAAAGCAAAGGATCCAAGAGAAGGCCCATCCACAGATCAGCACTAAATGGATAGTTTAGTCACCAGATAAAGTAAAATCGAGGTTAAACATCAAGAGCAAATAGCGGACCTCATCTCAAAGATAATTTTTACCGACATCCCATTAGTTTAGTTGAGAGTGAAGGTTTTTAACATATGACGATAACAATATATAATATTATATAGTACTATATTATCTGCTTCTCCTTTCCTTTCAGCATTTTCCCTTCCGGGGTTGCCACAGTGAATCATCCGCTTCCATCTGACCCAGTATGGAAGTCGTATTTGCACGTTTCTTTGGCACGTTATACATCAGATGCCCTTCCTGGTGCAACTCTCTGCATTTATCCGGGCTCTTAGTGATTTCAAACAATATTTTTGCAAACTGCCTATCATTAGCATTTTAATTGGATGTTAATTACAATTGCTTACTTTCTGTGTGTCCCAGGATACGTTTCATTGTGAATTGGTACTATATAAATAAACTGAAATGTCGTGAATTAAAGTGAATTCTGTCTTGTCAGCACAGAAGTTTGTCACTTAGATAAAAGAAAAAATGCTTTCTAATAAAATTAACTGAAGCCAATCAGCAACCACTGTCATTTTTCCTGTTTATCACCTACAGTGTATAAATGTTATAAACTTAGCCAGCACATGACTGGACATCTGTGACTGTGCACTTGTATTTTAGTGTATATGTATGTAAGATGTGTGGGTAACAAAAGAGCTCCTGCTGAGCTAAGAGTTTCCAGAGTGACCTGGCAAAGAATCAATGACAGCATCTTGAAACTGAGGACCAATCAATGACTTGAGAACACTGATAGCATACTTGATACTTCAACACACAACTGCATTCAAACACACACATACACACATACAAATGGACTCTGTCCTATCATCATATCCCCATTGGGCTGTGATTGACCCCTGCCTGATGGAGTGCAGGTGGAGTGACCTGGTATTTACCAGAGAACACTGAATCAATGCCCTCCAAATCTCAGACACACAAAGCTGCAGCATTGCAGAGACGGATCAAGGCCCTGCTGTTGTACTGTTACTGCTTCTTAGTCCTGAGGAAGATGACTAATTATTCAAATGTTGAATCATACTTGACATGTCAAGTTTCTAAACTAAACTATCTTTTTGTACTGACATTTATGCATTCAGTAAATACAATAGTGGAAGCTACTTTGGGGCTGTTTAGTCCTTTACAGGGCTACTCGAATTTATATGTTATGATTGAGAACTTCATAGCCTGTTAGATTCATTTAATTTGAGTCAGGTGTGTTGGAGCAGGAATATATTGAAAACCTGCAGGACTGCAGCCCTCGTAGGACCGAATGGAGTAGCCCCGGTCCATTAGCTCTATTGTACGCTAATGTAAATGTGACATTTCTGTGAAATCATGACTAAATGAAAAGTCTACAATTTAATCAGTTAAAAGAAAGAATGAAAAAGAAAAAAAAAAACTATCTGAAAAACTGTCACTGCAGCCTTTTTAGTTTAATTTCAGTGTGCTGTTTCTTCTGCTGTGTGTTAAAAAAAAAAAAAAAAGATATATATTTTTAGGAAACAGTCCAATACCAGCCGTATAGTGGAAAATCCACTTTGCTTTTACAGTCTTATATTTCCATCATTTTCTATTAGGGGTCTTCAGTCAACTGTGAGGGGTAGAAAATGGATCTGAGACTTTTCCATATGGGACACGGAGCTCAAATCTTCAGAGGTGTTAAAGTTTTTACTTTTGTGCAACTGAAACTTGTGTTCCTGCTTCTCACATCAGTGAACTTGTATATTGACTTGCCACTTTTCCTGTCTCTACACAAGCACATTGGCGTATCAATAGACAAGACGCAAGGTTGAAAAGTTCACCCATTTCTCCTCCAGGGCCTAATTGGAGCTGAAGGTCAGGAGACGTGTATTTTTCTATTGGTTTATTGTCTTTATGGATCCAACAATAGTGGTGAATGTGTATGTGTTCAAGTTGTAAAACAATTCTGTTCTCTTGTGCTTTTTCTGCTTTTTTCCAATTCAAAACCAGTTATTTATATTTTTCATGATATTCCCCCCAAAACAGATTTAAATGTCTGTTATCTTCAAGTGAGCAGACAGTGAGAGACATATTAGAAAAGAAATGAAACAAATTGTTGTGACTAAAGCGTTTTCCTCAGCACAACTTTTCCATTTAGTTGAGTTCAATCAGGTATTGGAATGGAGTGCTGAATAGTTCTTTAAAGCTGAAGCTGGCTGGACTGCTGTGTTTACTGGCAATTAAGCGGGACAATAATTAGCTGCTAGCGGAGGACAGAAAGGGAGGGGGTGGCAGGAAGAGTTTGAGGGAGATGCAATGAAATACAAACACAAGCTAACAAGAGCAACACATGCACATACAATTAAACTGCAAGACGTGAGAGATGTGTGTGCCAACACCCTCTCCAGATGTTGATGTGTGCACCAGATGGATGTACTGTTTGGTATTTGATAGCTTCTAATCACAGTGTGGAATAAGAATGGAGCTGAGAGAGAAGATGGAGCAGGACTTTGTTGAAAGGGCACTCATTTGAGGAGGAAAAACTCAGTTTAGAGTCAGCATTGTGTGTGTTAGTGATGGAGTGAGACAACATTTTACTGTAGATGCCCAGCATTGTTTTTCTCTCTTTCACAAAAGGGTCAGCTAGCTACCAGAAAGGCATGACTTAAAGCCTTAAAATCAATTTAACACTGAAGCTAAACAAAGCTGCACTGACCATCACAGGTACCTGGCTTATGGCCAGTACCACTCAACGTCTGAGTGTGCCTGTGTCTGTGAACTGGGCCAGTCAAGAGGCTGGGTAGTGGTGTTGTTTAGAATGCCTGATCCACTCCTGTATAACATGTTGGTGTAGAAATGCTGCAAGACAGAGATACATGGCTGCTAGAGTGAAATCTAACTTTGTTGCTGCTGATAATCTTAAAAGTCTTGTGGTCTGTTCAGAGTATTCATCCAGATAAGCAGGAAACATAAAACTCATAAAGATGAGTTAATAAAAAGTATGGTTCTATCTTATCAACAGGACCATTAGCTTACTAAGGGTTTACACCAGAGAGCACCAACACCAACAGGTATGCTGAGCACTTTTGTTTGTTGTAAATTATTCCTTATCAAGTTTAAACCATCTCATTTGGCTCCTTTCAGTAAAAAGCTTTTTCTGTATATCTACCAGTCAATTCCACTAAACATACCTGCATCTATAAATCAACCAATTTGTGTTGTTTAATGCCATGATGTTGCTCTTTTGATCAAAATCTAGGAACTTTATTTAAAAACTGACAGAAAGATTATTTCCATTCGTTTTTTTCTTTTTCTTTTTTTTGGAATTTAATGTCTTAACAGAGTTGTGTGAATGAAAGTGATATGTAAAAAAATAAATGTCTTGATATTCTTTTGGACCCCCTGTTGTCCATCAGGATTTTTCCCCAATCCCTTAGAGAGGCCAACATTTCACTCATCCTTAAAAAAGGAAAAAGCCAGGGTAGCTGCGGCTCATACAGTTCAATAGCCCAACTTAAATCTGACCAAAAATTGCTCTTTAAAATTTTGGCCTTACGCCTCGAGAAGGTTGGTGCTCCCTGCATATTGTCTGGGAGGACATAACTGGTTTCAATCAAGGGCCGGAATGCCTGTGATAATATGAAGAGGGTCCTCAACATTGTTCAGTTATCCCAGAACTGTAAGGTCCTGACCTTCATACTGACACAGAGAAGGCATTCGGCCGGGTCGAATGGTCGTATGTATTCTAAGCTTTGGTGGAATTTGGCCTAAGCAATAATTTTATGAATTGGATTAAGGTTCTATATAATACTCCGACTGCTGTGGTTCTGACTAACGGGCTGGGAATAGGCAGGGCGACCACCTTAGCCCCTTGCTCTTTGATATTGCTATTGAGCCGCTGGCCCAAGCAATAAGACAAAAAACTCTAATCTCTGGTATCTCTGTTGGGGAAACAAAGATACGCAAATTACATTTTAATACATTTATCGCAACCCAAAACCTATGTCCCCTGCCTGACTGAGGTCATCTCGTCATTTAGTAACTTTTCGGGAAATAAAATGAACTTTGTTAAATCCAGAGATGGGAAGTAACAAAGTACAAGTAACGAAGTACTGTAACGAAGTACATTTTTTTGGTATCTGTACTTTACTGAGTATTTATTTTTCTGAGTACTTTTTACTTTTATCCGTTACATTTTAACGCAAGTATCTGTACTTTTACCCCGTACATTTTCAAATCAGACTCGTAACTTTTAACGCACAACAAATAATTGAAATGTTATTTGGAACCAGAAGGAAAACATCTTCGAAGGCTCTGCCAATAGTATGAAACATTACTCACGGCTACATACATCCCAGCTTGTGATTAGCTCGCTGTCCATGATCGTTCTTTTCATTGGTTACAGACTACAGTAGCACCACGCACATGCTTTCTCTGCCTGCACATGTGCCTTCAGGCTTTTGGTAGGTAGCTGTTTGTTTTTTTTTCCACGCTAACTCACTTCAGCAACTTCAACGAGAGATTCATTAACACGAGGATTATGGAACTGAACCAGGCAGCAACATGTCCGATACCAAGGAGCAGGATAATGTGGTAGAGGTAAAGCCTGATGATTCCGTGTCGAAGTACGAGCCAGATGAACGGGACGAACAGGCCCAGAGTTACCACCCATGGCCTTACTTGAAGGAAATGTTCACGCTAGTTGGCTCAAAAAAGGATTCATGGCGAATGAACTGTGTCCTGTGCAGACCCAAAGTCAGAGAGCTTCTCGCTTACAAGAATTCTCCGTCAAATTTGAAAAAGCACATAGAGGTAAGCAAAACAAACAGCTAAGTGTTAACGTGACATTATGCTAGGTTAATAAGTTTAGCATTCTATGACCATCATGATGTTTCAGTGATGTACCAGTTAGGCCCAAAGTTGTAGTTTGGTAGTTTAAAACTTTTTCATATGACATGGACCGATAATTTTTCAGCACTTGAGCCACAAGACCACGTTTCATTTCATGAAACTTGGCTTCTTAGACCAAAATCTTGAGCTAAAAGAATGTCTTTGTTAATGTATTACACGATTTGGTCCATAATGCCATGCTATAGCTTATTGATGTTGGTGGAGTACAGGTGTAATAGGTTAATTTACATTTAATATTATTTGCTGCTTGAAGACATATTGTCTTATATGCCGCCTTATGTGTTTAAAGACCTGTTCATTGTTCAGTGCATGTGAAAATAATAGACCAAGTAATTGCATTCAACTGTTGTGAATAAGCTGTAATTAAACCTGTCTGATGAGGTCATCTATTCCTGCTGGGATCAGTAGTAGCAATCACTTGGTCTTTTACCAATATATCTTCACATGTATGGAACAATGAACAGGTCTTTAAACACATGTAAGGTGGCATATAAGACAATAGGTCTTCAAGCAGCAAATAATAAAAATGTAAATTAACCTATTATACAGGCACATGTTGATCAAAATAACAAGTGTAAACTTAATGTAAATTAAGTAATGCAGATGTTTGAATGCAATTCAACCCTTTAGTTAAGGCTCTATAACTTATTCGTTTATTTATTTTTTACTTTTTTCACTTATAGAGAAAGCACAAAAACCACATGGAGAAATACTTGAAATTAACTTCCATCAAAAGGAAATCCTCTGAGCCAGAGGAAGGTCAAGGTCCCGCTGCCAAGCAGGTTTGTAATGTAAGTTTTTCATGTTACTTATTAAGATTCAGAGATCAAAAGATGCTCTCAGCACACCTATGTCAGGGATCAACTTATTCTTTATTTGTAGTCATCAGGTTACAGAGCCTGCCCCAGAGAGGCAACATGCCCCTCCAGCCGCTCATTCATTGTCACAAAGTTCTTTTTGTACACTAGACATACAGAAGTAACAGATGGCCAGCCCTTAAAAGAGCATACTGTAGACACTTTAGTGGAAGAAATAGTGTGTGATATTTTGCAAATGTATTTGTGAGACACAGCTGTTATCAGTTCACATGACTCTGGTTAGCTTCTAGTAGGTGCTGTTCCCAACCTTTTTGAGAGTGGTATGCCATTGGGAATTGACTGTAAATATAGTCAGTACTATAATTGTACTATAATTGTTTTCCCCACCACAGGTTAAACTCTGGGAAACCAAGAAAGTCTCACAGAAGAGTGTGGATGATGCCATCATCAGCTTTGTCATTCAAGGCTTGCAACCTCTGAGTGTCGTGGAACAACCAGGCTTCAAAGACCTTGTACAGCACCTGCAGCCAGGGGTCAGTGTCATCTGCCGGGGTACCGTCAAAAACAGAGTGGTTAAAGCTACCCAAGACATGAAGAAGAATCTGAAGGCTGCAATGTCCAAGGTACAGTTTATCGCTACAACAACAGACTGCTGGACAGCACACAGAAGATCATTCCTAGGTGTCACGGCCCATTGGTTGGACCCTCTGACGATGAGACGATGCTCCGCTGCTCTAGCATGCTGTCAGTTAGAAGGATCTCATACCTTTGCAGTACTCGCTGGTGCCCTGAATAACATACACATGGAATACAACATCCGGGCGAAGGTAGTGTGTACAACCACTGACAATGGCTCCAATTTCATAAAAGCATTTAAAGTGTATGGACATGATGAAAACAACAACACAGGAGGACCACTCCAGGGGGCAAGTCAAACCAGAGAAGAGAGCAGTGATGAGGAAGAAGGCGAACCTGTGGAGATTGTTGACGCTGGAGGTATATTGGATGAAGATGATGGCCTGGAGTATCAGCTGCCAAAGCATCTTCGCTGTGCCTGCCACCTTCTCAACCTGGTTGCAACAGTTGATCTCTCTGCAGCAGATGCTGATCCAGTCTATAAGAGGGTCTCTCGCTCAGCATTTGCAAAGTGCCACAGTCTATGGAACAAGACCAGTAGATCCACCCAGGCTGCAGAGATCATCGCAAAAAAATGCAAACTGCAACTTGTGAGGCCAGTCGAGACGAGATGGAATTCTCTCTTCTTCGCTGTGGAGAGGCTCGGAAGAATCATAAACGAACAAGGAGAAGAAGCCATCGCATCTGTTTGCAGTGCACTAAAAATCCCCATGTGAGTACTACTGTCTTTAAAACTGATTGACTGCATGAGGTAATATTCATCAATTCATATTTACCAATTGAGGTCAACACTCCCTTCGTGTGGTTAATATGTTTCCATCAACACCACACATTCCTACTTTCTAAATTAAGTAATAGTGACGTATGCTCATCTTTTTGGAAATATGTTGTTTTCTCTAGTAGTTAGACTTTTTGTATCCATTTATGTTTGTTTTTGGCAGGTTGACTCAACCGGAGATTGCGTTTCTGAGAGAATACGCCAAGACCATGAAACCAGTTGCGAAGGCCGTCAATATCCTACAGGGAGAGGCCAACGTGCAGATGGGATGGCTTGTGCCTACAATAACACTGCTCAAGGTGTGTGTCACTCCCCCTTTTCAACTCAGTACATGTAGTTTTTCTTATTTACCGTAGGATAAAAAAAAGTGCCATGTTGATATTAAACTGGATTTTTTTTTTTTACTGTGTTTGCATTTCTGTCTAATAAAAATTCTATTGATTAATCAAGGCTAAGCTCGAACAGTTCCACATCTCCTCCAAGTACTGTGGGCCATTGTTGGACGCACTACAAGCAGGACTTGAAAAGCGTTTTGGACAGATGCTTGGTGATCCAGAGCTAATTGCAGCAGCAATTCTGGTCCCCAAGTTCAGGACGACCTGGACATGTAACGAAGAGATCCTAAAAAGTGGTAAGTGACTACTGTACTGTTGCTGATGCTTTTTAGTTTATTGATGATCAGATCTTTTTGTCAGATTTACAGTATCCATAATTATTTCTTGCAATATGCATTATTCACTTGTGAAAACTAAATTACAATCCTTTTCAAGTGTATAAAATAATTCTGCTGAATATATTAATGTCCAATTTCCATGATTTTATTTTTTAATCTAGGGTTTACAGCAGTGGTAATGGGGCAACTGCTTTAAAACCTTTGATTTTTGTAATTTTGTAGGCCTTGACTACATCAAAAGCCATCTGAAGGATCAACCCACAGTGCATTCAGGTAACACTCCCCAGTCTTCAGATGAGGACGACTTCTTTTCCACCATCAAGAAGGGTAAAGCACATGAAAACACCAAAGAGCTCGAGTCCTACCTGGCCAACCCAGATGATGACATGGATGTCCTCAAATCTTACCCAGCAGTGTGCCACCTGTCTCTTATGCTGAACACACCACTACCTGCCTCAGCTGCCTGCGAGAGGCTTTTTAGCACTGCAGGACTGATTCTCCATCCTAAAAGGGCCCGCATTGGGTCAGAGAACTTTGAAAACCAGCTTCTGCTGAAGCTAAACAAACCTTTTTGGTAGTCACGTGGAGTAGAGATAATATGTTCGGGGTGGTATTGTGAGAGACAGTGTTTTATCAGAATTTTCATGGTCTGAGTACCTCAGTTCAGTTAACTCAGAAAATGCCTAATTTTCACTTCATTGAGCAGCTAGCATGGGTCTACAGTAGCCCTGTAGCGTGTGATACTGAAGTTCTCTGATGGACTCAAACTCAATTTAACATCTCTCTGAGATCCCATTAACACAAACTAAATAAATCCAGCCTGAATCAGATCTGTACCATATTCAGACTGAACTCTGATTGGTATTAACATCACGTGACCATTAAAACCAGTCTGAATTCAGTCTGTTTGTGGCACAGATCTGACTCAGGCTGGATTTGGGGCCTATTAGTGTGTTGTGATTAGTGTTGCTGCCTGGTTCGGTTCCGCAGTCCTCACATCAATGGATCTCTCGTTGAAGTTACTGAAGTTTGTTAATGTGAAAACAACACTACCTGCAGCCTGTAAGCTGAGAAAGCTGTGGACAGAAATTGGGGATGACAAGATGGAGGAAAGTGATGGATTTTCTAAAAAGCACTTAGGGTTTTTTGTTACTTAAAATTTGTTTACAGCCAAGTTGTCTCGAAGACGTTATTTACACTGACGGCTAGATTCAGCCTGAATCAGATCTGTACCATATTCAGACTGAACTCTGATTGGTATTAACATCACGTGACCATTAAAACCAATCTGAATACAGTCTGTTTGTGGCACAGATCTGACTCAGGCTGATTGTTGATTTAGCTGCTGCCTGCCAGTGTAACTGGGGAGTAAAGAGATGGGTAGAAAAGAAAAAGGTGATAGGTTTATGTTTACAAAACACTATTTGTTTTTTTTGCTCTAAGTCCAGTGCATTCTGTGCATGGCTGAAAAACGTGTTTACTGTACATATGTATCTGACTATGCTGCTGTCTTATTAAAAATATAAACTTGATTTCAAGAGGTGGGTCTACTTTCCTTGAGACTTTACATCAGTGTGGAAACCAATCCTTGGCCAAAGGCCAGTTTTAACTAAGACATGTGTTTGGAGTTTAACATTAAGACCTGAGGACCTGATTAAATGTTTGATCACATAAATGTCCTCTAAATCCTAACAGTCCACTGAAAAAAACCCAAAAAACTAGGTTTCTATGTTAGTAGCACAAACCTGTTTGGAGATATATTCATAGATTTGCACAATTTCTTTTTTCCGAAAATGGCAGATCTACAAGCTCATAGTGCTGCACTCGCTGTGCCTTGAGCTTGTAGATCTGTTATTTTTTAAAGTGTAATGGTATAAGAGTTTAAAATCTAAAGTGACACTTAAAAAAATACTTTTACTTTTACTCTAAAAGTACATTTCATAGCCTGTACTTTTTTCTTTTTACTTGAGTAATTATTTCATTGACTACTTTTACTTTTACCAAAGTCATTTTTTTCACAAGTACTTGTACTTTTACTGAGTACAGAATGTAAGTACTTTTCCCATCTCTGGTTAAATCTGTGGCCATGCGGGGAATGTGCTCCAGATGTGGCCATGGCTTCCCGTTCTGCTGGTCTCCCACCAGTTTAATGTACTTGGGTTGGACTTGTATGTTCAAGTCCACCCCCCTTTAAAATGAACGTTCTACCCAAACTGCTATACCCACTGCTAATGATTCCTATTTTATTCTCCAACAAGGTCAATAAGGTGCTTGAAGACTGGCTGAGCTCCTTCATTCGGAGCAAAAGAAAGCCCCATCTGAAGATGTCAAAACTTCAAATGACAGGCTGTGATGGAGGGCTAGATGTACCGAATCTCAGATTTCACCAGCTTGCATCACACCTGCAGGTGACTGAATCTGTCAAAAAGCTTTGCTCTAACCCTATTACTCTTAGTACCATCAGAGCCTGAAGATCCATTCGTTCTATAGAAGGCCAGTCTAAGTTGACATCACCTCTCGCTCCTATTCTTAATAACCCTAACTTCCTGCCAGGCTGTGACGACTAGATATTTAAGGTGTGGAGTTCCCAAGGGCTAAAGAAAATAGGTGATCTAGTTAAGGACCAGACTTTTTTGCTTTTCATGAGTTGCAACAGCTGTTTGGTTTAAATAATCAAGGTGTCTTGTATAGATATTTACATGTCATAGATTTTGTATTTAAAGACACCGCCTTAATGACTAACAACACCACCTCATGTGGGGAGAAGACCCTGTCTGTACGGATTAGTGAAAAAAAGCGTAACTGCTTGAACCCTGAACTCCCCTTTTACCTCACAAACTTCCAGGCAAGCGTGGGAGACAAATCCTGGAATTGCTATAGATGATGCTGACTGGCAGGAAGTCTGGTCTCAGGACATGAACATTTCTGTATGTAACTGCACTAAATCCATTCATCCATTTCTTCCGCTTATCCGGAGTTGCCTAAGCAGGGAAACCCAGACTCCCCTCTACCCTGCCACATTCACCAGCTCATCCGGAGGGATCCCGAGGCGTTCCCAGGCCAGCCGAGAGATGTAATCCGTCCAGCGTGTCCTAAGTCTTCACCGGGGCCTCTTTCCGGTAGGACGTGCCCGGAACACCTTACCAGGAGGCATCCTAACCAGATGCCTGAGCCACCTCATCTGGCTCCCTTTGATATGGAGGAGCAGTGGCTCTACTCTGAGCCCCTCCCGGATCACCAAGCTTCTCACCCTATCTCTAAGGGAGAGCCCGGCCACCCTGTGGAGAAAACTAATTTCGACCGCTTGTATTCGCGATCTTGTTCTTTCGGTCACTACCCACAGCTCGTGGCCATAGGTGAGGGTAGGACCATAGATCGACCGGTAAATCGAGAGCTTTGCCTTTTGGCTCAGCTCCCTCTTCACCACGACAGACCGATGCAGAGTCTGCATCACTACAGATGCTGCACCGATCCGCCTGCCGATCTCCCACTCCATCCTTCCCTCACTCGTAAACAAGACCCCGAGATACGTGAACTCCTCCACTTGGGGCAGGACCCTATTGCAGACCTGGAGAGAGCACTCCACCCTTTTCCGGCTGAGTACCATGGTCTCGGACTTGGAGGTGATTCTCATCCCAGCCGCTTCACACTCAGAGCTGAAGATCACGGCCCGACGAAGCCAACAGAACCACATCATCTGCAAAGAGCAGAGACCCAATCCTAAGGCCACCAAACCGGATCCCCTCAACACCTCGGCTGTGCCTAGAAATTCTGTCCATAAAAGTTATGAACAGAATCAGTGACAAAGGGCAGCCTTGGCGGAGTCCACTGGAAACGATCCTGATTTACTGAATGCGCAATGCGGACCAAGCTCTGACACCGGTCATACAGGGACCGGACAGCTCATGCAAGTGGGTCCAGCACTCCATACTCCCGGAGTACCCCCCACAAGAGTCCCTGGGGGACACGGTCGAATGCCTTCTCCAAGTCCGCAAAGCACACGGAGATTGGTTGGGCAAACTCCCATGCCCCCTCCAAGACCCTGAAGCGGGTGTAGAGCTGGTCAACTGTTCCACGACCGGAACCACACTGCTCCTCCCCAATCCAAGGTTCGACTATCTAACTGACCCTCCACTCCAGCACTCCTGAATAGACCTTACCGAGGAGGCTGAGGAGTGTGATCCCCTGTAGTTGGAGCACACCCTCCGGTCCCCCTTTTTGAAGAGGGGGACCACCACCCCAGTCTGCCAGTCCAGGGGAACTGTCCCCGATGTCCACGCGATGCTGCAGAGGCGTGTCAGCCATCGAGAGCCTTAAGGAACCCTGGGCGGACCTCATCCACCCCCAGGGCCTTGCCACCGAGGAGCTTTTTAACCACCTCAGCGACCCAGCCCCAGAGATAGGAGAGCCAGCACCAGCTACCCCAGACTCTGCTTCCTCATCGGAAGATGTGTTGGTGTGATTGAGAAGGTCTTTGAAGTATTCCCTCCACCGCCTCGCAACATCCTGAGTCGAGGTCAGCAGCCCCCCATCCGCACTGTACACAGTGTTGACGGAGCACTGCTTTCCCCTCCTGAGCCACCGGATGGTGGACCAGAATCTCCTCGAAGCCATCCGGAAGTCATTCTCCATGGCCTTTCCAAACTCCTCCCATGCCCAGGTTTTTGCCTTAGTAACTAAAAACAATCTAAAGACGTGGCAACTGCATGCTGAAGCAGATCCTCTACCAGTCAGAACAAAATAACGGCATCCAGCAGCAGCGGCTCTGTTGTCTTCATCTCAAGCCACAGGTGGAAAACCTTCTGCAGGATATTGCTGAAAACTTGCAGCCTTTGAGGAAAGAGAAGCCCTCAGCTTTCATAAACTTGTCAAATGCAGACAGGTGGTCTTTAACATATTTTTTTGTTTTATTTTTTACTTATTCATTTGGCCTGAATATTGGACTTTTATGACCCAAGTTCTAGAACTTTTCTTTGGACAAACAAGTCAGAAAAAAAACACATCACAAAAAAATTAAAAGTGACTTAATGAAAGGATAAATAATGTTTAAATGTTTTGCACTTTAAATATTGCACCTTGAGGTTTATTATTTGTTTCCTACCTCAGTCTGGTTCCTACATCAGATAGTTTAATAATTCCTCATTAAAAAAAAAAACATACCAATCACTCATGTTTTTATCCTAGTGAAAGCTGCAGCTGGGTAAATGTGTGGACTGAATGAGAGGCAACAATAGGAAAATGCCAGTATTCTGGGGGTAATTTTGGGAAAAAAGAACTATGAACTAGTTTATTTTTAGAGCTATGAACTTAGTTCAAAAATTTGAATTATGAACTATGAACTGAACTAGTTCATTTTAAAATGTGTGAATCGAACTTTGAACTAGTTCATGTAGAAAATGAACTTTCCCAACACTGGTCTGGGACTCTTACTTGTGGCATATTGGGCCCACGCTGTCATCATCTATGCTTCTAGCATATGTTTGTTGCTTTGTTCTAAATACTCACTATCTTACAAACACCTATATTTGCATCCTCAGTACTGACTCTCTGGACACTGCCCTTCCTTGCTGCAGGAGAATGAAAGGGAAGAAGTGGAATGGAAATTAAGACCACTGTCACTTATTTTTATTCTCTTAACTATTTTTTGTCTACTGTACCCACATACCCACACTCCATTGTCCTCCTCAACTGTCATATGTTAGCAGTTCTATGTGTTCTGTATGTCAAAAATGCAGTAAGAATATGAAAATAAATATATCAATCAATTAAATGGCTGTTAATAAAATTAAGATTAGTATTCAGCTTGGTATATGTGAAATTTGAAAGATGGGTCAACACTGAACAATTTTTGTTGTGTTCTTTGAGGTCTTCTTAAGCTGTTAACCTGGCCATATTCTCAGAAAAAAACACCTAAAAGATTTAAAGTAAATGAAGAATTACTCCATGACAATAAGGCACATATGCATGTTGTCTAAGGACATATGGGGACCTCACAGAATGTATTCCTAGAGTTAAAAATGTTTGTTTCTGTTACTATGCCTGAGTAAATTCCAATAAAATTAAAGAGAAATGTAAAATTTCTATTCTTTTTTTCTCTTATCTAACAGAGGATAAAACAATGTTAACAATGATTTCATGCTTACAGATGGCATTGATCACCTTCAGTAACTGCTATATTTGCAAATGTTTGCACTAGAAAGCACTGCCTTGTTTTTTTTGTGAACATTAAGGTCTAAAAACTGAGAAACAGCTAGTTTTTCTTTGCTTTTTCCTCTGTTTTTGAAGATTATGTAATTTTTTCAGTCCATATAAGGGCCGATCAGGCTTCAGAGCAGGTTTTGCTGGGTGTTGTTTGCTGGGGACGGTGCTGTAGAAGAAGTACTGTTGCAATATAATGGTTTGTTGAAAGGACTACATGTTACAACCCCTAGTGATCCCACCATTCTTGCTGGAGGGCCGCTATAAGGCTTCATAGTGATCACTGTAAAATGTTTATTGTCAAAGTATCATCCATGTAAATATACAGTTACTTCAAAATGTATTCATAACCCTGGAACTTTTCCACAGTTTGTCACATTACAACCACAAATTTATTATACAAAAAGGAGGATATAATTGTTAAGCCGAAAGAAAATTATCCTTAGTTGTCACATTTTTTCATAAATAAAAGTCTGAAAAGTGTGATGTGTATTTGTACTCAGCCCCTCTGAGTCAAGAGTTTGTCTTTTGGGGAATGTCTACCAGCTTTGCACATCTACAAACTGAAACATTTACCCATTCTTTGCAAAATAGCTCAAACTCAGTCAGATTGAATGGATGCATGTCTGTAAATATCAATTTTCAAGTTTTTTCACATATTCTCAGCAGGATTTAGGTCTGGACTTTGACTGAGTCATTTTAACACATGAATATGCTTTGATCTAAACCATTCTACAATATGTTTGGGGTCAATATCTTGCTGAAAGGTGAACCTCTGCCCCATTTTCAAGTCTTTTGCAGCCTCTAATAAGTTTTCTTCCAGGTTTGTCCTGTATTTTGCTGTATCCATCTTCCAATCAACTCTGATAAGCTTCCCTGTCCCTGCTGTATAAGAGAATTCTCACCACATGTTGCTGCCACCACCATGATGATAGTGTGTTCAGGGTGATGTGCAGTGTCAGCTTTCTGACACACATAGCATTTTGTCTTTAAAGGTCCCATATTATGCAAATTTCACTTTTTAATGGTTTTGGAACAGTCATACTGGTCCCCCCGCATGTGTAGGAGACCCGTAAGTGTGAAACTCTTTCAGGCGCTCTCTCTCCCCCCTGCTCCACCTCTAGGGAAGTAAGCGCTGAAATGAGCTTGTTTGAAAGCGTGTACGTTATGACGTCATAAGGGACAATAACCACTCCCCACAGAGCGATGGACCCGTCTACCGGCTCTCAAAGCCCGCCCTCTAAAAATCACCTAGCGCCCAGTGTTTTTCCCTCTTCGGCAACCCTCGTTAGCGGACATGGCTAAGCGACAGAAGCACTGTTCTGTTTGTGGCTGCATAAATGAACACGAAAACGTTTTTTTACTTCCATCCACTGAACCCACGAGGACTGAGTGGATTAATTTTATTTTTGGAGGAAATGTACCCGGAAAACTTCCAAAGGTTTTGCATGTCTGTGGCCAGCATTTCAAAGAGGACTGTTTCCACAACATGGGTGCATGGAAAGCAGGCTTCGCCAACCGTTTGAAGCTGAAGCCAGGTTCAATACCAACTGTCCGTGACACAGCTGGAGAGGTAAGAGCTGGCAGTTATTTTATCGTTTCGGCCTTATTAGTCTGATAGCTTGAAAATATATTAACCTGTCAATCACCTCATGACGGGCGATGCGATGGGCGGAGCCAACAGCTGAGCTGCTCCACCAGGGTTCCGCCCACCATAAACGGCACATTTCTGAAGCTGCTAAAAAGAGGGAGGTGAAGAGAAGCCGCTGCACTCAAACTGAGGGTCGATTTGTCCATACCATGGCGGAAATATTTCATTTAGATATTAATGAATGGTCTCAGATTGGGAATAAAGTGTATAATATGGGACCTTTAAGTTAAAACGATCAGCTTTGGTATCTGAGCACATTATTCCACATTTGCTGTGTTCCCTCCACTGCAAATGGGCCTTCTTATGACTTTTGTTCAACAATGGCTTTCTCTTCCATAAAGACCAGATCTATGAGGTACACGACTAATTGTTGTCCTGTAAAAATATTCTCCTATCAAAGCTGTGGATCTCTGCAGCTCCTCAAAGTTAAGATGGTCCTACCAACTGTTTCTCTGATTACTGTTTTTACTGCCCAGCGTGTCAGTTCAGGTGGACGGCCATGTCTTCGTAGGTTTGCAATTATGCCACACTCTTTCCACTTTTAGATCATGGATAGAACAGTGCTCCCTAAGATGTTCAAAGACTGGGATATTTTTTATGACTTGTCTGGTGTCTTCCGCTGTCTTAATGATGCTCTTTGTTCACGGATGATCTCTAGTAAACCTCTGAAGGATTCACAGAATAGAATACATTATACACAGGTAGACTTTCACATACTCAGAACATACTCACCTTACATGTCAGAGGTATATTAATATCTATAATAATAATGTTGAAATAAATTAAAATAAATAACTATTACACAGTGTTTCCTAATGAGTAAAGACTCTTTGAGGATTATAGGATCTTCTCTGTCTCACAGTTCCAGACTTTACACTGCACTGGCAGTCCAGTAAAATCCTCCACCCCTCCTTCTTGCCCCCCTTGAGATAAACAAACAAGAAAACAGTCGTTTGGAGCATCTGTAATCACCTTAGCTATATCCGCTGGAACTGAGGACTTTTAATTTGCCGCGCTTTTAATTTGTTTTCACAGCAGTTTCAAGCAAATTGAATTTGTTAATTAAAGCAGCAAAATGAAATGCTGAGCATTATTGACGAGGTGCTAATTGGGTTAGTGTGGAAATTGGAAGTTGGGATGAAATGGGGTGGGTGGGGGCTAACGAGAGGGTAGGTGGAGGAGAAAAGGGCATTTTGGGGTATCAGTAGTCAGGACAAATCACATTACAGGACAGAGCCCCATAGTGGCTGCATGTGAGAGTGTGTCTGTGAGTGACCACAATACATCCCCCAAGGCTGTTTTTTGGCAGTCGTACACTAACATGGACAGACAGTTGTACTTTCTCATGATTTCTTTTTAACACTAGTTAACAAAATCCTTTATGTGCAGGCATCCAAGCATGCAAATTAGCACAAAAGACACACACAGAAACTTATTTCTTATTTAAATAACAATGAATCTGAGACAATGCTATAATATATTTTACATGCATTTCTACATGTTTAACACTTCAACTACACAATAATGTACAGATGAACAGAAGTGCTCATAACTCGTCACACAGTTGTCAAAATATAACAGACTCAGCATCAAAATATCAAAATGTGGCTCAGAGTCCTCTGGTACTGACATTTACATTTGGTACAACAGATTTTCATGAAGATTTAGGATTAAAATAAATCCTATAGACAGATATTTTAGCATTCTTGAATGTCACAAAACTGCCATTTAACTTTTTACTAGGCTACAGATTTGGGGCTAAAATTACAGATAAAAAAGATTAAAGTGTAACTATACCTGCTACTAGTGATGTGCCATGAGTGAAAGAACCGGCTCTGAGAGCAGATGCTTTGTAGTGAATCATAAGAGCCAGCTCTCATTAACTACAATACCAATTTTTATTAATCAATACTTGGCATTAGCATTTAACTGTGCCTGGTTTGTTTTGAAATAATTTTCAGTTTCTTCTTGTTTCAAATGACAAGTCCTCCTTGGCTGTAAGTGTGAATTGCTTACTGGGCTGTGACATGATTTTAAATACTAAAGAAGTCCATCTGGTCTTGAACTCAAGCATGAAGGCGTTAAGAAGCAGAGAAAACATGATGAACAACTTACAATGGGCAATATAATTACTATATTATTACTTGTTCTATTAGATTTAATGGGAAAGGGTGTCCAAACTGTACGAACAGCATTCTGTAAAACCTGTCTGAGGAATGTTACTGAGGCCTGACGTGGATGTGCAGTCCTGAGGCAGTTCTGTGAAGTGATGCATATAAAAACAACAAAACTGTTTTTTTGTGTTGTTATTATAATTAGCCTTTTAAGCTCTTTACACTATCCTGTTGAAAAATTGTTTGCAAAGTTTTAAATTTAAAAAAGTAGGGCTGTCAAATGATTAAAATTTTTAATCAGATTAATCACAGCTTTCAGATGAATCTCGATTAATCACTGACTGAAGTTAAACAGCCAACATTAATGATGAAACTCTGATAAAATTGATGATCTGATTAAAACAAATTTTTCTTTTTATCACTGAAGTATGTTTGTGCAGCAGTGATAAAAGTCCTACGGTAGCATCACCCAAAGTAAACAACTGTTGCTAAAATAGATCATTGGCTGTTTGTTTTACAAGTTTTTCTTCACTTTTTTTAAATTAGATTTTAGTTGTAATAATCAGTTCAATATTTCATAAAATGTAGACCTAAAAAAGGTCTAATTTGTGCCCCCTCTTCCTGGTCAGTGCTCCTGCCTGCCCGCCCTCCCATCAGAACTTTTCTAGACCCGCCCCTGCATAGCTGAGATATAAACCCTGTCTACCACCAGTCAACTGCTGTGCTAGAGAAGGTCCAGCCAAAAACAAGACTTTGGAGTAAATATGTGACAGTGTGTACCATGAACTGCTAGTTTCCTCCTCAGCTGAACGATAAACAAACGCAACATGAGAGAAAAGCAGATCAGCTGATCACTGACAGCCGTCATGATTCATTGAACAACATGAGAGGAGAGGGAGGAAGCAGCTGCTGCATAAACACTGAGATGACCAGAGATCCACTAGAGCAGACACGTTGGTGCAAAACGCAGGATACGTTTAAAAAAGAATGCGGGAAAAGTGTGGGTGTGGAACCCTCTCATGGGAAAAGAGTGGATGTTAACCCCCCCACCCCCTGGGTTATTCTCGAATCCATCTATAGAGCCAGCTGGCTCATCTTTTCCATCTTGCCTCTCCATGTCCCGCCATCATAACAGAGAAATGACAAATGTATGGGGCTTGTTATGCCGCACATGTGTTAATTGCATTAAAAATATTAATGCAATTAATTACACCAATTAGTTACCGCCGCTAACTTGTTATTTTGACAGCCCCCAAAAAAAGTGATTACATCTGGTTTACTGATGATTACTAAGTTGGTGCATGAATTCCAAAGCCTGTCAGTCAATAGTAACAATCCAAATTGGAAATATTAAAAATTAGTTAAGTAATCATTTGTGTTGCATATTTAAGAAAAAACATGTGGAATTGTTAAGATTTGTTTTTTCTAACATCTAAAATTTCTTATTATAATTTAATGATGAAAATGGTGATATCCATCCATCCATCCATCCATCCATCCATCCATCCATTTTCTGCCGCTTATCTGGAGTCGGGTCGTGGGGGAAGCTGCCTAAGCAGGGAAACCCAGACTTCCCTCTCCCTGGCCACATTCACCAGCTCATCTGGAGGGATCCCGAGGCGTTCCCAGGCCAGCCAAGAGATGTAGTCCGTCCAGCGTGTCCTGGGTCTTCCCCCGGGCCTCTTTCCGCAGAACAAGACTTTGAACTTTGGTGGTAAATATGACATAAATCAGACTGTACTACATTGGTTATTATAACTAAGTTCTAAAATATTTTGTTTGTGCTTTGAAATATCAGTAATGTTTACACCAAAGGATATTCTGATTTAATTTATAATTTAAATGTACCACTTCAGTTTTCTTTTACATTATGTAAAAATGTTAAAGCTCAATGTTGACAGTGATTTTGTTTAAAGGACAGATTGTTTTTAATTTAAGTATCCAATTTCTGATATTTCAGGTTCTAGTGATTTGATTTGAATGGGAGTAAATGTGTTAAAACAGGATGTAATATCTACGCATATAGATTGCTGATTCTTAAATAGAACATAATATAGTATTCTGCAAAAAATTGATAATAGTAAACATTGAATTGTTATCCAATTAATTAAAATAATATTGGATCACCATCAAACTTGTGATTTATAACCATAATTAACATCATTAAATGCTTACACTACACTATTAAGGGACTTAAAGGTTTATGAGTTTGTGCACACATTCATATCATATGCATGTAGTTAAACACCTTTGCAGATTACAGTCTTGAACATCACTTGTGAACCACTGAAAAAGTACACTGAGCGGTTCAGTGTTAAGATCACTGAGTCTCCCTCTGGGTATGATGGCCCAGTGCACTTCCAATGAGAAGAATTCACTCATTTTGCTTGAGATTCATATGCATGAAGACAAAGAGAAGGGATAAAGAAAAATATATATTCAAAAAAGTTAGATTAAGAACAAAATAGTAGGTAAATAACAGACGTGAAAAGTATACGAGGAGGAAAAAAAGGAGGCAGAGAGACGAGGAGTGGGGCAGAGGTAGCCAGATGGGTGAGAGGCTCAGCAGTGGTTAAATTAGGGAGGTGATTATAGTCCTAATTACAGGCTGAGCTGCTTCATTGATAAGGTCCCAGCCTACACCTGACAACACTTACTGCCCTATTCTCGGTAATGGTGGAGATACTCAACTGTACAATGTACTGTACAAATGAGGTGGTAACTTTTGGAGAATACAGCATAGCCCTTACGTTAGCTGTAGTAAGCACTTTATTCTCCTTTTTTCCATCAACAAGCAGCCTCAAATCAAAGATACTGTAAATACCAATCATATACTCACCATGAAAAACAATTTAATCCTACTGTATACATTCTTCTGCCCAAAATCTTATGACTGTATGTTTGCCTACACTGTATAAGAAAGTTTGCATTACACTGTGAGGTTCATACATTTGCAAAAACAGCTTACTGTATGTGTGATTATGGAGTGTAAATTGAAGTTGCATAAAGTTTACACCTGACATGCAAGCTATACAGTTTTTAAACCTTTCATCACTTACTGCACATTTTTTCTCATCGCCTGCATATTTTGGACTTGTCTTTAAAAGCATCCACATTGTTATATGCTGATTTTCACAGCTTCACATTACTGTTGTACGAGAAAAACATGAAAGAAAAATAAATATTATTTAGTATAAATGATGTACATAGTGCAATAAGGGCTCAGCAATGTGATAGCACATGCTACTGTAAAACAAAACATTTCCAAAAAAAAAAAAAAAAATTTAAATGCTTAATGACTTAGGTTAAAATGAAGTTCACCCGTAAATGTTAAAGTATATTTTAGCTACATTCTGACACGACTATCGCTTATGAAAACAACTACTTTGAAGCATGAACATTTGCATGCCAGTCATCCAAAAATTCTACAAGTTAAACATGATGAAGCTACAGTAATATTACACAATGAGCTACAGGTGCTTTTGCAAGGCTGCAAACATAAAGAGGCCACAGCTGTCGTGTATAAGTTACTAATTAAATGGATAAATGGACTGGTTTTCTAGTGATGTTGACCTCTCAAAGCGCTTTATCCCGCATGTCACATTCACCCATTTACGCACACGCTCATACAGCATTTCTACGGTTAAATACTAAGTGCTTTGCTCTATCACACACATTCAAACTCCGATAGACACATCAGGATGTGGGGTTAAACGTCTTGCCCAGGGACACTTTGGCATGTAGTCAGGGGAAGCCTGGAATCAACCCATCAACTTTGGCAGATAACAGCTCTTCCTCCTAAAGCTACAGCCGCCTCATTAGAGAAGTAACTGACTCATTATCCATTTTTATTTACCTCACAGTTACAGAAGACATCAGATTACACGAGTGAGCTACTGAGTGCGGGATATAACAGGTTAATAGATAGTAACCTGTTATAAGGTATAAATAATCTCTTCAGAAATTCTTGGGGAACTTTTAAATATGATGTGCCACCTTGACAATTTGTACACTAAATCTACTGAAAATATAGTCTAACCTAAAATTTACATGATTCTATTGACTAAATTATGACTAATACTAAATGACCATTGAGTCACAAGACTGACTAAAACTAAATAAAAACTTCCTGTTAAAATGAACATAAATCACATAAATAAGGTAGAATATAAAAATCAAATGGAGATTTTAAAACCTATGTTCATCTTTAATAAGTATCTTTTGTGTTTATTTTAATTTTGTTTCACCATAAACAGTGTGGAAACATTATACTCTCACTCATCAGCTAGGTTTACATGCAAACAATACTTAGATGAGGTGAGAGAAAATTTATGTTTGATCCTAAAATAACTAAAAATTCCTCTCAAAACTTCAAGGAATAAAAAGGTGGGCGAGTCAGTGGCTTTTAAAAGTCAGAAATACTGAAAACACAATTTGCAGCAAAAAGCACAATAAGACCTCTTTTAAGTGTTATTATTAGGTATGGGTTCATATTTGTCATTTGATACTTGATGTACCAACTTTATTTACTGCAGCCCAGCCATCATAAGGTCATGAATCTGTCCTTGACCACCCTGACAAACAGATTGAATATAATATAGTTTTTCCACAAGGTCCGTATTTCTGCACATTCTAACACATAATGCCCAATTTGAAGAGGGGGAATCTGAATGCTATTCATGGCCACTATTACCAAATGTTCTCATCTAAGAGAGTGCACTCAGCAATACGAATCAATCTGAAAGGGATTGAATTGTTGGGCGCCACTGTATTTTATGCTGCCAGTAAATATATCTATCTTGTTCATAACAATTTGCAGCTCTGTGTTTTGTAATCATAAAAAGGATAAGTTTGGGGGAGATATGAGAGCCGTTCTTTTGAGAGTGCTGATTGTAGCAGGCACCATCTGCGAGAGGCACACAGCTGCCTGCCTCATCAGAATACCTAATATTCCAATGGAGGGGCTCTAAGTACCTGGCAAGCCCAAGTAGATAGATAACAAAGAGCCTATTAAATAACGGACAAAGTGGCCTGTGAAGGTAGGGGTGGGGGATATGGAAGTGTGTGAAGGGAATTAGTCTGTTAGCTCCACATACACTCTGAGATGAGATAGCCCTGAGTTCTAATTAAAATTCTCATTCCCATCTAAGGTGGTAATTTTGATCTAAGAGTGGAAAGTTTGATGTTTTGCCGACAGTCTTCTGTTTCTGCTCTCTCCATTTCCCAGTATTTCTCTTTCCTCCGTCGTGATCAAAAATCAATGTTATCTGCCCAACCTGGTAATTCTTCCTCACCCTTGCTCAACCTTAAAGTCATGTTGAAACCATCTGATAAACCCCACTCTCAACATAAATTGTAGTGTATGGTATAGTGTTGTTGGCGAGACAAAACAATAAATTAAATACAATACAACAAAGATAAGTACAAAAAGTTGCTGGCTTTAGGTGTAATTAAAGCAACCCCCACCTGGCAGAGTGTTGCTATAATCATAGCAGTTCCTGTTTAAATTTTGGAGGCCCAAAATGTAGACAAAAGGAAGCAAACAAAGCAAAACAAAGCTGGGAATCAGGACACAGGTACACTGAACACAACTAAATCTGCATGGTAACACAACACTACAGAGTTGAGGAGGAAATGCAGGAAAGAAGCTGAAACTATCAAACTGATAACTAACAAAGGCTACCAACATAATGAGGTACTTTCATTGAAATAACATTGTTTTTTATTTAAATGTTTTATTGAACTCAGGAATAAAAATGTCAAATAATATTTTAGATGATCAGCTGATTAAATGATTGCGTTAAATCAACCTGTGCTATCTGATATAGATGGCTGGTTCCTGCTTTGAATTAAATCTTAAGTCATATTTTGGCAGATTTTGTGATTTCAGCAAACATTGAATGGTTTTCCACTAATCAATATTGTATATATATATCAAACTTAAGATTTATACCCTTAATAAATACAATATGATGTAATACCAATAAGAGGACAGAAGTGAGCAGAATGAAACTATTAAAAAGGAGGGAAAGACCACAGGGATTGGAAGTAAACAAGACAGTATACAACAGAAGAATTCTAAATTAAAACTAAAATAAAAACTAATACTAGGACAGAATTTAAATCCATGCACTCTACTGTATGGACTTATTCTTCTTGTATTATGACAAGAAAGTGGTTTCTCTGTTGAAGAACTGGTTAAACTGGAGCCTACAAGGAGGTTTTGCCAAGTAACATGCAGTAAAAGTGATGTTTTAGACAGGCAGTACTTTGTTAGCTATCCCAGACACTAGTACTAAATGAGAAAATGGAGCAGGACCCTCAGCTGTTTAACTTCACTCCTTTCCATTCCTTGAGGACATTACCATTCCTAAAATGATGCTGAATTTAAGAAAAACCAAACCTCTCGGACAGAAATCAGTAAGACCTAAATTCAGAGTGAAGCTGAAAACTGAACAATTTCGTCTGCCATTAGAGCAAAGGTGTGGCCAGAAGTTTAACGGATTTATCCATATTGCCCCAGGGTTCATTTAAGTGGTCAATGGAGAAATGTTTCATCAGTGTGAAGGACGTGGTCATTATGCAGTGTAATATTTACTGGCACACTGACAACTGACCTGTTAAAGTTTACTGAGCACAATCACTGTGAGTTGCGCCCAGCATGTCCTCACTAGGTTGACATATGAAGAGCATAGTTTTAACCCAAAATTGGGAGGGGGATACAGACCTCACTGACAGAGACAAGTACTGCTTGTACTGAGACCATAATTACATTTGTGCTTTTAAACTACAGCTTGTTTTGTTAGCCGTGTTTACCGTACTGCATTCATTTTTTCTCTTTCCATCTAACAGTCACTCTAAGCTCTCTCTCTCTTGCTTTTCCCCTTTTATCTGTCCTTTTTTTCCACCTCATTACTTCTGGACAATTATATTTTAGTAGAAAGCCTCTCAGTCGCAGCCTGCTGTTGGCTAAAATGAAAACAGTCAGTGAGGAGGCAAGGCGATGGATCACAGTGTCAACACCAAAGTTATCATCACCTTGCTTGATTTATACTTCTTTAGCATTCTTTGGTGTTTCAGTGCACTTTGCAAACACGCACCTGCATACATGCACATACACACACAGAAAATTCTCTCAGATGAGCAGGCTGCCCAGGGTAGCATTAAGGGACTAACTGAATTGCTATCACTCTGATAGAGCGCCTTCATTGAGGCTGTAAAATTAAACAGCCAATTTCACCTGGTAATTGGATGCTGAAATATTCGTGGTCAAACTCTGCCGTAAGACAGTAGCATAATGCGGTGAAGAGAGTGAAAACATAAGGCAGATCATCACTTTTAATGCTCACAATGGTGTGAAATCAGCCAACTTTCTATGCTACCATACCTTGGTGTCCACTTGTAGATTCTTCTTTGCTGTTACATTGGAGAGTGATATTAGCAGAGCTCTGGTTCTCCTGAAACAGCTTCAGTTCAAAAACACGGTTTGGTTGAGATGATGATGTTGGTATTCAGATCAACACCACTTAAACAGTAATTATCTCAGGGTCAGATATTAAAAATTCTTTCAGTTTTCTTTTCCAAGCTATAAAAGTAGAACATTTAATTGCCATAAATATACTCTAATTAAGAGGCATGAGCCCCTGTGATCTTCTACACCCTGCTCACATATATTGGAAAAATAGCATTTACACTACAGCGTAGTATTTGCTAATTACTGGCATTTGAAAGAGAAGTAACGCTATATGCTGGCAGATGGCGATACCTTGGGGGTTGAGTTTCCTTTCTCGCCATACTGTGTTTGCCGATATAAGCTATGGAGATGCCACCCTTGGGTGGTATGAACCTTTCGTCTAGGAGTGAGTGCCTTTGCTGGGATCAAACACTCAAATGAGCCGTGATGATGAGCTTGGTGATACATGCTGCTGTCTCCCAGTTTCAGCCACAGAGGACTTCCCGCCTTCTTCTCACATTCCTCGCCTTTAAGCTCAGGCTCTAGTGTTTGAACCTAACTTCAGAAGACCTTTAAATCTTTTATTGAAAATTTTGCACTCGACCACATGCTGCTTGTTAATTGCTTCTTTTATTATTGACGGATGGAGATGGGTCTGTTGAAATGAGTGTACAGACAAAATGTTCTTCAAACACAGTCCTCAGCTCTCGTGGTTACTGATCATGGCTGTTGTCTCTGGAAAGCAGGGGAAGCCCTCTTATTAGGGCTACAGGAGCTTTTAGGACTACAGATGGGAGCTGGTTGGATCAAACTGTACAATTTTGATATGACCTTGGCATTTCAGCTGGACGTGGGTCTTTAATATTTTATCAGCACATGCAGCTACACATCCCATTGGGAGCATTTTAGGAACTGTTTTTGTCTGTTCAGCTTTTAAAAGTCTGGCAAAGTAACATATTCCTATAATATTTAATTGTCATATCACTCATCTTGTACAGTCAAAACACCTTCATTTAATCTTCACTCCTTTCTAGTGTTGTATATAAAAACAATTAATCTAAGATTAAAATACCAGTGAATAATAAATAATGGATGAGGTTTAAATAGCACTTTTCAATGCACCCAAAGCACTTTACAAATTCATAATTCATTTACTCCTCATTCATACTTGGCAGTGGCAACTACATGCATAGCCACAGCTACCCTGGGGCAGCCAATCCGCATCAATGGCCTCTCCGACCACCACCGAACATTCATTACACACATTTATACACCAGCACTGGAGGCAAGGAGGGTGAAATGTCTTGCCCAAGGACTCAATGACAGATTGACTGGGGTAGTAGGATTCAAACTGCTCTACCACCGAAGACACTGCCACCCCAGCTGATGCTAGATTGATGCCACCCACAAGATGTCAATAAAACAACTGATTAACTTGTGTCATGAAAACGAATTTAACACATTCTTTCAACAAACTGTTACAGTGTCTTAAATATTGTGCCACAAAGATACAAGTTTTTGTCCAATCATTTACAAATTTTGGCCTCACAGCTGTTGTGGACTGAATCTGAGGATGTTTAAAGGTGGAAGTTGCAAAACATAGTCTTTGACTTTAGAGGTAGAAGTTAGGGATGGGTAGTTCTGAAGTTCTGAATTTTCCAATACTCATTTAAGGGTATGGGACTGTTTTTTAAGAACTGTTTCTTTTTTTTTCTTTTTGTCTGCTCAGCTTTTAAATGTCTGGCAAAATAACATATGTCTATAATATTTATTTATCATATCACTCATCTTCTACAGTCAAAACACCTTCATTTAATCTTCACTCCTTTGCAGTGTTGTATTTAAAAATCCTTAATCTAAGATTGAAATACTGTTCCAGAAAAGCCCTAAAAAAGGTCGACTGTGCATTTTTTGGGAAAATGCACAGTGCTGTTTTGTAGACTGAGGTTTGTCCAGTATAATCAGACCTCTATCACTCAGATGAAACTAAAAAGTAGGCATCTGCATCACCTCCTAATGTACAGTTTCTATAGACTAATCTGCAAGATGTGATGCACCATCTTGGGGTGCTGCAATTACTGAGGCGGCAAATCCTGATTACACATCTGCTGACATGGACACCATCATGGATATATAGATAAACAGCATAAGACAGTTGTCTACATTTACTGATAAGGGTAGCTTATCTGGAGATCTCAAAGTTATTCTGTTTTAATATTAGACATCAGTGCATCAGTGAAAACTATGATTCATCTCTTAGTAACTGCTTTTAATAACTGACAACCTACACAGGAATATAAAACATGTTCCTTGTTATAACTGGTTATCAAAAATTTGCAAAAAAACAGAAGTTGTTAATTTTCTATTTTGTCAGATATTTGACATAGTTTTGTTATAACTAATTTAGGCTGCAGGACACCATGTGTGAGATCTGTTTGTATTACTGACTAATGAATTTCAGGTTACAATATGCCCTGAAAAGTGTTTTTAATGTTACAATTCACAATATTTCCAAAAATCAGTCATTAACTCCCAGCAACACCGCAGCCCCTTGTCTCCTAGTCCGGTAGCATTAACTAGCATAACAAAGGTTACCTATTGCCCCTAACCACATTTAAGGTTTTCCACTGCTGTTTATAGCTGCCAAGAAATGCGCAATTCCATCCAGATTTCTTTGGCACTGTTAAGAAAATAGTCCAATTCTCATCTGTTCTGCTCTGACATGCACATAAACGTCATCTTAGCAATGGCGAAGGGTATTTTTAGTCTATAGGTACAATAAACACAGACCCCTATCCTTGAGTCAAAGTGCAGAAAGATTTCCTTTGAACAGTTTACTGAAGTAAATATCTGACTTTGTACAAATGTTTTATAAACATTTGTACCGTGACTGCTCATTTTCCCAAATATATATGGATATATATGAAGGTAATTAATGGCGAGATGAAGAATCTCTTGATATTGCAGGCTTTGCTTAGCACACTTTAAAATGTAGGTGGTAAACAATAAGCACTGATAAATCTTTTTTTAAATAAATAAATAAATAAAAAAAGAAGCCAATAACAATTCAGGCTGTTTAACTTGCACATCAACAGTCTTGTCAGCCAGCCAGCCAAGCAGTCAGTGTCAGGGATGAGACAAGGCCATAATCCAATTCTGGTTTTTACACGGCGTCATGCCTTTACCTTTGACAGCATGATTGATGTGTATGTAAATGTGTTTTGAGGAGGGCTGTGAGCAGCTAGTTAAAGCAGACATTTAGGGCTGCCTTGTCAAAGACAAATAGAAGGATGGAGAAAGACAGAGGAAGAAGGAGGAATCAAAAATAAAGACAACTATTGATCCATAAATGAAAGAAGACGGACATTGGGAGAGCCCTTGCCAAGGAGTTATGTACCTCTTGAGCATCTCTCCAAATTCATAGTGAGGCAGTTTGACAGCTCCACAATGGTGTACTATAGGGAGTCTTTTTCGAACACACTAAGCAGAAAAAAGGGGACTGCTTTTTCAAGTGCCCTCCCTATTGCCCTCTCCCACATCAGCCTTTCTTTTCCCTTCACCATTCTGTAAGTCAAAAGAGAAAAGGAACTGAACCTTGAGGTCAATACAATAAATGGACGGCAGATTTCTCTGTAGGCACAGCTGGTAAGTGTGTGTGCGGTGTGTACAACTGTGTGTCTTCATGTGTATGTGTTGCTGTGAGCATGGCTGTGATTTCATTTATTTTTTTCTCTGTCTGTGCTTCTCGCATGTTTCTGTGTATCATGTAGAGATGACAAGTGTAAAGAAATTTCAAATTTGCCCGCCTGTCTCCACAGCAACCAAAGGAAGAGAAGGAAAACAGGGTATGTGTGGAAGAAAGGGCAGACAGAAATCTATAGAATGGTGATGTTGCTATCCTAAAATAGTGACTGGGATGCATTCACTTTCTATTCCACATGAAGGACAGTTTGTGATTAAAAAAACAAAAGATAATAAATAATGGATTTTGACATGACAAAGTCATCAGAGAGTAACAAAAAGGTTATTCTTTCTCTGCTAAATTTTGTAGCAGTAAGGTATGAACTTGGACACTGATTTAATCATGCTGAATTAGATGAAACTGATTTGATTAGGTGAAAGTGAAATTGGGCCAGCAGGCTGTAACAGGATGCAAATACTGAAAAAAAGAGCATAAAATCTAATTAGAGGTTGCATAAAAGCACTTAATCTGACAAAGTAAATACAAAGCCTACTGGAAAGTTCTTAGACCCTTTCAAAGTTTCCACATTTGATCAAGTTTCCGATTCATATTTGAATAAATTCCCTTATTTCTAAACACATTAATCTGCACACAGTTTTTTTTACAATGCTTTTGTGGACAGCTGTAGCTCAGGAGGAAGAACAGTCATCTCCCAACCAGAAAGTCAGTGGGTCCATTCCTGACTATATGCTGAAGTGTCCTTGGGCAAGACACTGAACCACAGATTGCCCCCTTGATGTGTCTATCAGTAGTATGATATATATTTTTCTTGAAGGAAACATTCAAGCTCAACCAGGGTGGATGGGGAGGACCCTTATGAGATGCACTTTTCTATTTTAGTTGTGGGTCATTTTCTTTTTGAAGTCTTGTTATGTTTGCACCTGAGTTTTCAGTTGGGCTTCCTTGTGTTCAGGTTGGGTTTTCTATGTTTTGTTTTTTTTTATTTATTGATGTAGTTTTCCCCTTATGCAATCTGCTGTTTTTACTCCCTGCTCCCTTGTCACATTTGGTCCTCTGTTACTAAAGATGGATGTGTCTCATCTTTATTAGGTCCAATTAATTCAATTAACACGTAAATAAAGACCAGTGACAGAAGTATGAGCCACCACAGATCCGTATGGTGTGTTTTAAAGGTTTGATTACCTGTGTAAGATGAGTCTGGAACACAAGAAAAAGTTCTTTCATTTTGATATTTGATATAACTGTATGCATGTACTGGAATGAGAATTAATTTCTCCTGTGTTCTTTTACCTGCATGGCCCAATTTTTCAGATCTACCTGCCACTCCACTCCACATAACAAGCTGAAAGTATGTGTGAGTGTTGCTTTCTCATTAAAGCAGACCTGCACAGGAATTGTCCATTAGAGAGGTGGTTCATTTCAAGCTCTGTCTTCCACAAAAGAATTGAGCAGGCAAACTTGAAAAGATAAGGTACACATATATGATATTTCTTAAAAGTATCAGGCAAAGAAAAGAAAAATGAAGACATTTTTCTGAGAGTTTTGTTGAGTTTCTTGCTTCCTTGCTATCTATAGGAACTCCTGTGTGGGAATAGAAAAATGGATTAATAGGGAACAGAATAGTCATTTCAAGTGAAATGTTACCACAACCATCAGACGGCATCAAACAAAGAGACAGAAAAACAGAAGAGGCAAAAAAAAGGAAAAGTACAAGAGAGAAAAATTGTGAGGAAGAGTGCAACAGAAGGAGAGACCCCACACATCTCCACCATGCCCCTGAATGCCCTGTGGGCCCTGCACTCTGCTCTGCTGTGACTCTGATGAAAAGGGGGCCTCAATTCCTTTCAATTTGGCCAGTGAGCCCCAGTCCTGTTAAAGGCAATCGACTGGCTGAACACAGGCAGTATATCATAATATGCAGGTGCAGACGAGCCCTGCAGAAGAGAGAGGGGAGACATGGTACCTTAGGAGAGAGAAAGGACTCTGGCATCCATCTCTCTCACACTCAGGCTGACGCTCAACCATGAGGGAGAAACACAAACACACACATACACACAACAATGGGAAAGCAAGAACATGAGAGGAGAGGGAGAATAGAAAAGCAAAGGAAAAATGAGACCCATCACTTCCTTTTTTTTCTTTCTTTTTTTTCACTTCAGGTAAAGACAGACTCAAAGAGTAAAGAAAACGTATTTTGAGCAAATGTGGGATGGTGAAGAAAAGCCCAACAAGAAAAAGAAAATCTGCCTGGAATGAGAGCAAGGTGTTTGTTTGTGGTGGGTAAATGCCTTTGTATGCGTGGGGAGGCCAGCAGCTTGGTGAGAGCTGTGTGTTATCACGGGTCTCCAGGCCCCCCAGGCGTGCCGCACTGCTGGCCCAAGTCAGAGGGGTTGAGTCTGGGGGAGGAAGAAGAGACAGAGCTCTTGCTCAAGGATGGATGAGAGGGCAATAGACTGGAAAGGGTACCGAAGGCTGAAGAGAGCTGTAAATTACACATGAAAGATCTGATTAATTCTGCAAATATTCTGTTTATTGACATTCCTTTCCATTAACTGACATGAGTGCAATTAAATGTCTGGTATTCAAGTGCTGCAAAGAAGCCATGTAATAAATATATTCACATGCATATAAAAGTTGCCTCTCCATGGCTACGCTGAGAATGCCAGTGAGTGCTGTACGCTGACACTGAGGACTTGTGGTACACGCTTTGCTTGTAAGAATATAAAGAATTCATACTTTTTCATCCACTTGGGGGGCTGTGAAGTACAGGCTCAGGTCAACAACCTGATAACATGTGATGCCTGATCTGCTTCATGGAGAATTCGTTTCACATGCAGTTATGGAGTGGTGAGGTCTACAACTGCAGGCAAGGATAAAAGAGCAGCAAGTCTGCAATCGCACAGTTTAACCCTGACCTGTCAGTCATGCTTGGCTTTCAGCTCAAGCTCATTGCTAAACATACTGGGTTGAATCGATTCTTCTTTATCTAGGATTCAAAAGTAATATAACCCTGCAGAAAAAACAACCAATGTACAGTCCACATACAAATTAGTTTGCAGCTGCACACATACTTGTTTAAAAGAGCAACAGCAAACTTTAAATATTTACAGATTTCATATATTTTATAAAAAATTATTTGCTTTTAAGGATTAAAATCTGTAATCATATTTTGCACAATATTAAAGCTGGTGTTTTAAACAGAATCAGATGGGCGTGGTCTCCACAAAATCAAAACCAAAACTGATTCAGATATAAAAATTGATGGCTCAGTTTGTAGATGTACCACAACATCATCAAGAATACATACTGAAAAAAAAGACGTTCTAAAAGTCTGTTTTTTACTGAATTCAAATGGGAACTTGATTGAGGTAACTCTGCCAAACCCTAAAAAACTATGAAAAAATTAAATTAAAGTTTGCCACAGCATGCCCACCACCTGCAGCCGTTTAATTATCAGTTCATGGAGATTCAGCATCATACCTGCCTCCACTAATGTTGGCTACACTTGATTTAAATGGTTTACACAGATGTCCTCACCCTTGCTGCTTTGTAACAAGCATCGCAACAGGAAGACCAAATGGAGCGCAGACTCTCTTGCTTGTGGTGAATGCCAACAACGCAAAATGGAGCTACACCTGACTGTGAAAACTAGACTGGCCTGGCTCACACTCCACGACTCAATTTCCTAACCACTAGTGGTCTTTTCTCTTCAGTCACTCTTTGTCCTTTGGTGGCTATGATCAGGTAGGAATATACCGTTTAGATGCCCTGTTATTTATGTCTGTATGGTATTAGGTTTAAGTTGAAATAATCTAGTCAAACCTGTTTGGAAACTGATAATGTTTTTGGCTTTAATGTTCATTTTGTTCAAACAAAATAAGACAAAATTCCTTCCTGGGACAATTTTATAGTAAATAATTCTGGATATTTATGTAGAACTGTATTTCTTTGCTCTCCAAAGGGTTAATGCTTCAGCATTGTGAATTTCTCACACCACACAAATATCAACCAGTTTTAGAGCCTTTTAGTGGAAAATTTCATGTTAATCTAGATCCACATCTGCCACATCTCAGCAGGGAAACACTGCTTGCATTAACCATGACAAATATGATTAGCTGCTGTTAACTGTGGATTTTGTACTGTATTAGCTAATCTGGTTTTCTTTTGAGAATGCACCTCTGGAACAATTAAAACAACCAGTGACTGATTAAATGTCCAGCTGGTTCACTTAATATTTCTTCAAAACAGTCTCAAAAAATGAAAAACTAAGCTTTGTCAGATGTGACATACAAAACATACACAGAACCATAATATAATGTAGTATACAGGTATAGATGCTCGCACACATACAAACAAAAATACAAGCACATGCCTGAAGTGAACATGTCTAACTTTATGCTTTGCAAGTAACTTTTGACAAGTTCTCCTCCACATCCTGGAGTTGTATTCAGACGCGCTAGAAGTGAGTGCTGGAGAGCAGTCATGTAGAAAGAGAATGCTGTTACTGGAGTTATTAACAGGCTCCTGTGTTTCCCTCCTCTCAGCTGAGCTATTCAGAGCATAGCGTTCCTCATCTGCCACAAACACATGCCGACAGACAGACGCAGCAGACGGACACACCACACACCCCTTCACGCGCTGTGCAGTAATATGTTTTTCGCCCATTTACAACAAATTAAGTTTCCCTCAAAGTGAATTTCAAGCTTGGCTGCTTTTGGAGGGCGAGCAACTCTCTTTTCATTAATTTTCATTCTTTTCCCGCGAACAAATGATCTACTGTACAGCGTTACTCTCCACTCGCTGTTTTTTCACTCTCTTGTTTTCTCCCCTTTTTTCCTGTATGCTGTTGAATTTGGGCCAAGCGATGGAAGCAATTACACTGTCAGAGAGGTGTATTTTGATTTATTAAAAGCCTTAAATGCTATCTGTTTTGCTCCTCTTTGTGTCCCCCTTGGGAACTAAGTCCTGACACCCAAATGAGACGGAGTGAGTGCTCGCTGCTCAATGCTCCATCTTGAAAGTCATCTTGGAAGAGGGTAGAGTAAATTTTCATTGGCAGAGGAGGATAGATAGATGGCTGTAATGTAACTGCTAAGATGGTAATAGATTTTTTTTTCTCTCAAGCTTAAAAAGTGTGAAGACCAAAGAGACAAAATGAAGAACACCTGTATCACTGATTCATCTAAATAAGAACAAACTAAGTAAAACTAATATTTGATCATTATTCTAATATGCGTTCTGAATTAATCAACTTTTTTTTTCTCTCTTTGAATGCATGAATCATGAGTCTGACCCAAGTTACCTCTGGTCCATTTGGCTCCCTTGGTCCATGTACCATGTTCCTTTTTTAAAAATCTTGCTATATCATATATCAAAATTAAATATAGAAAAAATGCACAAGAAGTTAAATGAATACTGTCTTTTATTCTGTTCATATATGTGTCCAAAAATAGCTCCTTCACTGATTACCGATAAACTGAACAGTTTATAAAGCCAATTATATTGTTACAATATAAATTATTGAGGAAAGATAAATCACTAAATGAATGAAGAAGAGTGACTGAAATCTGTGGGAATGACGACAAAAACATTGGTGTGTCAACTTTGTAGCTTGGCAAGAGCTGAGAAGAAGGTGTTAAATATAAAGTTGGTAGGTAGAACGGGTGGACTTTCATGGTTGTCAAAAATTAAATTCACGGCCAACAGTTCAATATCTGGTGCAGAAATTCTTTTAAAAAGTTTTAAGTGTAGGATTACACCATGTGTTGTTAACAAGCACTACAATCCGTTCTCTTATTCTTCCCTCTCTGTCTGCAGTCTCTGCTAATATAGTCTAAAAGGTAAACAGAGGCAGTGGATTTATGAAAATGTTAAACCCCTGCAGCCATGTCTTGGTGGAACATGCATAACTGCACTGCTGATATTTTTAAATTTCTTAATTTTATTAGCCAGGGAACTCCTATCGCCCATAATAATCGGGATGAAATGGTTTAAATTTCCTCCTCCATTGTTCCCGGTCCCAGATATCTCATCTTCAACTCATCTGGAACTGAGGTCTTATTCCTGACATCATTTGGTTTTTGGACAACTTAATTAGCTGCTCGCAGGGGTGTAGAAAGCTTTTTAAAAGTGTGGGGGATGTGGAGGGGGGGACTCAGAGGGCTGTGTATCTGCATACATAGGCATGAATGGGGGTAATGAATTGCTAACAAATATTAAGTGTAAACTAACCTTCACTTAGGTAAACTTCAGATGTCCCATGTGTGAGTGAATGCAGCATGTAATGCACTTCTATGTTGTTCTACATCAACGCTGAAAAATATCGTTGCTTGTTTGTTTTTCCACATTTTTTCCATTTTGGTTTACTGTACTGCATCACATGCCAGCAACTGGATATCAACACACTAGCCTTTTTGAACATACAGCAGGCTGATTCGGTAAAAAATAAGGCCATTGTCTAAGAATGAGAGTAAAGGAAGTGAAAAGAGCAAAACAAAGAAATGAGTCAACGTTGGACTGACATTTACTGGCTGGACAGAACTCACAGAAGACATAGGATGAGAGACACTCTCTGAGCCTTCATTAGGGGGCACCAACCTGTCAAAATCTGCCTACGTTAAGTGGCGCCACTTAAAAAGTACATAGTAAAGTTACAAATAACATCCTTCTTTAGATTTACATGTTGCAAAATGTCTCTGACAGTTTAATAGTAACCAGTCCCATCATGTATCATCATTATTATTACCTCTGCAAAAGTTGTTTTCGTCTGTTTGTTAGCAACATAACTCAAAAAGTTATGGGTGGATTAAAATAGATTTTTTTAGGAAATCTCTGAAATTAAACTAAGGAACAACTGATTAGATTTTGGGGGTGATCCAGACCAATTTTTTTAAACACTAGAACAGCCAGAGAGGGTCATTTTGACACTGCCGATGCAGCATAAAAATGATAAAGGTGGCTTTTACAGAAGCTGTTTTTTTTCCCGCCCTTTTTTTATGATTTGGAAGTAGACAAAGCTTCAATAAACAAACAATTAATTGTTTAGCGTGTGGGATTACTTTGGCCTTGTATTTCAAAAAGAAAATTTAAAAAAAAAATTCTGAGCTTACAACATTCACTTATCAGTTAAAATCTAATCATTTTTTACATATATATATATATATATATATATTATCAATTATTTGAGGGTTAACAATTAGAAAGAATCATATAATGCTAAAGTAAGGAAGCAGAGCACTGGATTCTTTCTCCCCCATCCGAGTTTTCCACATTCATTTGTTGGAACAAAGTTTATTCTGCATTCATTCTTCTGTTTCTGTTAATTTTTTTATCATGTTTTCAGCAGCGTTAGTTTGTCTATTAGCAACATAACTTAAAGAGGTATAGATGAGTTTTGATGAAATTTTCAGGAAATATAAAAAAAAACATTTTGGGTGTGATCACTGTCTGGATTTTTTTAAGGATGTTTTAATATTGGGAAATATGGACAATTTAGCCACAAATTCTAACTCAGTAGGTAATGCCAAAAATCACTGGGGTGGGGGCACAGTACATGTTATAATCCGACATTGTTTGACCCACATCATTCTGGAGCTGGTGATCCAGAAGGTTCAAAACCTAGGGGATATCTGAGTGCCTCTACTTATTATAGTGTTATAATACCTGACATTGCAATCCAAGTCAAAGTTCTTAACTGACAACGAGTAAAGGAAAAATTACTATTATATGTGATGTAGTAGATCACATGGGATTATATCCTAAAATGTGTTTCTTTTATTATTATTGCATATGATGCACAAAAAAAGACATATTTCCATCTTTTATTATTTATTATTATCATCATGGTACTTATATAAAAAATAATCCATTAATGTGTGCACTGAGAAAAAAATATGAAAAATGTTTCAATTTTTCAATCCCTTTGGACAGTAACACATCTGAATATATATATATATGTATATATATATATATATATATATATATATATATATATATATATATATATATATATTCAGAAATGGTTAGGATGACAGTTAATATGGAAAATGTCCAAACTTGAATCAGTAATGGTATAACTGACACTTACTTTTGGTGCAACATACCCAAACCAAGTGGTAGAGATTATTTGGGCGAGTTTGCTACCACAAATTTTAATATTACTCATTGTAGTCACTGAAAAAACTTGCTTTACTAAACGGTAGAGCAGGCAGCTAAAGGATTTCTTTATTTATTTTCATTTAAAAAAAGTAATTAACAAATGATCCAGTGGTTTAGAAGAAAAAATGCATTGGCCACAAATGATCAGTTTGAAATAATGTTCATTTTCCTATTTTAACTGCACAACGCAGGCTCTCTACTATAGTATCTACCTGCCAGCAAACTCTGTATGCACCAAGACAGCAGCCCTTTCAGAGATCCTTTCATTAACTTAATTCTTATTCATGCAAAGCACAGGAGACAAAAGCAGGAGGGGGATGGAGAAAGTGGAGACAGAGGGCTAAGCCATTAAGGTGTGAATAAGTTCCAATTTCCAAAATAAATATTATCTTTGTCTGAGAAACCTAAAATCTGTGTGCTTTTGTCCCAGCATTATAATAAGAGATCAACAAGAGGTCATCACTGTGTGAACATTACAAGCCAAATTCACAACCCTTCACCTGTGATACTTTAATCTATTTATCACCCATATTTTTTCCTCCCACAGTTTAGCTGCACTGTGTAAAACTGTAAAATTAAACACACCACAGACACAGACGGCTGATCCCTTTCACAGTAGGCTACACATTAAAAGCTATGCCTAATGCGCTCCCCACCTCCTCCCAGACCACAGCCTCTCCCTCATTACTGCGTTCTTGATCACCAGAGAGATGGCAGAGATGTAAGGGTGGAGATGCGTAATAAAGCAGCTAGTATCCTGGGGGAACCATTAGTTGAAGATAAGAGGCCTACAGCACTTTAACTTGAGGATATAGATCATAAACCTGCTTATCTTCTGTTCCCTCTGGATCACCTCCTTAGTCAACTGTCTGAAGCCAAAGGACAGACAAGGTTCAGACTTTTTTGTCCCCCCCCAAATTCTTGATAGTTCCTTATGGTAAAAAGTGTCTGATATAATAAGGGGCAGTCACTAATGAAGCAAAATACTACAGTAAGCAGCAAAACAACAAAACAGTTGCCAAGAAACTAGCATTGATACAGCGATGACCTTTCCATCTTTAAAGAATTTCCTTACAGTTGATTCCGTACCTGATACCGCAGTGCTGTAGGCAGTGATTAACATATAACCAGATGATAGAGTCTTTCGTCTAGATACTTGTTAGCTCCTGCCAAGGAAAATGCTAAACTTCCTAAGGCAGACAGAATATAATTTATGACTAATGCAAAAAAAAAAAGAGAGACGAGAATGAATTGACAAAAAGGTCATTCATAAAGGTAACAAACAGGAATGACTTAATCAGAACTTAGCAGAGGAAGTAAAAAATATGGAGTGAAAATTAAATTCCTACATGCTGATACAGCTGTATGCCTTGTTTCTGATGTCAGAATTTGACTTTTTAAAGCAATTTTTTTCCTGTTTGATGTTACGGGCACAGCTAATGCATTCATGAACAGGCTGCCACTGAAAAAGAAAATAAAAAAAAAGAAAAGAAACTCTGCTATCTGTACCTGTTTACCTTTCAGCTCAGGAAAAGTACTCTACTTACTTGAATGGGACCAGCTTCTTTGACTGGTGAAGTTCTCCTGTTTGTCTGGCAATTGTGAACAAAGCTGCAAAAATATTTTGAAAGAATATATGCTGTATGGTAGTTAGCATTTCTGACTCCCTCATTGCCCAAAATGTCTCATTTGTAGATTCTGAAGCACTTCAGGTCAACTGCAAACTGGTTATCACCGTCAGCCAAACATATTAGAATTAGGTTAGAATTGCCCAACTTTTTACCAAATAGAAAGAAAGAAATACAGAAATAATTACACGAGGTAGTAAATACATGAATGAAAGAATGAATGAATGAATGATGTAGAAATCCCTGAATAATTGTAGACATAGATAAACATATAATAATTAAGTATGCACCGATACCATTATTAGGTATCGATCCAATACTATGTGCATGTACTTGTACTCGATATTCATAAAAGTGCTCCAATACTACAAAGCCGAAGTCAATATGAAAGAAAAACTAGTGTTGTTAAAGTTTACATGTTAATGTGAAGAGATTCATCTGTGTAAATGACGAGGATTTTAAAAAAATGCATTAATACATAAACCTCTAAAAACCACTGAAGCAGGTAAAAAGTAAGAGGCTGACACCCATGTTTTCAAATGTGACATTATAGCACCACTAGCTGAATACAGATCAACCCTGCTCTCCGAACTCGAGATGTCCTTTCAAGAACTTAACAACAAAGTGTACAGCATCCAAACAACTGTCGTTAGCCACTACAACACTGTTGTCACTAGAAGAAAATGCTGACGCTGTTCACCAGCAGCTGGAGGAGGTAGAAACTTTATGCACTCAGCTTCAAACTTATAACAGGAAGCTAAAGGCTAAGCTAGCTGACCTGGAGGGGAGAAGCAGACGCTGCAACGTTTGGCTGATTGGGCTTTCTGAGGCAATTGAAGGTCCACAACCTACAAAGTTCTTTTCAAAACTTCTGCAAAAGGCTGCTGTGGGGGAATCTCTAGAAAACCCGAACTGAACCGGGCTCACAGCAGCCAGATTCTCAAACTAAAGCCCGGGGAAAAACTTCCTATCCTCTGCTTCCACTACTTCAGAGAAGGGAACGGCTGGTCTGGGAGGCTCAGAGGAGAGGTACGCTGCTTAACCGGGGTCATTCATTCAGTTTATGAAGACAACTCCTTGGAGGTGTTCGACCAGAGGAAGGAATATAAAAAAGTGATATCCTCCCTTTACAAGATGGGAATGAAGCCATCTCTCCTGTACCCCCCCAGACTTCATCACACAGCAGGACGACTCCCGTGTCTGTGGCCGAGCAGGTCATCTAAGCATTTGGTAAAATTCTACTGACTGTTTACTTGGTTAGTTCTGGGGTTAAAATTATAATCAGATCTGAAGATGAGCAGTGTTTGCTATGCACAATTACAGCTACCCTAAATGTAAGTGGTAATCATAATCATTATTTGTGGTGGCCCTGCGATGGACTGGTGACCTGTCAGACTGTACCCTGCCTCTCACCTGTTAAATGCTGGGTTAGCATTGGTACATGCAAATTTTGCAATGCAATTAAGGGCTTGTAATACAGTAAAATAAATAAATAAAATAAAAAAAAATAATAGGAATTAAAATGTTTTTTTCAAAAAGGTGATGTCAACATAATTTTTCCAGGTTTCTGTTGTGGGTGTAATACATCTGTTAAAAGGCCCAAACCATGGTTATCTTGATGCATCAGCACATTTACTCAAGTAAAGCATCTGTACATTTCTTGTACCACTATGATTATGACATTTTTGCCTCTACATAAATGATGTGGTTGAATTTCTGTCTTAGTAGTGTTCAAACAAAAATATTGCGGACTCTTGCTCCTAAAATAAACACGAATGCTCACATCAGTCACATGTTTTCAATTTGCAGCGTCACCTCAGTGCTGAACGACCATTCAGGAGTTGGCCAGTGAATGGAGGGCTCTCTTCATTACAAACCCATCACAGGGCCATTCACAGAACAGCCTCAGTGTCAAGAACTCACATATCAAGAGTCTCCTTTCAGAGAAAGCTGGCATTAATTAATCACTGTAATTAAAACTGGCACTTTGTCATAATAGATGCTGTTCTATTAGGTGATGACAATGTATGATGTGTGCAAAAGCCTTGCTGAGAAGATATGAATGCCAATCACTATGCTCCACAGTAAGACAAAAAATCTGTTGCTGATGTGTTAGACAGCTCAATTATTATGTGGATATATCTATGCTACATGTTTGTAATATTAAGTCAAAACTACAAGTGAAATACATAATCTGTTGATGACAAGTCTGGGTTACTCATTTTTCTATGATACCCATCTCAAATTGTGCTGCTCGTGTGTCCTGTCTGCTCGTCTACCCTGGCTTCTCCAGTGTGGCTGCTGACCTTCTCCTCTCTCCACGGCTGAAGTGGCTATTGATTGGATCTTGGCACACAGTGTACAAACACGGAGATAAGGATAGAGAGAGGCAGCCAGGCAGATATAGCTGCAGTGTCCACTCCACTCCACTCCTGTTGCTCCATACCAGGCCAAGAGGAAAAAAAAAAGTTCTTTAAGACTCGACTGCCACTAAGCAGACACCCAGACATGGTAAATGAACACTCATCGCACACAAGATTAGGTCTAAAATTCAATCACAACAGTGTAAGTGAAGTTAAATCACTGCAGTTGACAGTGACCACTGCTTTTTTCAACACAGTACAAGTGATCAATCACAATTTTGCTTTGATTTGCAGACACACAGAAAAACAGAACTAAGTGGATGTGGCATCTCTGCACTGTGATGCTCACATCAGTAGTTTTACTTGATGTGACTGTGTAAACTAAATCTCAGCCTAATAGTGAGCAGGGGCAGGACTGTTAAGTTGCATGTAGGCTCAAGGATTATCTATCGCCTCTTCAAACTTTTACCCTTAGGAAGCTATCTCATTTACACTCTCTTTCCATCTGGTTTATAGGCAGAGGCTGCGCTGTGTCAGAGGTGACTAATAGTGTCATAGCCCTGCCCTCCCCAGCGGGGATAGCACAAGAAAAACCTCAAACTGCTGCCTCCGCAACTCCAGGGCAGACACTGCCTACTGGTGAGAAGAAAAAAAAAAAAAAAACGCTTTGTCAACGGGCGAGCTGCGCAAATAAGGTGCTTTCAATCCCAGATAGCCAGGGGACACTTGAGGACCGTAAAGAAATAAGGAAATAGTTTGAAAGACAGAAGCAGTAGGGGTCATTTCAAAGAGGCTTGTTAGTATTGTAGCAGGTTGAAGGCCTGTTGTCTCTTTTTCTGGGTCTCTGTGGACATGGACGCCTCGGGGGGAGGAAGAGAGAGCAGTTTTTCTCAGATACTGTCAGGATGGTTTACTAAAGGAAATGTTCAGACAGACAGGGACCAGAAGAGCAGACATAGGTCCATGAATCCAGCAGAGCAAGCACAGAAAGAATCCAAAACCTTCTCCTCTGGGGAATAAGAGAGAGTTTTCTGGTATTTCTCTTTTTGTCTTTGTGTGTGATGTGTATCTATCTGACTTGAAATGTATATCTTTTAAAGCTCTGTGTGTTAGGACTGGTGTGCAATATCAAGTTGGCTTCAAACTGAAAAGCAAATTTTCACTTATATTCTGACACACAAAGTGTTTTTGTTTTTTTTTCTTCTTTCTGATAAAAAAAACAAACAAACAAGAAAACAAAAAAAACAAAAATGAAAAACAAAAAAATAAAAAACATGGTAGTGGTACTCCAGAGTTTTGGACCCTTAGAAATGTCTCCTAAAAGATCATCAAAATGAAGCAAAAAAAGACAACCTTATTAAAGAAAAAAGGCAAATATATTGTGCTTCACCGTGGGAGGAAAATCACACATCTGTGGAGGATAAAAGTATGGGAACCTCCAGCATAAGCAAATGATTTGAATCTGAAAAAAGTCAGGGTGTGTTCAACTAACGGAATGACAATCAGATGCATTTATGTAGATGTATCCGTGTGAACAAAGCAGATCTCAGAGGACATCAAAAAGAACATCGAGGCCCATCTGCAGTTTCTTCTTGTAGCCAATGCAGAAGACTGATAGAAAAATAATCGAGAGACAATGAGACCGAAAAATTGTTTCTTACTAAACAAGTAACTGTGTTTAGAGAAAAGAAAGCAACATTCCAGTATGGGAATCATGTCCTCTCTATGAAACACAGAAGTGGTAGCCTCTGTGTTTTATTATTTATGTAGCACTTCTCTAAATTTATGTTGCAAAGTGTTTCACAAAACAAAGTTTTGGCATTTTTTGAGGTGATTTAGAAGGTGAAAATCTGCTCTTATGTTTTCACAATCCTGAATAGTGGTGAGCTTGGCTCATCCATTCTCCTGATTCCCCAAACAGAGAGTGTTGACCACCGTCTACTGCAGTTGGCTAGCGATAAGTACTGGAAAAAAAAGTCAAACTTAATCATGTATCAGTAGGCATGACCTTGAAAAATAATTAAACAACCTTGTGTACAGGCTCTTAACCTAGCAGTTAAGAGATATTTATATTTAGGAATACATTAAAGAAAAATAAATGGTTGAAGGACACCAATGGAAATGGTCCCAGATCTTATTTTTGTCTTTATCAGATAACTGCATCTATTAAAAGGTTAAAGCTATTCTGGTGTCCCAACGATGTTCTGCCGTTTCCAAGGACTCTACTTCAGAAATTACAGCAATCTGTCTTTAAACTTTGATGCAGTCAGAAAGCTCCCTTTATACAATTGCATTGCCTTCTCTGACCCGCATTTGTGTGTGTGTGTATGTGTGTGTGTGTGTGCATTGTTGTACATCTGCATGTCAAATAGGGGGAGAAATGGTAACAGCAAGCGAAGGAGAAGACAGGGAAAGAGATATGAGAGGGTAAGGCTAAGCTGTCTGCATCCAAGGCCCAGTGAACATAAAGAGAAAAATACGGTCATAAAACGTCTCTGTGACTATGAATATTAATACTGTCTGTGTGAGTCAAACGAGCCAGCTCTCTCCCCCTCTGTTCCCCTCTGTCTATAAAATAAGCTTAAAAATAAAGTGAAAATAGAGCGCTGCATATGCTTAAGTGTATATCTTAGTATTTAATCAGTGTTACACAGAACAGCAGTAGTCCAGATGGAGAAAGAAGATTAGTTATCAGAAATGGTGGGGCACATTAACCCCCCTCCCATTTGCTGGTTTTCTTAACATAGGTCCATTTTATAGATGCAGCAACTTAGCACAGCCGGCTGGTCTGTGGATGGGCAGTTCACTTCCCGATAAGCATCAAGCCTTAAACCCAGACTTTACACCTTCAATGGACGGGGTATTCCAGAAATGGAAAGAGAAGGGATTAGTATACATTACTCTTACTCTACAAGCATAGAGAATGGGAATACATTTGTAAAAGACCAAACTCCTTGAAAGAACTACTAATGACAAATTTAGGTACCAATAAAAGCTAATTTCAAAAATATCTAAAACCATGCATATGGAAGTAGATAACAGTTGGGATATAAAAGATAAATGGGAGAAAGAGAAAAATACAAAGATCTTGGGAGAGAGTAGGGAGGAATCCTGTAAAGCTGGACATACAATGTTGAGTAGTGTTTCATGGTGAGAGTTTGAATGGAAATCTAAAATGTGATACTTCATTGTCCCAACTAATACATCAAAATACAGTAAAATGTCTGACAAGTGCTGGAGAGGTTGTGACCAATCAGGAGACTATACACATATATTTTGGTATTGGTGTTTCTGATTTTGGGAGTGTCATTTGTTGTTTATGTAAATAAATGTCATGTTATGGGGGGAAAAAAAATCAAGCATTTTAAATGTGTGTTTAACCATGTGCTGCATGCTGTTCTCTGACACAATGACCTCAACTCAATTTTATTGAAAGAAAATTAGAAAGAATTTGTATTTAACATTTTCCTTTTAAAAGGGGGATCATTTATTTTATAGGCAAAATGTTTCCCTTTACAAGGAAATTGTTTGCAGTCTAATATTCATTATAAGAGTTGGAAATGTTTAAACTGAAGTTCTGGATTTGTTGCAATGTGACAAGAAGAGATGTTTTGGAATTCAGTCTATACTATTCTGATATGATACCTTACAAAGTGTGACTCCATCTAAAGGAGTTGTGATGTCAATCTGAATTGTTTGTTGGTTCATTTTTGTGTACAGGATATATATTTTCCATCTCCCTAAAAGCACTTCAGAACATTAACATTTATTTATTTATTTATTTTATATAAATTGTTAGCAGTGGAGTCTGCCCATCCCCCTCATTTGTTGGGATAAACCAATGGATGACTTCCTATTTAAACCCTGTAAACCCTACATTTGAAAGAGAGAGATAATTAAATGTGTTTTTATTTGAACTTTAATGCTTTAAAATGAAGAACATCTATAAATCACGTTGTATAAGTCACATTGTACCTAAAATAATCTTAGGAAACTTTCTTATTATGTGAGTGATGCTGAGGTTTCAGAAACTCATGTCATATCATATCAAATATGATAGATTTGGCGTGTTAAGGTTAGGAAACCAAAGGAAAGGCCATGTTTTCAACATGGGGTTTTACCAGGTTTGGTTCTTCTACAAGCGGGCGTTACAACAAGACATCACGGAGAAATTTCAATTAAAGAAATCAGCAAGTAATCAGTTTCTTCTACTGTGGTGTGTTTGTTTGCACTGTGCAAGTATCATATCATCACTGGTGCACTCAAAAAAACAATACAATACAACATGTGTCCTTCATTTATTTTGTTTCTGTGCAGCTGTAACTGTTCAACACATAAGTAGTTTGGGAAAAGACAATAAAAAAAACTGATAAGTTAAAACCAGCACCCACAGGTATCATCAGAGCAACCACAATTAAAATCTTAATGTTTTCTCTCTTTAGGGTGCTGAATTACCACTGAATATTTTTTTAAGAAAACAAAAACCACAATTAGAATCTTTAACATTCATTTTTTATGATTACCATAGGTCATTATAACTTTAATTTGTGGAAGTACTTCTTTTTAAACTGTACCACCAGCCATTTCATGCCATGGTATCAAAATTTCTGAGTAATTTCTGCATTTTATGGTCAAGTGCTCCTTACAAGTACCTGTACTTTCATGGTATCTTCCTTGCATCAAGCTTTCCCTGACAAATGTTGGAGGACAGAAGAAAAAGTCGTAATCTCTCCAGCATTTCTAATGAGTTTTTCTCCTACAATTATTTGATAAGAGCAGACAAGACTGGAGGCAGCATGTATGATACACTAGCTCCTACTGCTGAGGTGAGAGCTCTGCTGATTGCACGTACAGCCATTCATACACATGCACACACACACACACACCCAGAGGCTTACAGTCCGTCTTCTCACAGTGCAGCTCTCCTAATAATAACATGAGAGGCTGAAGTTATGACCGGCAGGCACACCTAAGTTACCAATCTGGGTCTCCTTAATCTCACGCACACATACACCCTACGCCATATAACCCTCCCATCTTTAATCCTCACTACCGTTCAGCATTTCTGCTCCAACCGTAATCATCCCCACCTCCCCTACGTTTGCTTCTCCACCTGCTTGCATCACTTTCCACCTTGTTGACTTACCACACTGAGTCCCAGCTGTTCCCTCTGCAGGTAGGGAAGGTTTCTTCGTTCCAAGCTTGCAAGGTAATGCTGCAGCCGGGAGTAGGTGTAGGGGTAGCAGTAGGCAAACTGGTATATGTCGTCTTCTCGGTCAAAGCAGAAGGCAAAAGACATGACATAGTTGCGTCTGTGATCGGGGCATCGGTAGTAGTAGACATTTTTTGCTGGAAGCCTCTGCCTGCAACAGCAAAACACATAATGAAGAGAAGTAATTTATTAATCAGGTCTTCAGTTTAAGAAAATTAAATGTAGAGGGTTTTTAACAGCTTCTGATGAAGGTATGACGGAGAATGAGAGCACAGGGCAGAAAGTGCAAAAAGTCTATAGATACACAAAAAACAGGGACACACAGGATATACAGAAATGAGTAATCATAATGCAGAAGTTGCATCAGCTTGTCATTTTGTCATGCTCCAGTGACAGTTCAGCTGGTAAGGCAGAAGAAGAACTGGGAGTGAGCAGGTATCACCTGGTAATCAGCTGCTTAGAAAGCCTGAGTTTATTTGGAAACGCAAACATCCCACATTGCATCATTCAGTAAGTTCAATTCAAGAAGGAGTGATTGCAAATAAACAGAACCATTGGTGTTTATTATTTACTGCTTTGTTGTTTATTGTTAGCCATATAACACTGCAGTCACCATTTATTATCAAAGGCCAACAAAACATAACTAATAACTAATTAAGAATACAAGCAAACAATCAACTAACCTGATGAGTTCTTTGGCAAATTGACTCTTTGCTTGAAATTTAGATATCACATTATTCCTAAAATGACCTAAGAATCTAAGAAATTCACTTTCAAACCATTTAGTTATTCTGGTTGGCTTAACCTCTGCCTCCACTTCACCTGTGAAGAATCTTTGACCAGGTCATGTCATTTAAGTCACATTTAAAATAAGTCTGTGAAGTGGCCTACTTTCATCTATGTAATAATGCCTAAATAAGAAGCACCCGTTCCCAAAGCAGTGTGGAGAAACTGCTCCATGCATTAATCACATCTAAACTGGACTACTGCAAAGCCATTTAAGCTAGTTGTCCAAATAAGTTCTTAAATATCTTTCAGAGGATCCTAAATACTGCTGCTGGAGTGCAGATGGGTATCTTCTGGCGAAATTACATTTCCCCTGTTATGGCTTCTCTTTATTGGCTCCCAGTGAAGTTCAGAATATAGTTTAAAATTTTCAGCGAGCCTTACGAACTGTGTCTGTGAGTATAGATGAAAATAAATTATGAAATTCAAACATGGCTACAGTCATTTTTATTCATTATTGACCAAGTTACAATACTGAAATATGAGAAAAATTCAAAGGAACAAGGAGCAGGAAGGATCTGATCTGTGGATCCTAATGAGTGTGTGGTAATGTGCTGAGTTAAGCACTGTGTCCGTGTTGCATGTTTGGCCAAAATCTAAATAAAGCTGAATGATCTGTGCACCTCACGACCAATCGATGGGGTCTGGGACAGTGCTGCTGCAGTCCACAGACCTGTGCTTACTCAACATGTTCTCTTTTAATACTCTTTATCTGTCTGCCTTTGCCTTTCACTTTTTCGTCATTTAGCTTTTATTATTAAGACGCAGAATAAGGAATGTAGTAGGTATACAAGTAAATACTTTCTTAAATGCTTTCTTTCTCTCCACCTTCCACTCTGTTTTCTTTTTCTCTGAATCTCTGGTTTTGTCCTGTCGCTCACCGACTCCTCAGTGCACGTGGATCAAACCAAACATAGGAAACAACAGAGGATGGACGCAATGAGAGTGTAGAATAAGGAAGAAAAAGATGAGGAGGATGAGTGATTGGTGGTGGTTTGGGGTAGTTGGGACCAGGAGAAAGGTGGAATAAGAAGATAAGGGGAAGATGAGAGAGCATAGTGATGGCAGATCTGGGACTGATACAGGGATATATGGGAAGGGGTGGCGGCTAGCAGTGTGGAGGCTGCGTGATGGCAGGGCTGGCTGGTGAGCTAGAGACTCTGGCAACAGATCAGATGAAGATGCTATCAGGGCTGTGATAGGAATAGGACTTGATAATCAACAAACAGGACAGACTGCTCTGCTCTAACTCTGACAGAGTCAACTTCTCTGCCTGACTCACCCCTGAAGAGGGGAGGACAAGAAGGAGACACATGAGAGTTTTATGTGTTTGCTCAGATATCGAAGACATCAGGCTTGGTGCTCTTAATAGAAATGCATAGTAAACACACTTACATGCATTTTTCAGACACTTGAAGACATCCCTGCAGGTACCCAGTCAAACAAAAAACCTAAATCACTCAGCCTCGTATAGGAAGAAGGGAGTTAAAGGCAAGGCTGATTATTCCTTTGGAGGAGGAGAAAGGAAAATGTCTCTACATGTGGCTATCTCAGCAGAATACTAATGCAGCTCGTGGCTAACTATACCACACCCCAGCTGCCAACTGGAGCAACTGTATCAGTTATCTTAAAGCCTACAAAGCTGGACAAAGAAGTAGATGAACAAAATCAAAACAAGTATTAATTCTAGACTGAAATTAGAGAGAATTATTATGTTTTTTCTTTAAAAAAAATGCATATGATTCCTAAACTGCATGGCCATATGGGGTTGAATTTGAGCATACTGGGAATAAAGCGGACTGGCAAGGACAAAACAGACGTCCACGCAAACACACATTTAACACTTGAACAAACGTCTCGCTTCCAAACACACACTGGTGCATTAATGTAGCACCAGCCCTCCGAGGTGCAGGTTAATTAAAATATGATGACATCTCACCTCTTTACATATTTCCATGTTTGGCTGCATCCATCAGCGCAATCCCACTTTTTTCTGTTTCCCCTTCTCTCTACTGGGGAATCTGTGACCTTGCCGGAGACTGGAAAAGTCCTGGCTATTGATTTTAATTACTGCTGCTTGTCCGATCACAGCATTATAGTTATAGGCCAGAAAAAAAAGGGCTCTGTGACTTTTTAATGGAAACGAAGCTGCATGGACAGAAAAGACTGCAGGGCTGAAGAAGGAGCTGTGCCTCATTTTGACACCACAGTCATACATACAAATATAAAAATGTGCACAATCTCCAGCATATGCACACCAATGCTCACAGTCTCTTTGGCTGTTATCTGAATGGTGACTGCTCCTGCTCTGCAGCTGGCAATTTGTTTTATCTAAATGGTACCTCCCTGTGCCTCTCCCCTGCCCATCTCTTGACGTGGCACAGAGCTGTCGTTCCCAAACAGAATTATCGCTGCGTGGGATGAAGAAGAAAAAATTGAGAAGCTCCCCTGGTATGATAACGCACTCACACATAGTTTTACATTTCAGTGATTACAGAGACACTGAGACAGACACACAAACAGGATATAAAAAGAGTAGCAGGTTGAAACAACAACCCAAACTAAAACTGTGTGTGAGCTACATCAAGGTCATTCCTTTTGCACTGAGCTGCAATTTAACCTCCAAAGTGTCTCATCATAACCTTGCAGAATAAGAAAGATGAGAAGCTAAGTGAAATACAGTGAAAAGCTAGACAAATGCAGGAAGCGGATAACAAACAGAAAGAGACAAAGTCAAAGGGAAGCAGACAAGAAAAAAAGAGACAAGAGAAGAATACAAAGGCAGGGGATTTCACAGAGCTAGCAGGCAGCCTTTAGTGAGGTGTCACTTTGCGTGGAAGTGTTTTTCCACTTCTGAACCATCGCTAGCTACAAGCTCCTGCTCTGATTCTGATGGCGCCGATGTTGAGATGAAGGCTTATAAATTGGTGGCTTTCATATGGGGGACACTTTGTCTATATTTTCAAATCAATCAAGCGTAGAGGACACGCCAATCACTGCTGCTCTGAGCACTCTCACAGACAAAGACTTAAACTTACAGGACAAGACTCACAAGGCCCAAAACACACACACACATGCACACACACTCATGCACGCCCTTTTATTTTCTATATCACTGTTGTCACTTTAGACTTGTCATCCTGTCAACTGTTAGGAAGGTTAAATGTCTCCCTGTGTGCCCATATAGCTGTCAAGCTCCACAGATTCACACCAGCTCATTTAAAACAAATACCAAGTCGGTTTGGCGAACGTTTCACGATGGACGACGCATTTCTTTACCCCTCTGTGTTACTCCACCAATAATTTAAGAAGCATTATTTTCTGGCTCTCTAAAATGATGCCAGATGTTAGATAGGCTCGTTGTTTTTAAAGCACGACTCCATGTTTTTGTTTTGCATGCTAAGTCAAGCGGAAAACAGCCTCCGAATCATCTCAGGGGTGTCTGCCATGCTGCGATGTATATTCATGTGTGTGGAAGTGCGGACGTATGTGTGCATGTGTATATTTGAGAGGAAATATGATGGCGGGTATATATATATATATATAAAAAGAGCATCCATCTTTTTTTTTTATTTATTTATCTATATTTTTTGGATGCAAATCAAGTTGCAACAAAGCTTTCTGGAGGCACTGTTACTAAGCAACCTGTACTGGCTTTATAATTTGATTGGCCTGCTGTATATTATGGTGGTACAATATATCTACTTGACTGCAGCTTCACAAGAACGTGTCCTCTGATTAGGACTAACTTCCACAACCAGTCAGTGAAAAACAGATGCACAGCGAGAGGCAATAGATTGTAATCTAGCCTCTCAAGAGAGACTTTGTAGAACATTAATTTTTTGCTGTTTTTAGAGGTGCATTTCTACTGCAGTGTGTGTGCGTGTGATCATAAAGCAGAGGAGACACACATAACACTCAGCTCTGACGGTGTGAAATAAAAGGGGATTAATTCCTCTGGCACAATCCTCTGGCCAGCAGCAGTGATGGTTTGCAGGAAGCAATAACCCTTGTGAGTTATGGACTTTCCTGTAACAAGGGAGCTAAGAGTTGCTCACCTGTGGAGACAACAGGCCGTTAGCAGCTTTCTCTGGTCAGAAACAGTCCTCTGATGAGACTGAAACGTGACAGAGTAAAGGTACTTTCACTTGATGGTAGCGGCAAAACACCCAGGAGGTGTCTTTTTACCCGCTGCTTATTGTTAATGGCATTGTGAAAAGCTGTTATCTCCAGCCCTCTGTGTTCGCTGTGATATTCATGTATTTCTGGTGAATTTAATTAGCTGATCTGTCAGAGGATTGGCAGTTTTTAGACCTCAATGAATTTCAAGGTGAGTTAGCCGAATCAGCTCGGTCAATATCAGATCATACCCACAGTGCTTCACCTGAGTTCACATTATGCAGCAGGCATAAAATACAAAGTTATTTCCATAAAACACTGAGAACAGTCATAAATCTTGGAGCCTCATCTAAATAAAGCACCTTTGCTTTTTTGTAAGTAATCCAGTTTGTTGTGCTGATAAGTTTAATATAAAGGGAGTGTTTGTGTGAGTATGTGTGTTAGCTTGTTTGAGTTGAAGCTCTTATGTGTTAAAAATTATCTCCCAAGTCATTCATCTCTTTGTCATGCTTTTCTGCTATCTTCTTCAGCTCCTCATTCTGCTTAGCTGTGGTCAGAAAAAATATACGTCACATTTTATTTCATCTTTTTAATTTTTCTGTTTTTCCAGTGCTAATAGAAAAAGATTTTATCAGCTCAGCAATATAAACCACAGCAAATTATCATCCTGTAAATGACTGCGGTGCAAATATAATGACGAGCAGCAGCCTCTGAACTCCGACTGTTAATGTGTTCTCCTCCACATCTGATAGAAATGCCAGAGATGTACAGCATGCATACATTCACGAGGGACGCTTTATCACCCCTGAGGCAGCACACAGAGATGAAAGTGGTGAAGGATTAACTATAGCTGTTCCAACTGATAGAGCCTGAGATAGTGACAATCAGGAAAATAGAGAGAATGAATAAATCTTCCTCTTCTTCTTGGAATTTCTCATCCTTGTATCTGCTGTGTAGTTTTTCTATATAATCAGAAAACCGTATAAGAAGCTATTGTATTTGTACATGAAGACATACATTTAAAATCAAATCTTAAGTTTTAAATGTTACAGAGAGAGAGAAATTCACTGTTAAATCTCACTTCAGTGTGACAGTGCCTTGATGTACCAGCAGAGGGCTACACCTTTGAGGAAGGATGATCTGTCAAGAGGTGAGAGCAGTCAGAAAATTCAAAAGGAGCAAGAGCTTTGAATTTTTCAAAGAAAAAAAACACAATAAAATAATGAAATATGATAGTTTTCTTTGGAAAATATTAAGGGATAAAGGATATTTAGGGCTGGAGATGATAGGACATACTACAGAGACACTTTAAAGTGCTTTGAGGTAAGCTTTATGACGGAAAAAAAAGCTAAACATGCCCCCGACACATCCCACAGGAGCCTTAGCTAGACTGAGCTTGCTGGGTCTGATGATTGCCCTCTCCCCCGTGTCTTGTGGGGCAGCAGGGCAATTAGCAGAGAGCAGACGATCACCGTGCATTCGCCACTCTGGCGCCACAACTCTCCTATGGGGCAACAGGGCAGGTGCACATTTGTCTGCAGTAAAAGGGGCACAGAGAAAATAGGTGCAAGCTACCATTATAAAAAAAAATAAATAAAAATACCCCCTCTCCCCACAGTCTCACATACACACACACATACATACAGCAATGCGATGATCTCAGCGTTAAACCCCTGATGCGAGATGGTGGGTAAGCTGGTGGGAGTGAGAGGAGATGAGCGGGCAGCGGGATTGTGTATATATGTGTGTGTGCTTGAAGATGGAGAAAGACGAGACCATCCACCGATAATTGTGTGATGCAGCATTTCCCAAAGTGCAACATTACACTCCCATTACATTATCTACAGTATGCGTGTGCGTGTTTACACAAGTGTGGAACAGACTGGCGCCAGACTGAGACCTTATAATAATAATAATAATAACAACAACAACCAACAAGTGCACAAAGACAGAGGATACAAACACAGGCAGTATGTAGTTGTATGGTACACATACAGTAAATTGAGTGAATAAATGGGCTCTACGAAGCCCAGCAACTATTATTTCAGTCATATTTTTTCTCTCATTTTCTAAATCTTTCTGAAACATTTCTAAAATGCAACCAGTGGCTACTGTACTTTGCCCATAGAGTTTAACCACAAACATGGAGGGTTTCTTTTAGTCAATGAAGTCAGTCCGGCATATAGAGTATGACTAGATGTTGTTAGAGATGAGAGAACATCCTCTGATCTCACAATGAGTCAAGCCTGCAACGGACGGACACGTAATCTAAGATTAAGCATCAACATCACTGCTCCTGCATGATGTGTTTTTGTGTGTGTGTAGAATGAGGTAACAGAGTGATGAGCTCATTCTTTGTGGAAATTTACTCAGTGAAGGGCAATGCAACTCATATGACACATGAAATCACTTTCCATTAAATTCTGTTCAGGGATGAGCTCACCTCCAGAAGCCATTACACTGATCACCGCTACTTGTAAGAAGAAAAATAAATAAATTAATAAATAAATAACACCAAACTGAATTGGGCAATGTCAAGTTACATAAGGATTTGGAGCTTATTATTAAGAGTTGTTAATGTGAACCTTGTTAGCATTTCCTCCATCTGCCGTATATACCGGCTTATTCTAATGCAGGGTGGCAGGAAGGAGTTAAAAAGTAAAAAGTGAGAAATGATCTAAATAATATGGATGGTCAATGCTAACCAGCACTTTCTGCACCAGAGGATGCTTTAGTAGATTTTAGAAGGTTCTATGATGGAGTTACACCCAAAGGTTTGCACCCCTTTTTATCAGTTGTAGATGGCCTGATTTCCAAAAGTTGAAAAAAACTCAAAGATAGAAAATCTTTAAAAAACGAGAATGCAATTACACCACCGCAGTTTGTCTACTGCAAGTATAGAAACAAAGAATGAACACAAAACCAAACAGGCCCATAAAAGACTGGCCTGCACTGAGTAACACCCAGTTTGTTAAATGTCACAGCATGTAAAATCTCTCTGGCCAGTTAAGAGTCTATCAGGTCTTGTTTACAGGATTTTCATTCATTCTTCCGGAAGAAGTTCTCTAAGATTCTTGCTTTTCAACATTTTAAATGGATTTTTTTGCTCATTTTGGAAAAAATATAATTGTGCCTGTAAAATGTGCTTTTTGCCACTGGATGCAATATGTTCTTTTTAAATAAAATTCTTTATTTTTCTTCTATTAGACATACCTCAGTACTTAACGGGAAGTGGATCCTATTTTAACTTCATCAGACACATTTTTTTTCCTTCAAAAAATATGTCAGAACTGTGAAGTTCTTCATTTAAAAATTTCTGACATTAAATTTGTTTCTAAGTGGAAGTAAGAAAAAGTCACTGTCTACCAGTCATCAACACGAACCCTATTTCTATTTCTAAACTGAGGAAAATCACTATCCACATATGCTTTATCTTCTTATATAACTTTCCTTGCTTCATTGGCATTAGTTATTTTTTATTTTATTTCATTTTTTTGTACTGCTGTCTGTTTTGAAGAACCCATGGCTGCTGATTGTTGCAGTAAAGTATTTTGTTATCCTGAAAGAGAAGAAAGAAAGCTATGTAATACTAACAACAACTAACCACTTTAGAAGATTACTTTTAGGTACCGTTCCACTGAATTTCATATATGGTAACAGATAAGCTAAGCTTGAAATGTTCAGTCTTGCACTGACGACCTTTGCTTGACCCAGAGCTAAAATAATAAATAATTTCTTCAATTACAAAATTATACCAAACTAGTTCAATCATCAAGTCCAAACTAGAGACACTCTCCATAGTTGCATATAGTGTGATCAGCATAAATAGCTTATATTGTGTCTAAGATTAGTATAACTACATTCATTTGCAGTATCTATACTTCTCCACCTTCCTTCCATCCTCCCTCTCTGACCGTCTACTCCCTCCTTCCACCCTCCCTCTAAGGGAAGGGCTTGCTTGGCAGCGATGCCAGCCTGTCTGCCCACATTTCCCTTGGCACAACGGTTGCAGCTGGGGGCCTGGCTGCCCTGTCTGCTTCCACACTCCCCAGTAAATCACACATGCACACACTTCACAGCTTGCAGCCAGACTGGTGTCACCATGTGGGTGCCGGGGGTAGCAGCACCCACTGGAGGGTAGGAGGGCTGAAAAGGAACAGGGCGGTGTGGAAAGAGGAGATGTGTGGATGGGTACTTCTCTCAGACAGCCAGATGCTGCAAATTAACTACTCCGGCCGCCACAGGGATATAGGGAGAAAGTCTGGCACCTGTACCACCCCCCCACCCCCACCACACACACACCCACACACACTCCTTACTCCCAAACACACAGATTTTCTTGTGGCTAGTAGCACTAGCTTGAGATAAAAGTACAACTGCTAAACTCTCCTACCTTTGCTTATACTATTTTCTCTTCCAACAATACGCTTATTTACTCACACACACACCAGGGAGGCTGTACGTAGATTCTCAGAGACCTTGCATCATTTCTTCTGTGGATTCATGTTGTCTGTATCCTGTCATTTAATCCCACAATGAGTCCAAGTCGTTGAGTTCAGGACTCTGTGAGTGTCATAACATGATTTTGATTAGACTTTAAGGTCTCAAAACTCATGCTTTATTTTTTGCAGGGGGACTGTTGTTCTCAAGCATAATAAACATTAGATAAACTGGATGCCCTCTGATTAAATTGAAAGTTGGATAAAACTCCTGAAAGTGCCTAAATGTTGCACCATACTGTCTATGTGTGTGCATTTTTCCGTGTGTACATGCTGTCAGGCTGTGTTGGTGATTATAATAGACAGGAAGAATTACAGGCTATTACCGAAGAGAGCCTGTGGCTGCAGCAGTCAGAGCTTTACTACCCTTAAAGGCTTATGGCTCTCAAAAAGCCAGCCTATTATTCCCACTGCAGCACACAGCTGCCTGCCGAATGTCAAAGATATAAATAAATAAAACAAGCATGAATCTGTGCTATGATATAGTACTTCTATTTTACAGTTTCATTTGAAAACAAAGTGCTACCCATTTGTGAAAAAAATAAATAAATAAAATAAATAAATAAATAAATAAATAAAGCATTGTGTCTGTCGGCAAGGTGAAAGACTGTTATTCACATGGGACACATGACTACTTTCTATTATCCTGAACATCCTGTAAGCATACATACAGGAGACTAAGCACAAATGGTTTAAAGGTAAAATATGTATAAAATATCTAGAAATTTTTGTTTAAAAGATTAAAAGTATTATTAAGTTAACATGCTGGGAATTGGCTCCAGCTTCCCCATGACCATGAATTGGAGTAAGCGGTACAGAAAATGAATGAATGAATGAAGTCAAGAAGAAGAATAAGTTTTAACATTTGTCAAAGACAAGCATGAGCTGAAGTTACCTGATAATGTTGCTGTTGGTCTAATTCTGGTCATCTCTGTTTAACTTGTCAAGTAAATCATCATGGCTGGTTGCAACACTATCGGAGGGTCTAGGAAATGTAGACGCTAACCAAATTTTGGAGTTAACTTGACAATGAGAGTGTCCTCTATACTTTAAAATCTTAAAACATATATTTAATGTAATGGAAGCTTTTCCTTGATGTCAAAAAACTTCACAAATTAACGATGAACTGATTACATAATTAATATAAAGCATCAGCTTTGGTTTGGCCACACAGATTTATTCAAAATTAATGAAAGGGTTCTTTAAAGTAATGATTGAAATACTGTCTCTTGAATCTTTAATTATCAATTTGATGTGTTTTTTTTTTTTTATGTTAATTTGTTATCAGGCAAAACATGTGAAATGCTGCTCAAATCAATGTTATTCCAAACAACAGTCGTTATTCAGCTGTGTATTGGCACCAGCGATGATGTTACTCATTTCTTCCTCTCCTTTATTACTGATTTCACCAAATCTGCATCTGCACTTTGTTGCCTTAAAATACCAACCAAAAAAAAAGAGCAGGAAATAAAAGAAAATCCTTGATGCATTTTGTGTTTCTGCTGCTCTGCAGAAGGCAGCTAGCATTGTGCATCAGTGTGCATGTACAGCTCACTTATCCAACTGTATCTGGTATTATGAGTTAAATTAATGACAAATTATGCAATGGATACGCCATGAGGGCTATCACAACTATTGCATAATTATCTGATTGATATTATTTGATATTATTATCAGAATCACATTATTGTTTTAATTCACTTCTACAGAAACAGTTGAGTGAAACAAAGTGTAAAATTTTATGTTGTTTTTTGATGTTTAAAAGAGTGGCACACTTTCAGTTACATAATTTTTGGGCACCACTGTTCTGCAGTACATGAAAGGAGTTTTACTGCTACAAGTAGGGTTTGAAAAAGAGTTTTAAGCAAAGGTGCATTTGTGCACATGGCAAAAAAATTACTTGCACCAAAATAATTTGTATGCCGAAACAGATATAACGCAGAATTATAATCTCAGCACTGACAAACTGTAAGTGTAAGTGATGTTTGAAGAGAAAAATTAAGATAAAGACCTCAAAGTTGTGTAAATATTCAGGTAATCTACAATTTGACATTTTCTCTTAAAATTCCAGTTACGGACATGCATGCAAAAGATGATAAAGTGACATCTGATCTGTAACAAGGCGATGATATGTTTAGTCTGCACAAAAGGTAACAGCTTTTAAAAACCTATACTCTTAGTATAAAATGATTACAATTTTCTGCGGTAATTTAGTGTAACAATCATCTGGGACACGTTTTAATCAGGAGTGTGCTTGTTTCCTTGTGTGTAGAAGTCCCACAAGTTTAGGTGAGTCCAGCAGCAGACCACACACAGGTGCTCTCAATGGCTGGGATGTAAAAAAACAGCCATCCTCAGCCAGTACCACCTGGGGTTTGTCTCCTTATTCAGAACCAGGCAGCAATGGACTTTGGAAAAACAAAAAAACTATATAATGTGTGATATGTCGGCACTAATTGATTAATACATTAAAGTGATTATGTGTAGCATCAGTGTCTCAGGTCATATTTTTATAGGGTCTACAGCAGTTGCAGTAATGTTTTTTGTTTTTAACTTTTAAATGTTTTTGTCTAGAGTCCTTTATAATGGACATTAATATATAACTATAAGCTAAGACGGATCAGCCAGCGGCATGCAGACATGTACAACTTTTCCTAAGTTTTGAGAGTCAATGATACTTTTTTTTTGTTTTATGAACCTGACAAAGCTAAATCCAAAAGGTCTAAAGCCCCAAAACTCTGTAAAAAAACATGTAGTTTTACTATTTAACTATCTTAACTAACCAACTAGTGTACAAAATTGTGACAGTGTGGTTTATTGCCCTTTGGTCCTTATTAATTGTGTCATTTGCCACCATTCATGCCTAAAAGCGATATGTTACACATATCATTACTTCCATAGATGCCGCAGTACACAGGCATTGACAATAATCATACTAAAAGACTGAAATATCAATAATGTACAGATAATAAACATGATATACTGATGTGATTTCATCTAAAATGTTTTCAGACTATTTTCAAAGGTCTTCATCTGTTTTTGGGTGGATTTTAACTTCCAACAAACTTAAAACAAAGATGAATTAGTCTGATTGTGATTTTTTTAAGTTTTCTGCTGGTGTCGCAGGAATATTATCCGGACTGTTTTGGCCACAGTAATTGTGCTGTGAAAATCAGATATCACAAAAGCCACTTGTTCTTACATATTTTAGTCTTAAGAAGACAGGATATGGTGATCAAATATAAACTGTAACAAGCAGCTAAAGTCCAGCTTCTACCATGAGTCAAAAATAAAATTCTTAATGTAAACTCCGAATACAGAGTCCAGCTCTCTCTCCTGAGGAGGACTGACTGAATGCTTATTTCTATAGGTTTCTTAATTTAAAAAACATGAGGTAACAAAGCAAACAAACAGACATGATATAGTCTCATCTTTCATCCTCACTCACATGGCCATACACGGTCCTGTCCATCAGATGAGCTCATTGTCTAACCATCCTGAATGACAGATGACTTGTCATGGAGCTAAAGGGGAGAATATTTTAGCACAGATTGAAAAAGACGGGAAAGGAGAGATGGGAATTGAGGAAAAAAAAAGAGAGAAATTGCTCCATTACACCAAAGAGGTAAATCATTCAATGTGTTGGAGATCACAGAGTGGCATTTATAGTCACACAGGTTTCCATGTATGAGCGTTACTCACCCTGTTTCTGCCTATGTGGGTACACTTGCTCTTACTCTGTCTCACAAATATGCTGAAACACTAACACACACACTTACTATAAGAATCCAGGCCTGAGAAAAGCTGAGAGGCTGGATCAATGTCAGGCTCTGGTGATTAGTTTTAATTGAGGAAAAAGAGCTATGGGAACAAAGAAACATTATGACCTTTTCCCTTTCTGAATACACTGCATGGTAATAAGACACATTCGCATAATATCACACTGACCAAAAGCATCAAAACCACCTTCTCATAGGAAAAGTATGCAAATGGATCACACAGAAAGAAAAACAAACCCCTCAAATAACTGACTATCCATGCCTTGCTTTTGAGCGTGAACAGCAATTTTCATTCTCCTGTCGAGTGTGTGCTGATTATTCTATCAGACAAAAAGAGGACCATGTGCGATGAAAAGATTGGCAGTGATTCACATTGTAGTGCTTTGGAATGACACGTCTCTCTTTCTTTCCACCAAAATTTCTGTTTCTTCTCCCTTTTAACATCCTCTCTGTCTGTCTTTCTGTCTGTCTCCTCTCTGTGTGTCAGTGTCTGAATGAGTCAAATACCACTTGTCATGAGTGGGCTGTTTTGGACTGACATGATATAAGAACAGACCAACTAGACAGTTACATGTTATTCCTCGCTGCTGCTGGTTTAAGGGAACAAGGTTGTGATGTGGAAGTATTGCATGAACCAGAGGCAATAAAAGTACTGAGGCTCATATTGTAGAATGACGGAGCAACTTCAGACATCAAAGAGATAGATTATTACAGGCCAGGGATGGGAACTTTGTACGTAGCTCTACACAATATTGCACAGAAAAAACTAATGTCATGGCTAATGCTATTAGCATCCATTTATTATACTTTTGTTTCTTAACAACATTCTGCCTAATTGGACTTTTGTTCCAGTTTTGTTTGAAGTGGGGTAGGGCTAACTGATCCTCAGATTGCTGACACAACAAAAGCTCCATGTACTGTACTTACAGAGTAGCTACTTCCAGGCTAACAATCCCATTTGTGCTGCTTGCAATGTCCTCATCCTGTGCACATCAGCACTTCACAATGCAATAAGGTGCAACAGATCATCACTCAGAGCTCTTTTAGTGTCCACACAGTGAAAAGGTGCAACTGGCCTTGTGTTGTTTTCAACTATTTAAAAAATTGACCATTTTAATTGAAAATGACTGCTTGCTAGTAAAATTAATGTTGGAACTTAATAACACCTCTTTGGTGAGTCCAAAAACACAGAATATGTGTTTACATATTCATGCTGCTATGTACCATGCTGCTGTTTTAGATAGTAACGAATCAAAAGATTTTGATGTGATGTGGAACAGGTTAAGGGCTGTTTTGGCTATGTGGCAGCCTGCAATGAGCCCAGCCTTCTCTGAGAGTCTTTAGTCAGGCTGGAAATTTGCCTGAAGGTTTTAAATTAAGTGGAAGAAGCTGTTAAGGTTCAAAGAGATTATCACAACAAACACTGAAGCTGTGTGAGCTGAATTTACAAACTCAAAGTGCAACAGTCGCATGGTGTTCCTATAATTACAATAATTATGAAACAGAACATTTCAACTTCAACAAACCAGTGTATCAATTTACTGTACAAACTGCTTCTTAACGTGCAAATACAACTTTATTTCCCAAAAAAACATTGCCATGTAGAGTAAAATATAAATGAAACATAGTCTGACAGTATTTAATCCTTATGCATAATTCAGCACAGACAACATAATGTTCAAACTAAGCTGCTTTTTGAAAGATAAATGCTTATCTTTTATCTTATGACAGTAACTAATTTCAGGGAAAAGTTGCAACAACAATGACCCTCAGGTACACAAAGCAAGTGTTTTTAAATAATATGGTTGAGCTATAGCTGCTTGATTTAGAGAACAAACCTTTGACTTTGAAACTCTGTGCTTCTGACTCATTTTGATGGCACACTAACATTCATTATAAACATTCCTGGAACTGTTGTTGCCTAAACCATCCGGGGGCTGACAAACTACTTCAAAACTTTTTTTTACAGCCTGATGAAGTGCAGTTTGTCAGCCCCTGGATGGTTTAGGCAGCTCTGTTTTGTTTTACAATACCCTTGTCACATGCCTGCAACTGGATATCCACACGACGACCGTTTTGAACACGTACTGTGGCTCATTCAGAAAACAAAACCAAACGGAGATTATCAGAGGAAATGAAAAAAAGAAAGAGAGACAGTTACAAAAGCAAGACAAAAGACAAGAGTCAACATCGGACTGAGTTTTACTAACTGGAGATAGCTCAGAGAAGAGACAGGACGCTGGTGTATTTTGGCTTTATCCAAATATAGATCAGAAAATCAAACATATAATCATTGCTGCAACATTTAACACTGAATATAGTTAGACATTATGGCAACTTCAAGATCATCTGTGTTATAAAAAATAAATAAATAAACAGAGCACATATTTACCACAAAATCTGTGAAAGATTATCAAAAGTGATGGTCACAGGCTCCAATGATAATCTTGGCTAATGATCCACAGCAAAACTTTAGATAATATCCAATTTTTGCTTGAAGTATGCACATCCACCACTACTGTGAGTTGTGTTTGTGAAGCAATCTATTCTGGTGGAATAATGGTGTAACACTTGCTGGACCCAAAGCATTTTTTTTAGATATGTTAAGTACACGGTTGTACATGGGCCTTATGCACTGTCGTAATGCTCCAACACAACAGAAACACAATGGTAAGGCACATCTAGCATCAATGCCCACAAAGATCTACAATTGCTGCTATTGTGTTGTTGATATGCTGCTTTTAGTGCATGGCTGGTCTAGACAAAGAGTTGTGCAGCGCTCTGCACTTTTGTGTAAAGAAACAGAGGCGGCAAAAAGAGTAAATGTGGAGAAAGTAGCTGTTGACCACCCACCTTTCATTTCCTCTCAAGGGCAAAGGAGCAAACATCTTTGAAAACAACAACTTCAAAACATGGTATTGTGCTTTCTTTTGAAAAAGATCCAAAGGTCATAACACATTACAGTACAGGCCAGTCTACAGAGAAGCTGATGAAAAACAAGATCAACAAGATCAAGTAAAGGATATGTTTAGATTGCCTTGAAATGTTTCAGTTGTATGAAAAAACAGTTTAAGCACAAAAACTGAACAGTTATTCAGTGCACAGCCTCCAATATCTATCGTACCAATAAAGTTGTTCCATAGAGAAGGTGCCGTTATTAAAAACAAGCACACACTGTAGGTTAGCACTAACCTTTGGTAGCTCTTTCTCGAGCATTTGATGGGAATCAAACTAAAACCAAACTAATAGACTTGCAAACATGTCTTATGGTGAAGAAACTTCAAGCAGCAGAGCTGTAAAGACTCTTGAGCACAAAAAGCCATCAAAGTCTCTTTCAAAACTGTTGCTCTGAAACTTGCAAAGAAAGGGCCAACGTTAGGTGTATCTGAAGCCAACTGATGTTTAAGCACAACATTAGTTCAAAGCTCATTTTAACACTGAACCTACACCAGGGCCCATGATGAATTGATACCCTCTGAAGATGACATTCGCAGGAAATCGATTCCTGCTTTAATCAAACAGCAGCATCGGAGAAATGGAAAGGGTTAATGTGATACACACACATACACACACACACGCACAAAGTTACAGTTCAAGTTTATGTTTATTCCCCTGTTTTCATTTTGTCCTCCCACTTACACACTGAAAATACACCAACACACTCACACACATACACAAAGCGATTATCACCAAAGGTACGTATGCCTGCTTGTAGCTGTTCCCACAGGGAAATTCGCTGTACAGCTTCTCCAGTCTCATTTTTCACTGTCTGCTTATGATGCCCCATGTGTGCACACTGACTTTCATTTAACCCCACACAATACACACACACGGGCAAACTCACACACACTTACTTGCATGTATGATGCCAAGCTCTCCTTTCTGTCTCTGTCTTTCTCTTTCTCAAACATGCACAAATAGCTTCTCTCTGCACTTATGTGTTGAATTGCAAAGGCTAAAATGACTGTAAATGTCACCTCCCTTCATGCTGCAGCCAAACAGTGAAACAGCTGCAACACTTTTCAACCATGGCTCTTCACCAAGTCACACATGGCTCTAAGATGTAATAGTGTAATAAGTACCAACATGTTCAGGGTGAGGGCAGCCGAGGTGATAGAAGGAATGCTTCAGAGTTATAAACAAAGATTTAAAATGCGCCAAAGTGAAAGAACGTTTGTCACTTGCATAATGTCCAGGAAAGCGCAGTGCTACCAAAGCAAGAACACCTATTAAGCTGTGAGAAAGTCAGGGTTTGCTCAAGGACACTACAGCAGTGTGAGCACCTGACATCACAAGAGACTTAAGGCTTCCATCTGAAGGTATTCATACCCGCTGGACAGCACTCACAGAAATGCTGCACATGTTGTATTTTAACTTTTATGCAGACAGTTTAGAGAAATATTTGTACTTCAAAGGATAAATACTGACTCCTGTCTAATTTAATGTAATGCAAGTTTGCTGTCAGCATATTCGTATACTTCAAATATATTCATGATGGTAATACAACGAAACTGACTGGTAATTGAGCTACATTTCTGCTAGTTCCACTAAAAGGTCAAAGTTTTTATTTTTCCCATGAAATATTGCAATTAATCTAATCTTCTGGATGGATTTAAGTAACATTCCAGATGGTCCATCTCGGAATAATACCACAGATTTATATCACCTCTGACTTTTTCATAGAGCTTCAGTAACAACATGTTAAGCCCATGTTACCACATCATCATCATCATCTTCTTCTTCTTCTTCTTCTTCTCATTTTGGCTGTTTTTTTTTTTTTTTCTTTTTTTTAGAACTTAACACAGCAAATAACCTGCCTCCTTCTCCAGCTCCAGTTCTTGAAGTGATTTGTATATTGATTTGGCATCTGGGTTTTACATCGGATGCCCTTCCTGACACAACCTTCTGCATTCATCTGGGCTTGGGATCTGTACAAGGAGGAAACCTGCTTGTTCCCACTTGGGGTTGCATTCTTCATCTGGCATCATCATCCTTTCAACGTTTCTAATATGAGGGCTAAGGATAAAACATCCATTAAACTAATAAAAGGTCTATTAGCTTTAAATTTCCAACTTCCTGTTAACTTTTACATTTTTACATACTAGATTAAAGTGATTTACAAGATCTAAATTAAACTTAGCAGAAGTTTGCTAGTGTTATAGTGCTGAGATGCTATAAGCTAAAATAAGTATTTATTTTTGTTTTGTTGTAGTATCCTTTACTATTATAGTTTTTGTGTATACTGACACACTTTAAAAAGAAGGATATCATAACCATGTGGTTTATAAACAACACTATAGGACCAATATGCACATAATTAATGCAATACTAGGCTGTGAAATTATTCCTCCTACTCAAGAAACATAAAAAAAACCATACAATCAAAATAGTTCTCTCAATTTTTAGACTTATACATTAATTTGCTGTTAACTACTGCATTAAATTCTCTGAAGTTATTCAGGGAAAAAGAAATTTAATTAAACTACTAATTGTAGGTTAAAGACAGTCTAATAGCATATTAGAAATGTAATCATTCTTACCTTGATGTTGTACTGTGATGAGGTTATACTTTTTCAACCTTTGGGTTGAAATAATTACATAAGTGCAGAAGGGTAAAAAAAAAAAGTTATTTATAAAATCTGAAATCTAATTCAAACTTAAATTATCTATTGGCAAAACATATGACATTTATTTGAAACTCCAGGACCTTCTCCAACATTAAGCGTGGGTTAAAGTGTAAATTGAAACATTATATTTAAATTAATGTTTAGTTATTTTGAGCCAGTGAAACAGAATGAACTTCATCTACTCTGCTGCCCGTTCCCTGTCATCATGAAGGGAACGTGTACCGGTGTCTCTAGCATGTGTGTCTTGATTGATGCCATCCAGGGCAGTAGCGTGATTGAAACACCTCCTCACCATAAAGCTGTCGTGTGCAGGATGGAGTCGCAGGGTCATTTTATGCATCACACCTGTCCCCCTTCCTCCCCACTCTGACACCCAATCAAATAGGAAAATGGGCATATTTGTTTTCCTGGCCTTGAGAGGGCTTGTGCAGCTGGTTGTATTTTTCTGTTTGACTGTGTGCTGTGCACATTAATGTGTAAGTAGAAGATAGATAGACAGACAGGATGTCAGAAAGAAAACACAAAGAAGGACACATCAGCCTGTTACAGATGAACAACTTGGAGCAATGCAGCATCTGTGGTTTCACATTTCACAACCCACTCACACACAAACACACCAGCAGAAAATGCTAAATAACTTTCTTTGTTTTTGGTTTCCTTTTCAAATTGTGACGTCAGTAGGAGAATAGCTTGCGGCTGGCCGACCATTCTACACACGTGATGTAAGCGGTTGAAAACATGGACGACGGTTCCAGTACATCAAGTCTGGTTTGTGTGGTGGTGCCTTTAGTGTGGTGATACTGATGAATATGGTCAAGCGACAGTGGGGAGGCAAACATGCCCACTGCTGCAGGCAAACAGACGGCAGGGGGACACAGATTGGTATCCTGTGTTACATACATTACAAACAAATTAGTAGTATGTAAAGAACAGAGGAAATAAGATCATCTCTACCTGTGTCGGCCAAAAGTGATGATTTAGATGCACAAATTGTTGCTTTATACTTTGTTTGTTTGTTTTGCTGTATAGTTGGCTGATTTAGTTGTCTAGTTATAGAATCGTGATCTTTGTAGTGTTAAAACAGAGGAGGAGAGTATTTACTGTCAGGAGCAGAACAAGATGAAGCAGAAAATTTCGAACAGCATTCAAACAACTTCACAACTTCCTGATGGTGTGTCTGAATGACAAAGCTCAACCTGCAATACAACCTGAAGGCATTGCCATAACTGTTCATCGGTAAAACTAATAAAAAACTACAAGGCTGCTGGGATTCCTGTCAACAGAGCTGGCAGGCATTCTTCGTCACATCCGCCTTCTTCCTCAGTCGATGAGCATCGCCAAAGTCCGGTCAAATTTTCCTGAATGGGGGTGGTTTCGTGGTTATAACTATTTTATGCACGTGAGCTTGTAACTCTTATATAGCTCATTAGGAGTACATTTTTGGTTTATAAAACATGACAAAAAATGTCAAAATCGTGTCATGAGCACTTGAATGAACTTTGGTTAAACGTGAAGTAGTTGAACATACGGTGAAATGCTGTGCATCCCTTTATCACTTCAAGCAAAAAATAAATTATCATCATTGGGATGAACTTTCTTTGTTTCAAAATTGCTTTACCTATTAAGACCCATGACATCACTTAAAAAGAAAAAAAGTCATCTAAAATCTAAGCATTGTTTGAATACAGCCTCTTATATCTGAAGAATTTTCTGTTAAACTTGACAGAGAAGTTTATGTCCTGAACACTTTATTTTTTGTGGTTCCTGCATCACCTGTGTTTTCTGTATTTATTTATTCATCTATCCATCCACTTTCAGCAAAGTTAATACAGGATTGTATGTAGTGTCTGAGCAGGCCACTGGAGGTAACCAATCAGAGCAGACTGGCTGTTTTTGGAATGAGGTCTGCGTCTTTATTTATTTATTTGTTTGTTTTTGGTTTTTATTTTGTTTTTAAAGAAAATCTATTAACATGCTTCAGCTTATCACATTGTTAGACCTTCAAAGAGACTTTAACAGGATGTTACCATTCCTGGGACCATGAGGACCTTGTGGGAAAAAGACTTAAATGACTCAGTTAACTGAAAGTGAGCTTTGTCTGTCTATAGGGCAAGAGATGATTTGTTGCTATAGCAGCTTCCATCCTCCACACTGTAACTTGTCTTTTGCCTGCTAACCCTGAGATTTTCCACTAGACACCTGACTCACTCAACATTAGGACGCCAGCTTCCCTCCTAAAAATAGAACAAAAAGGCCTCTAAAATAATGACCCTGGTTGACTGCCGTTGTGTTTGAGGCTGGCAAGACAAACGACATCTATTCCTGCTCAGTGCTTTTAATCAGCTTGTGATAATTAACGCCACACTCCATTGGCCAAACAAATATCTTTGTCAAGGTGCTCGTTGCTGTACAAGTTCTTCTCCTGTTCTCAGACAAGATAACAAGCAGTCTTTAATTGCCTTAATTTTGTGTGGTAGTGGTATTATAGAGATCACTGTGCGCTATTGCTATCTCTTCCCTTCCTTCTTCGTTTCCTCCTTCTCCACAACTATATAAAATATTTCATCTTGTTGGGGTGGTGGGCAGTGGTTGTGGCATCAGACTTTAATAAAGTGAGCGACCTTGTGGGATTGCAGAAGGGGTAGATTAAGTTTGCCTTCCCTACTGGCAGAAGCAGACAACTCTTTGGGGTTTCTTATCTGGAGCTTTACTTAATTACCTTCTTTAATTCTAACATTCTCTAAAATGACCCCTCACCACGTTGAGACAGGCTGTATTAATTAAACAAATGCATTTCGCTTATCGAGAAGGATCAGAACTCTCGTTTGTCACAGTAACAGTTAAGGATGCTGCTGATGATAAAGTTATCTGGAACTTGGTCCCGGTCTCACCACACACAGACGATGGCGCAGCAGATACTATCTAGTTACTGTATGTGGTACTGTATTGATATGGAAGATACAAACAAGCCCATTAGATACAGCAGACATGTCCAATTAGTCATTCTGTAATCTGATGAGCTTCTTAAAGTAGCTAGTTGTACCTTATTATGGTGTTAAAAGGCTTATATCCCAGACTGAGAAGGCCAGGAGGTGAAGCGTGTTAAGAAATAAAAACACTGACAATGAAAAAGTGCTGCAAACAAACAAACAAACAAAAAAAAAAAACGTCTCCCAGCTGTCCCCAACATCACTATTACTCACCAGCTTGTTTATTGCAGTTATAACGATATCTTAAACATGAGCAGAGGGTTGCTCAGCTACACTGCTTGACCAAATTTAATGGGAGAAGTGTCAGAGAAGCTTTTATAATAGCAGGGGCCCCGCACAGCCCTATTACATATGGCTGCTGGCTGCTAATGTGTATTAGCAGGAGACAGAGGAGGCAAGGTGAAGATAAGTGATTTTGCTGTAGTTGGCTAAGTAGGACAAAAGTGTGTGTGCGGAGGGGGGTGGGGGGGGGGGGGGGGGTGTAGAAACTTCTTCATGAAAAAAAAGTCAAATTTGATGTTTAAGTTCATGCTTAGTAACTGAGGTATGACTTCACCTGGGGATCTACACAAAACTTCTTGTAGAGTTAAGGTGAATGAAAGAATGTGTCTTCATAGGCCTGCCAAAAAGAAAAAAAAGTGCTTTTGGCAATGGGTGGGGCCTTAATAAATCTTGCTTCTTCCTTTTATGTAATGACCAACAGCAGTTGGAATTAAAAAGAAGACAACTGTGATAGCCCAATTACTAAGAGCACAATCTAATGGAGGCTGCGTCAATCTATGTTATACATGGTATGCTTTTACACAAAACAAATACATAGTGAGGGCAGAATGCCGCAATCTGCTGTTTCATGGAAATTTTGAGATTTCAAGCACCCACTTTAGAATCTCTGTACTTTACAACAGCTATTCATAATATGGCTAAGAAATATATTAACTCCTACTGTAAATGTGTGTTCATTAGAGGAATTTGTGAGAAATCAAAACAGACTTGCTGAAACATCTCAAAACACAAACCAGTAAGACAAGTTGACAGCAAGTGTTTTCTGGTGATTAATAATTTAGCAAGGACTGAAGGCTGCTCTTGGCATGAACGTGTGGGTTTGCAGTGTTTTTTGTCAGCAGCAAAATTCCACATGCTGTAGTTTTGGACTAGAGCACGGAACCATTTCCAGCCACATAACCCCAAATGCACAGAAAAATACAGAGAAACCTGCTTTGATGCCAGCACATTAGCTCGCGTACTTTTTTTAAGCATTTGTCAAACCAAGTGTGCTACTTCACCCTCCAGCCAGTCTTTTCAAGGACTTACTGGCCAAGTTATGCCACTTGACACTAGTGGTGTTAGAGTGGGCCGGTATTAAAGGAGTGAGGAGGCTCCTCAGCTTGGTCTTTGACAGCTCCCTTGAACTCTGTGGGCCCAGTGATAAAGTGGCTTGATGAGTGGGCAATCGCTGCCTGCCAGCTGCTGGTTTGGCCAGAAGAGCTGGGAAGGTGCCAGAGTGAGTGAAGACCCACTACACACAAACAAAATTAACATGAACACACATAGAATGAAGTGTGAAGGTGTATGCAGACATTTATACAGTCAATAAAGTAAGAAAGTATAGTCTCTGTCACTTCTATAGCTTTACTCAATGAAAACATAATAATACAAAAAAAATTAAAAAAGCAAATCACCCAGTCTTTATTAAGGACGTAAATCAAAAGTTTGATCACAATTAGTTATTGTTTATTGAATTGTTGATCACTGAATCGATTAATTGATGTAGATCAATGTACTATTACACACCTAGGCATTTAAATCTTACATTAAAACAATTCATGACATGTATTAATGTTTCATTATCTGTTTAACAAAAGTTAAGCCAAAAGTCAGAGGCATTGTGTGAAAAACTAAGCACTATTTCCACAGGAGTTCATAGGCAAGTCAGTAGCAGACAGGTGTTGTTAATCAAAATGCACTTGATTAACTGATTATCAGCAGGTGTGAGCAGGCATTTTCACAGTTTTCTAGTCTGAGGTTACGTCCATGTGAATACTGGTATTGATTGAGGACGTGTCTACACAGCCCCGCTAACAGGTACAACAAGGCGGATTACAGCGTTGTGTTTGTGCTGCAGAAGCTGATCAGCATGATATGGCTTTTAAAGCAAAGTTGCTCCTTTACTACCGCCATCAGCAACAAATGTAAATGTTTGTATGCTCCATGTCTTATTCTCTGTTTTTTGTGCATTTTTGTGGCAACGTTGAAGCACCACTTGAAGGCCTGGCATAAAAACTACAGCGTTTTTAAGGGCGCACATTTGATGACATGATTCTGTCTTTACAGAAAACGTTAAAAAAAAAAAAAAAAAAAACTCAGTTACATCTTTTTGTGGATGTGGATATATCCTATTTATTGCTGTGTCACGGGAAGTTGAACGTGCATGTGGGTAGGGAGAATCAGGGGGGCTTCATAACAGGAGCTGCCCAACTATGCAACTACACTACAAAAGCATGCCCAAAAACTGGCAACTGATGATATTTGAAAGAGACTTTACAGAAAAACAAGCCCGAAGTTGCTGATAACGGGCAGATTTAGCAACACTGCTGTCTTTCTCCGGCACAGTCGTCTTTATTCCTTGCTTTGTTTGATCTGACAGTTTACCGCCATGCTGGGAGCCTCACACACTGATTGGCATCACCTGGGATGGCTTACCTCACGTGCAATTGGTCCGTGTGTTTCCTGACTGCTACAGAGAAGAGTGCAAAAGCTGCGCCAATTTAAGTAAAAGCACCCCATCACATTTTATATTTTAACACCAGGTCCATATGGGACAGGTTCTGGGTCTGGACCACGGTCAACTTGTTAGTGACCGCTACCCTAAATAATCAATTCCACATAACACTGTTTTAAAAAGAAGTTTCTGTCCAAGTGAAAACATCAATCATAATTGAAATCCTGCCTGGACCCAAACCAAAAGATGATGAGTTAGTCTCTGCTTGTACAGCCATGTTGGGCAATTAAAAGACTGACAAAACCTTAGCATTTACAGCAAATTCAGCTCTTTCCTTGTTGTGGCAGTGTTATTTTATGCAACACTGTCCTCATTGTAGGGTCTTTATTACATATATTCAGTAACTAACTGTATATTTTTATGCAAACATGCTGCAAGCAAAAAACACCACTTATTCTGTATACAAGTAATTTGTTGGATTATCCAAAAATAGTCACAGTTTTCCTAAAAACCCACTTTTAGTTCCCCAAAACTACATTTGCATGTGTACAAAATGCAAAATGCTAAAAAAATGTGTTTGCCAAAATTCCGGCGTAGTCTGGACATGCTTGAAACATTTTGATGTGTATTGTCACAATGCCAAAGAGGAAAGACAGAAATGATCACTGAAAACCAACTGCAGCTTTTCATCAATCTGGGGAAGCTTTTAAGACCATTTCCAAACAATTTGGACTCCATCAGTCTACACCACAGCTTAGACTTGCTTCTGGACTTGTGGAAAAATGTACTATGGACGGACCAGACCAAAGTGGAGATGTTTGACCACAACATACACAACACAACATATGAGCACAACGTTGTACAACACTGAATATATCGATTCACCTGCATTTAGTCCACAGTTGCAAAGATACAATCACCAGACACAAGGGTTTAACATTATCTGCTTTATATACTGAGATGCTGATATTCATGGAGCTGGTGAATTTCAAAGTAGTGTCCTCATCATTACTGGAGAAGGAGGAAACCAGGGCCATATGACATAATGTCTTTAAGGACATAAAGTCTTTAAGGATAAATGCTGTCTTTAGTAGTAATTCCATCTGGAGCAGTCTGTGTGCTATTACATGTATATGCATTTTAATATTTAAAGGCTGAGTCCTGCATCAAAAAGCATTTGAACCCTGATCTTCTCCTTGAATGCATCAAAAATATTTTTAAATATTTTCAATTTCATATTTTCATTTTTATATTCATTCATTTTTACAGCTGGCTGAACAGAATGCATCACTGCTTTTACTCTATAAAATCTCAATCTCTGTTTCTAACTCGATCTTCTCTAAAAGAGTATGAGTCTGCATGCTCACGTGCCCATCATCAGGGACTACACTTGACTGTAAAGATGTTATTTAGATCATAGTTATTTTAATCACCTGGAGTAAAAAAGTAAATATTTTATTCATAGTGCTCTATGATAGAGATGTAATGGCACATCTACTCATCCCATCATGCCGCACAGCTGTACAAAGACTGATGAAACTAAAAATCACGTGTGATTTCCACCTGGATCATTTTACCAGGATTCATAAGAAATATCAGCAACAGCATTGTTCACAACAGCTAAGCAGATGATACCACTTAATTGTTTGGAATATGTATGTGAAAATGCTTCGGCCATGCTGATTCATTTCCAGATGGAATCACCAGAACGTGTGGATTAGCTGAGCGAGACACTAAAACTGGAAAACAACTTTTCCTGACGGCGTTCAAACGGCCTCCACCTGCAGATTCTGTGCCTGATAGTTTGACTATGCCAGTGTGTGTAGTAAAGGGATGTTTGTGGGAATAATATGAAAACATACTCAGTTGTAGGAAACTATGATCTTAGGAAAACAGTGAAAGTGCTAGAACACTGCTATGGAGTATTTCAGTGAGTTTGTTCTGCCTGTTCTTTGCATTACTAACATACTGCAGCCAGTTCTTGACGTTCCTTAATTATAAAATAAATAATAACAAAAAAAAAAAAAGGAAAAGTCAATGACATGACATGAAAACACAAAGTATGTCCAGGATTCTAAACTTTGTGACAGATTACACCTCTCATCGAAGAGTAACAGATGGTGAATTGGTAAAATCTGTGAGAGCTGCAATTTGTTTCTATATATCATGGTGTCATTATTTTTTGTTTTTTAACTAAATTAGAAATTTGTGTGTTGACATTTATGCTTTTCAAATGGTGCAGGAAGCCTTCTTGCTGATTGCACCAAAACATCAGATGATAATTCAGAAACCAGAATTCACATGAGTAGATTGGACAGCATTGTTCACCAAATGAACAGATCTGTCTTTTTCTCCGCCTCTTTAATTATCTTTCTCGATTATAATTACACGTGTGGAGGTCCAGAGGGCAGTCACTGTGGTGTTGTACTGTCTGCTGCTGTTTCTGGAGTTAGATTAAGTAAAATAAGCACAAGATACTGATCAGACTGGAAGTGTCTTTATGAAAGCAATACAGATTTTACATTCACCATTTTATGTCACTCTATTTGATTAGCAGTACTATGGTATCAATGCACCAAAAAGCTAATTTAGACTAGAATGTAACATGACAAAGAAATGCAGTAGAATGAGTCACAATTAAATGGTGTAAATGTAGCAAGTTGTTTATGCCAAGTTGTCCTCATAATTGAGAGTGTTACCAGCCATAAACCGCTGACTCCACACACAGTGACGGCTTTCATTAAGAATAGTGATGACTGAGAGCAATGAGTGACCTGGGGGTCCTTAAGTAGCCCTGTCATTCTCCTTTAATGAAGCAGATGAATAAATGATTTGAGAATGAGGCATGAGAAGTCTGATCCCCTGTCAGCATGTCTCCATATGGGTTAGTAGGAATCTCATTGGAGTCCTCCTCCTCTTCCTCTCCACCTATTTATCCCCTAAAGTCCTACATTTCTTGCAAACATTCCTTTCTTCTTTCTCTAAACATCCACCCCTCTTATGTCACCCTCCACCTCTGCCTCCTCTCTCTGCATTCCTCTCCCCCCACTGTGTGTGATCCTAATCTCCTCTAAAGCATCTTTTCCTTGACTGTGGGAGTTGGCAGAGAGTGAAGGCCACCATCAGACTCTTACTGACTCATCCAGTCGTAAACAACTGGTGGGTGTCGGCATGCTGGCGGCCTTCCAGTTTGAGACACCACGTTCATTTTGACAGGTCATTTTTTTATGATCCTGATTGTTATTTTCCCTGTTATAGTTTTTCTTCCCTCTGACTTCAAATGGGGGGTAAAAGTGCAACTCTCTGATATCAGGCAATTTTTACTGTCTAGGTCCGAAAACAAAGATGACAGTAATAAAAAGGAGAACCAATTGCTTTTTCATTTCATTGCCATTGGGAAATCAGGCTGACAGAGGAATAAAGCCACTATAATAATAAAGTTTAAGAAAAAGGGCCTATGGCTTTCCATTCCCTAAGCTCAAGAAGTAGCCACTGTGGATGGCAGAGTTGCTCTGGGTCATCCACTTTACTGGAGTAAAGGCAAGAGAATGTGGAGCAAGTGCTTAAAAAAAATCTAATCTAAAAAATCAGGCTTCAGAGAAATGTTGCCAAGAAAAACAGAAAGAAGTATATATCTCTGCATTAAACCTCTTGCTTCATTAATGATTAGGAGAAGAAAGTATTTTCTTTTTATTTCAATTTTCTACTGTTTTATATAAAAAAACAAGAAGATAAACGTGACAAGAGAAGATCACACTCAGATTTAACTCGGAACCAGGCATAAAATTTGGGTAAAATATTTTTGGTTAAAAAAAAACATCTCTCAAAAGCTGATGTTTGTTAATTCTGCTTAACCAGAGTTCTTTAACAATGAATCATTCTGTGCTGGGGAATCGTTGTATTGCTCATTACAGTGGCACACAGTGCAGCTATCTCCACATGAACATCTGAGTTAATGGGCCACAATAAAGACACCACTGTCTTCATTTTATGGCTCAGTTTTCTAATGGCCTACTTGGCTTTCTTGCCTGTTGTCTCAAAGGAGTCATCTAGGTCTCTTTAAGACATCCAATATTCTCAGCACACTTTTTCCTCCTGGCTCATGACTCCCTCCATCCATTCTTGCACTCTTCCTTAATTCTATCCTCCTCCTTCCATTCCTATCAGCTACAGGCAGCCTGCGGTAGCCCACGGCCTTTGCCTGTGCTTTTAGTTTCATTAGCGAGCCCCAGATGCTTAGCTGCTTACAAAATTATGAAGGGCCAAAGCCAACCACCTCCAGATGGGACCCATCTATATTCAGATGAGCTGTTTCCTCACAGACAGAGCAATCCCACCCTGATGTCCTACAGTGTTGTCAACAAACTTGCTGACAAACACAAACACAAGCGAGTACAAACAGATGTACACATTCACAGAGGAAGCCATGGGCACATGTGCACACACCCAGAGTCACCCAGGCAAAAGCACACATACACATGCACACACACACATACTTGGCAGGGTGGAAGTGCTCTCTATAGGAATACAAAATCTTAGCTGGTGTACTGAAGTTTGAGCTGTCAGCTTAAGCTTTTATGTGGCATTGTGATGTGGACACAAGTACAGGGGAAATTTTTATGGCCCTTTTACAAATGGTCTAAGAGACATATTGAAACATCACCTCCACAACCAGCCTGTCCAACGACTGAGAGGTTACAGCAAGTTTGACCCAAGAAATATCTTGTTGAAAGCTGAAAACTTCTTCAGATACTTGCTTTTCACAATTTGATGAGTTCTCTGATCACAAACGTTTGCACCAAAGGGTTTGGATAGTAGCTACAATACATGAGAAGATAGAACAAATAGTGATAATGCATGCAGAGGTGCAATAATTTCCATTCCATATATATAAATTCCTGGTGTAATATGAAGTATATATGAAATAGACAAATTATTGAGGACCATTGCAGATCGTGCTAAAAATGAAGAGTAAATAAATCATTATTCCATCAACCGTTATTTTCCCTTACGTATGTAAATAGCGACATCCATTTCAAACATTGTCATACGTTGCTGTCTTCATACTTCTATGCGTGTTTTGCATGGCTGTGGTTGTTAAGTCAATTCCTCCACTAGTGGGCAGTGCTAAGTTCAGAGTTCACTTCGCGAGTCAAATGTTGGTTTCAGACACTGTTTGGCAGCGGTAGTGCATCACTAAAAAGTTGTTTCCAACTGCCCAACATGCCCTGAACACTCTCATATTGTCCTTTATCAAAAGCTTGCGCAAATTGTACAGTTGTTGTATTCATTTTCATTCTTCTTCTGCTTTTTTGTTCCCTTCCTAACTCTTCTCCTCTGGTTTGTTTCTTACCTTGGTCGCATGTCAGCTATTCTGCTCAGTACTGCCCCTGCAATTTCCGGTGGTTTTGTTCTGTCTTCTGCCCATTACAACTAAAAGTGACTTGTGGTTTGACTTGGACTTGCAAAAAAGGACTTGGGAACATCTCTGCTGCTGATCTACTGGGATTTTCACACACAATCATCTCTAGTGTGAAAAAGAAAGATTATCCAGTGAGAAGTATTTTTCTGGATGAAAGTGCCTTGTTGATGTCAGAGGTCAGAGGAGAATGGGCAGACTGCTTGGAGAAGACCAGGCAACATTTATCTTCCATTGTCCAATTTTGGTGAGCCTCTAAAAACTGTGGTCTCAGTTTACATTGCTGCAGCAGACAGCTCAGTTGGCAGGGCATCTGTTTACCATGCAGGGGATGAATATTAACACCTTCCAATTGGGTCCTTAAGCAAGACCCTTAATGCTACTGCCTAACAACCTTCAGATGTAAGTTCCTTTGGGGAAAAGCATTTGCTAAATGACTATTGAATAGAATTCTAAGCCGACAGGAGTGGCACCCAGAGTGATCTTCTGGTGATGTAGCTCATCTGATTCAATGTATTAGGCATTCAGCGACGGTATTGCTGGAAAGTGAGTGTCTGAAGAACTTTCCATCAAGAGATACTCTACCAGGATAGAGTGACCATAAGTTATACATTTCTAGTATTTCTTGTGTCAAACTGTCTGCTGCCTCTCAGTTGTTAAGATGATGTTTTCAGATCTCAGTCCAATAGAGTACCTTTGGGATGTGTTGGAAAAGGATATTCTCATCATGAATGTGCAGCCAACAAATCTACAGCAACTGTGTAATGCTATGATGTCAATATGGACCAAAGTTTTAACACCTTGTTGAATCTATGCCATGAAATTAAAAGCAGTTCTAAAGGCAAGTACTAACAAGGTGTACCTAATAAAGTGACCAGTGAGAGTAATTCTACCTCTCTTTTTCATCTTACATGTTTCCCTCTTGTAACTTCAATTCTGTTGTTGTAATGACATTGCAGCTATGAGTTGTGAGATAGTCCAATCACCCAAAAATCTCACGTCAGTTCACCACTTCTCATCTGACACCCAGACACATTTAAGAAGCAGAAAGAAGATACTCATTTCAATAAAATATTTACGTAAGTGCAATAGATGTGTCTTGATGAAAAAGCACACAATAAAAAGAACATATTTAAATAAACGGAAAAGGTAATAGAGGAGGGTGCTGAAATGACAGCTAGCTAAGACAATGGATCAGCTAGGAGCTAATGGAGAATGCATGGTGTATTCATTCTCTCAGAGAGCTATCTCCACAGAGTGTTGATGTATCAACAAGAGCAAATTGAGAATTTCATTGAGGAAAGGAAAATGCAGTCAGGCAAGAAGAGGGATTTTTTTTCAGGAATCCATTCTCAAAGAGGCTTGTTTGGAACTGGAAACTGGAACCAGTTCTAAAGCAGTGTTGACTTTGCAGAGCCACTTGAATTTATTGCAGTGCCTGCCACACACACACACACACACACACAAACACATGCACACGCTGCCTTGTTTAATTTCAAATTGAATCTTAGCTCTGATTTTAGTGATTAACTATGTAGCATCCAATTTTTTTGGCTGCAACAGAGCAGACAAACCCAACAAATATAAAAGGATCAGGGTTTTCTGGTACCCTTAATCATTTAAGTGAAGTGGTCAGTGTGTCATGGTGCAGAACACACTTTAAACAGCCCATAGCCAAGCATCAACACCAAAAACATTTGCAGGTATTCTGTACATCATGCAGGTGTGGCGACTATACATGTAATGTAAATCCAGCTCAGACCTACACTACATGTGTGTAAAAAAGCTGGAGGAGCTGCTGAAGAAAATGCCTGGTGTCAGACTGGGCTTACTACAACAAAACATTTTGCAGTGCTCGTGATATCAGGCTTCCTAAACAAGGCGGGGTGAAGGTGAGGTCTTCTACCCGCAATACTAAAGGCAACAGTGACTTACAGTACAGTAATCAGGGGGCTGTTGGCTGCAGAAAAACTGCAACGCCTCACCTAGTTCATTATAAGATGACACAACCAATTTGTACCTCTGCCTACTGCAATCTACCAAATCTCCCTTGACAAAAGCATTTAGATTAGAGCGCTTTCAGGGAGGACTGTGCTGACATGCGTACCCAGCCTGTAAAAAAAGGAAATGAAGTGGCTTTTTAATTCTCCTCCAGGCAAACATAAAACTGTCCAGGTAAGTCATTTTGTGGGTTGAATAGAGAGTCAGAGGCAAGATGCCTCTCTGCTGTAATACACTCACACCTCCTTGTCAAATAGCACATGTGTATGCACACTCACAGACACACAAAACTCTTATACACATCCTTATCATCCAAAAGATTATTAATCTATTTGCTACATTTTGTCCTATTATTTCCCTCACATAATCCCCTTTCACTACCTCTGGCAGCATACTAATGAGTTTCTGTGAACAAGGAAGCTGCACAAGCTGTTGATTGCTACAGCTGGAGCTTCTCCATCTCTTATTCTCTATCCCTCTCTGTTTTCCAACTCACCCTGCCCAAAAGAACACATAACCCCTGATAGAACAGAAAAGTAAAAGTGAGACAAAGTACCATTTCATTTAATAGGAGACTTTTGTGATAATTTTCCTACCATAAGTTTTTAAAACAAACTAGACAGAGGTGGAAAGTGAAGTGACTGCAGCATGAACATGAATGCCACAGTATATAAGGAAGTTTCCTCTTCCTCCTCCAAATATTCACTTAGATTAAAAACATCTGTCCATTGCCTCTTAGAGGACAAGCCAGTGACAGATAATCAAGTCTTTTGCTTACTTATGTGCTTTGTTTTTATTAAAAGATCTCCTTTATTGCAGTAATGTTGACAGAGTAGGAACATCATATGTAATATATATTTTTTCAATCTTAGGATCTTATATGAAGGCTCACGCAAGGCCAAATGATTGCTGCAGTTCACACTTCATAATGGGTGTGAGAGCCGTGAGACAGTACCAAACATAGTCTCTGTTTTAAATTATCTCAGGCTGCCCTCACCGAGACAAAACCCTCAGGCCTGGTATCGGTGCAATAAAAATTATCTTAGTGAAGAACATTGCAACGAAGCTTTGAATCCGAGAAACATGGATGTGACAGACGGTAAAGACAGAAACTATCCCCTGGTTTCTGGATGTGTACAGCCACGGTTCATTTCTAAGTAGCACAGTAGTACTAAGTAGCACAATATCATGCCACTTAGACACTTGTGGCTAATAATCTTTGTTATTATGTTCTAAGGACATTATATAGTCAGGATTTGTATTTTTACTTCATATCTTTGGGAAGCTGTATGTAGGAAGCCAAGCCACCCCTGTTTATATTTCCACTGTGTATACACTTTATGCATGTGTGTCTGTGTGACTCTGGCCATTGAATTGGGTGATCAAGTCTAGCATAGGGGCAGGGCTACAAGTGTTTTCAAAAGGCGAACCAGAGCTTGCTTGATGTTTTAGATGAGCGGGTCTGTTTGGAAATCAGTCGTTAGTCTCGGTTTTATTGCTCAAATTACCCGAGCCGGTCCTTGTCCTGTTTGCCCTTAATTAACAAGCGTTCAATTCCCCTATTAATTAGCCCAAGCTATTAGCTACTTTACATCACTCTTCATTTGTCGACAATTAAAATGTCTATTATTAAAAGGCATGGCACATGGTTAATTGTGCAAGTGGCTCAGTGGCAGACGAGGAGAGAAACGGGGAGTGTTGAACCTTAGGAGTCAGCAAGGTCTGCTGTAGTTATCATTCAACCTTTACATCCTGTCCATCTTCAGTGTGTTGCCTGACACTTGAACCTCTAAGGAGGAACCATCTCTCTCAGTACTCTAATTTGCTGCCTGTGAGAGGTTTCTTTATGAGGCTGACAAGTGCAATTTCCCTCATACTGCAGGTCGTATGAATAAAGAACATAAGCTCGTCTTGTACATCATCTGAGTTGTAGAGTTTATTTTCATTCTTCCCAACATTTCCACTGAGAATCAGGGTAATTTTCATTGAATTAAATATACATTTAATCAGTTTATCAAACCTTAAATTAGTGAAACCTGTAACAACAGTCTTTTCTACGTTGGTTATAAGAAGTTTAGAGATATCAAAAAGGATCACATGAAATTATTAATGTATATAAAGGGGGTTCAAGCCCAGAGAGTATTATCACCTTAGAGTTCTCCTTACTTCATCCTTTTAATGACTAATGGTATGCAAGACTATAAATTCACTTCATTTTCACATTACACATTTACAGAAAAGTTAGCAACCATTGTAGGTGGTGTCAAGTTCTTGAGTCAACTTGTGGAAAAAGGAGATTAAGTTAGAACAGGTAACATAAGAAATAGGTGAGAATTACGATACAAGAGGATAACAGGCAGCAAGTAAGACCTCAAGAGATAACATGGGGAAACACAACCAAAGAGGAGCAAGGCAAACCACATAGAGCAGTGGGTGTTTCCTCCCACTTTCCCCCACCCTCTGACTCACCTCTTCTCACCCCTCACCCTCTGCCAGGACTTAACAGGTAGGACGGGAAACAAGCAAGACGGAGCATTGCTGATTGACAGAACAATTACTGCAAACATGCACCTCGACGGAGAGGCAGACATCTCCAAATAGAATTTCACTTTGCTGTTGCATCACATGCTTACAGCAGGGATTTCAGTAGAAAAACAAAATCTTGCACACTGGCTCACCATCCGACTGACTGTATGTCTATGTGTCAGACTAGCAGCTGAGCACAACTGCTTGAAAAGCAGTCTTCTGTTTTATTTGTTGCCGTCTACAAAAAAGCGGGGAGAAAGAAGAAAAAAAAAAAGCATTTACCCTTGATCAAGGTTGGTTGTTTCTAACTTTAGAAGCGATGTTTGGCAACCAATTTCCTCCGACTCTGACTGTTCATCTGTTAGCTCAGCTAGAGGGGGCTATTTTTATCCACACACCTACTGACTGACTAGAAGTGGAAAGTTAATTAAAAGACACAAAACATCACAATGTTTTCATACATTGTGAAGGAATTTATGACAAATTTTCATGAGCAACAAAAGAAATTAGATATAAAAATGCAAATGTGTGGGTTTTATTTATTTATTTATTTTTGTTTTCCTGTTTAAAGGTTAAATAATACAAATATAAATGTAAAAGCTAATAAGGATGTTCCTGATTTCATTGTGTTTTATCTACATAGGTATTAGATCATAAAACCTCGATCTACATCGATAGTGATTCTATGATGAACAAGTCAATCTACAATATATCCTGCTTTAATGTATAGAAGTAGAAATACACTCCTCAAAAAATAAAGGGAACACTAAAATAACACATCCTAGATCAGAATGAGTGAAATATTCTTATTAAACACTTTGTTCTTTACATAGTTGAATGTGCTGACAACAAAATTACACAAAAATTATCAATGGAAATCACATTTATTAATCCATGGAGGTCTGGATTTGGAGTCACACTCAAAATTAAAGTGAAAAAACACACTGCAGACTGATCCAACTTTGATGTAATGTCCTTAAAACAAGTCAAAATGAGGCTCACGCCTGGGCATGCTCCTGATGAGGTGGCGGATGGTCTCCTGAGGGATCTCCTCCCAGACCTGGACTAAGGCATCCGCCAACTCCTGGACAGTCTGTGGTGCAACGTGGCGTTGATGGATGGAGCGAGACATGATGTCCCAGATGTGCTCAATTGGATTCAGGTCTGGGGAAAGGGCGGACCAGTCCATAGCATCAATGCCTTCGTCTTGCAGAAACTGCTGACACACTCCAGCCACATGAAGTCTAGCATTGTCTTGCATTAGGAGGAACCCAGGGCCAACTGCACCAGCATAAGGTCTCACAAGGGGTCTGAGGATCTCTTCCTGGTACCCAATGGCTGTCAGGCTACCTCTGGCAAGCACATGGAGGACTGTGCGGCCTCCCGACAAAATGCCACCCCACATCATTACTGACCCACCGCCACACTGGTCATGCTGGAGGATGTTGCAGGCAGCAGAACGTTCTCCACGGCGTCTCCAGACTCTGTCACATGTGCTCAGTGTGAACCTGCTTTCATCTGTTAATAGCATAGGGTGCCAGTGGCAAAGTTACCAATCTTGGTGTTCTCTGGCAAATGCCAAACGTCCTGCATGGTGTTGGGCTGTACGCACAACCCCCACATGTGGACGTCGGGCCCTCATACTACCCCCATGGAGTCTGTTTCTGACCGTTTGAGCAGACACATGCACATTTGTGGCCTGCTGGAGGTCATTTTGCAGGGCTCTGGCAGTGCTCCTGTTCCTCCTTGCACAAAGGCGGAGGTAGCGGTCCTGCTGCTGGGTTGTTGCCCTCCTATGGCCTCCTCCACGTCTCCTGATGTACTGGCCTGTCTCCTGGTAGCGCCTCCATGCTCTGGACACTATGCTGACAGATACAGCAAACCTTCTTGCCACAGCTCACATTGATGTGCCATCCTGGATGAGCTGCACTACCTGAGCCACTTGTGTGGGTTGTAGACTCCGTAGAATGTAGAATTGATGTTTCAACATGATATATTGTTTTGTACTGATTTTTGGCTATTGCATCAAATCTAATCAAAATCATACTGTAGTAGGATTTGTGATTAACGGACTGGGGCCTTGATCATCATGAAGGGCCCCTCTCACCTTTTCCACAAACTATTTTAGCTGCTGCCCCAACATACAATACTGCAGCCTAAAATACAGGACCACTAGACTGCTAAACAACCTCCTCCCACAGGCCATAAGGCTCCTCAATAACAATTAACCATTACTTTATTTATTATATCTTAGAGGATATTTTGGCATTTTAGGAACAGTGCCATGCTATTTGATACACCTTAAATGTAATTTACATTTAGTAATGCTTGTTTTAAATGTTTTTGTTTTTTTTTAAATCTCTGGGAACATAAGGTCATGTTGATTCCTGACTTTGATATGAACATCATGACAAGACTGTAATAGTTTTCTACTAAATTAGTTTAAAATCATGATCAAAATTCTGATTTTCACCTCTATCAGATATTATTTGCTGTGGTGCATTCTCAATCAAACTCACTACACTAATAGATAGGAAAACCAAACAGAATTAATCAACAATCTGTTTTGATAATAAATCCCTTAATTGAGTAATTCTTTGGAAAAAGAAGCACTAATGTTTCTGGATGAGGGCTGGATTGTTCATTTAAAAAAAAAGTGACATTTGACTCATAAATATTTAACAACAGTACTGAGACATTTTACAAATTTAAAAACACTTTATAAAAAAAACACAGTTATTAATATAATAACTTGAAAATGACTATTGGTGTCTGCACAGTGCTGTCATCCTGCGCCCTCTCATCTTATTCAGGTCCACATGGGACTCTGCATGAGGCATCTGCTGGCCATTACCCCACCCCACAGCATTCTGGCCTCCAACTGCTGCATTACACTACACTCACTGACTTTCTAATTAGCTTATCTCGGGAAATAAGGCTGCTGAGCAATTCTTTGCTCTAGCAGTCTAACAACTAGCAGACCGCAGGGAGTGTAGATGGCACCTACTGTCACCGAGGGGGCTGTTGTGTTCGATAGACTGGTACAAGAAAATATGGTTCACTCTCTTTCTTCTGACTCATAAACTCTCACGCTCTTTTTCACTCTGAATGTTAAGTCAATTCCCAATTCAAAGTGCAAATTGATATTTTGGGTAGTCACAATGATTAATGATTATGGTATTGTTAGTGCAGAGAAAATACTCTGCTTATATCCAGCTGTTTCTCTGTGTCAGGCTGTAAATTTAGCTATTCTACAGCAAAAACACATAAATGATATAATTACTCATCCACTCATGACAAATCCCTCAATAATTTATTGTGCAGTTCAGAAAGCTATTCTTACCCATGATGCTTTAGTTATCCAACATGTAAGCTGTGTCTGTGCTTAAATGTGAAATGAAACAGTGAATCCAGGCTTCTGTTACCTCCGGTCTCTCCCAGCCAGAGAAGTCATGAAGTGAGGGATGGAGGGGAATAAAGGGATTGAGTGAGGGATAAAGGATGGATCTTTCTACCTGTAGCACTGAATGTCCTGCTGGACTGTAATCTGCTAGTCGTCTGTCTCTGAGATTCCCAGCTTTGCAGAGGCCAGCCGGGCTCGGCAGCCTCCAGCACCAAAAGATGCTGGGGCCCCAGGACATAAGGCACCTGCACGGGGAGATAAAGGCTTCAACTTCTGAGCTAAAACTGACGATTCTTTTGATAAATACAGACATGGGGTGGTGGGCAGTGGGGAGCAATCTTTTTTCTGCTCACTCTCCCTAGTTTTCTCCTCCCTGTCTACCTGTCTCAGTAATCTCTGTCTTGTACGTTGTGTTTTTCCTCTTACACCTTCTCTGTGTGTTTCTATGGCTCTTCCTCCCTCCCTACTTGCTTTCTTCATCCTGTCCTGTGTGAGTTTGGCCCAGACAGGTGAAGCTCTCCAGCCTGCCTTTTTTATTTATTCCATATCTGTAACTGTCAAAAAGAAGATTGCTACTTTAGGAGCTGTCGGTGCTTTGTTGTGCTCATGGAAAGTCAAATAGAGGAGGTTGTGTTAAAAGCATCTTGACCACTTTGTGGGGACACAAACAACATTCGCAGCAGTATTGGAAGCCCTAAACAGCTGAAAATGGCTTTACAAGTGCACGAGACATTAAGCATGTTGCTCAGAAGAGCAGTTAAACAGGAGACAGGGCTCAACAACATTACCTCTTGCTATGTCTGTCACTTAAACACCTATTTATAACAGCTTACGGTAACATAAACTTGTCCGTGGTTAGATGATTAGTGTATTAAGAAAAGTAGTAGGAGTTCAGTGTTCTTAATGGCTTAAGATTATGTCAGATTAGAAGTCAAGACTACTCAGAAGCTGTTAATTTTTCATAAACTGTGACATTGATTACACAGAAGTACTGCTACTTTGTCACATAAAAAAAGAAAAAAGTTAACTGCGCTCACCTGAAAAATAGCATCAATTTCAAAGCAAGCACTTGCAAGCTTCCCTGTAACTGAGAGGTTGGTAAGTTGGAACATCCAGATGAGGCTCTGAAACTGTAAAAACAGTTATACCTCCATGTGTACAACCATGACAGCTGCAACTAGACCACAAAGAATCAAAGCAGAGAGAGCAAGGGGTGGTTGAGTTGAGCTGCATCACCTTGCACTGTGCTACAGTGTAGACAGCAGTTCATCTATCCTGTCAACAGTGTCGTGCCCATTGTCTCCTCCCATTAGCCTGAGACCAGCATGCTACGGTGTGGTTGGTGCAGGCACTAGGCCAGCAGACGCACACAGCTCAGGGTGGCAGATGCCTGCCGTTTCTGCCGATGCCCTCCATCAACTGATGACAGATGTCAGGGCTCCTCTTGGACGGCAACACTTCATCACGCTACACTGTTCTCCGCCCCACTGGATACACCAGCCTGCTTGGCAGACGCCGCACCCAACCTCACTGCGCCTTGCCCATTCCCTCCTGCCATACCTATTCATTCCCACAAATACTCTCTCACACACATTCCTGCATCCATCAGTCAAGCGTTATTACATCAGACAGCCATCATACTTGCAACCAATGGATCACATGCTAATGCACCCAGATGCATCCACTCTGGATGAGTGTGTGTGTTAGGAAATGTGTGTGCTGACTGCTAAGGAGATACAGAAAGTATTTCAAAGTTGGAAAAAGTGTTTAAGAATGCATTCAGTATTCCAGGTGAATAGAAATCCAAGATAAAAAATACTATATTGAATACTATATAGAATGGTCGTAAAAGCTTGAAAAACTACTAAGTTTAAAGTGGAGAGTGTGATGTTACTGCCACTTACCACTTCGGCCGGCTGGCAGACTTAACCACAGGAGACATGCCATCTCTGTACAGGCTCTTGGTCTTTGAGAAGTTCACCACATTGAAAATAACCCTCTGAAAGATAAACATTACACACAATCAAACGGTTTGTAAACAACTTGTAACCACATGGTATTTTTTATGCTGTTACAAATGCATTTAGCAGTGTGTTAACAGAAGCAGGCAGAAGATGACTAGCTAATAAACATTAGGATTGATTTCCATCAATACAGTAATTGAATAATCAACGATCAAATAGCATTAATTCAAACAGAAAATATCAAACTTGTTTTTCAGCAGTCATTTAAAAAAAAAGCATTTAAGAGAAAACATGTAAAACTGTTTCCATTTGTTTTGCTCTAACAACCAAACACTTAACTGTGATCAAACTTCAGATTACTCCTGGTATATAATTGTGTCTCTATAAAAACATCACACAGCTCTTTTTATTTGGTTGAGGTAAGAAGTGACCCTTTTCACTTTTATCTTTTTAAGAGAACAGAAAAGCTTCCTTTAGTCATTTCCCTCACAGGTCACATGGAAAATAAACCATAAGCTGTGGAAGATGCTGGAGAAAACTTGTCACTACCTCTCTATGTACAACCGACGACACACCAAATCATGTCACATTAAGATTACACTTTGGAAATAAGGCAGCTTTAATGTCCTGCGGATGATCCCATGTTGTGGTAACAAAGTTCCCGATAAAAGGCAGCAGCTCAGAGGAGGGCCAGCCTCTAATCTGGGAGGACATTATGGTTCTCCCCATAGGGAAGCTGCCTGGCCAAAAACATTAAGCTTTGCCTGGAGCGCAGAGGACAGCCACGGTGTCTGGCTTTCCACCTCCTTTGGTGTGCAGACTTTCTATAGCTCGAATATTCTGGAACAGCTCTTCCCTCCTTCCTTCCTCCCACCTCCAGTATGATTAGGATCAGGATGAGTGTGAAAATGTGGAGCGAGAAATGAATCAATATATTTTTTTAAAAAAGTCAAATGAATGGCAATGGTAATACTGTGGTGGGGTAAATGAATCCTATTGATGGGGCATATCAAATTACCAACTAAGTCCAGGTGGTGGAAGTTAACTGGGTGCTACTGAAATCCTATTACAGACTCCCCACCCTCCTCTCCCTCCTTTTCTTTCTCCTCTCCCTCCCCCTCATCCATTTCTGCCTTTTTCTCCTGCCTAGCATCAGAGGAATGGGGATTGCGGATTGTGGCAGGCTGATTCAGACTTAGGTAAAATGACATCTAACTGATGTTGAGACTGGCAGCAGGCTCCTGTAGCAGGGAGATAAGACCATTGCTGCTGGCATTTCAATTACACTTTACTGCCCTGCACATCTGTTGCAAGAGCTACTTTTCAGCCTTTTCCCCTCAGGCAAATACAGCCTTACTCTGACTCCACTGGCTTTCTTTGACTGCACAGCCTCTTTCCTCATTCTTTATCCACAACAAATTCAGATTGTCTTCTTCCTTAGATTCCCTCTACCTACAGTTTGTAATCTATTTGTTCGGCCTGTTTAACTCAGAGGGAGCTAAGACTTGACAGATGACAGAGTTGCAGGTAATAGGAGGAAATGGAAGACTGAATCACTGGCACAATGATACACAAAAACAAGGGTGAGACAGTCAAGTAGCAGAAGAGTTGGTGTAGTGAGGTAGAAACAAGAACACACAGAGAACCAAAAAAAAAAAAAAACAAGACAATAATTACACAACAGAGATACATAAGGATAGGGGAAAGTTATTGTTGCTAGGAACAGAGAGTAAATAGAAGCTCCATCGGCAGCAGGGAGAGGTACAGGACAAAAACATTAGGAAAGCAGGAAAGCACACGGTGTCTCCCTCTGTGACCCTCTGATTTAATTGAAACTAAACGGATTAAAAACAATTACAAGGGCTCTGAGATGCTTAAATGCAGGATAGGAAAATCCTTGACCATTTACCAACCTACAATGTTCTTCTGTGGATCAGAGAAGCCTGAGGATTGTTGTTCTTCATCTTTACAGGACCTGCTATTAAAGTTGATTTAGCAACAGCACTTTGTTTTCAGTAGCTTTGCTCATTGTGCCAACAGAGTGGGCCCTTGAGCAAGGCCCTTAACCCCTCCCATCTGCTCCCCGGGTACTGAAAGATGGCAGCCCGCTGCTGTACATCTAGAGTACATCTAGAGATGCAGACCCGAATTTCCCAACTGGGGTTATTAATGTAAAAAAATATTATTATTTTTATTAATTCTAAGAACTGACAAGAATCACTTCCAACAATTACACAACTGTTCATTGATAAATAATTTACTTAATCTATTTCATCTACATGTGCAGTAGATAATCTTAAGAGATCCAAAGGTAGAAAAGATGCCTGCTTCTAATAGGCCTCTCTAAATGTATGTGACTCCATTGTAGTTTCATAAGTTTATGTTTAAGCAAACTAAAAACAAAACTAAACAAAAAAACAAAAAAAAAACAACTAATGACTTGGCTATTGGTTCATCATTTGAGGCACAAAAATGCAAAAGTAAAGGAAGAGATCAGATAACAGAAACACCTGGATAGCAAGAAGGAGAGGTTAAGTTGGATATATCTGAGAGCAGATGTGAAGTTTAAGACAGAGAAGGATAAAATTGTGCACTAGTAGGGACTATTTGAGTACAAGGTCAGTGTTCTGAAGGACAAAATTACATTAAGAAGTCTATCAAACTATAGAACTATAGAACGACATGATTATACCAACACTTTCATGTAGTTCAGACTGAACAGACACAAGAGTTCAACTTTTATTTATATTTTATTGTATAACTTATTTGTAGTATTCTTGCTTTTTGTGTTTGGCTATTTTTATTGTGGTTTATATTATTTTTAGTATCGTTAGGTGAGCCTGGGATGTAAGAATTTCACTGCCAATGATTGCTGATGTAATTGTTGTGCAATGATAATAAATTCATTCATTCATTCATTTGTTCGTTCGTTCATTCATTTTTTATGTAATTATGTGATTTAAAAAAACCACGCACAACTGAATGGAAACTACATGAGGTCCATTGCCTTCAGGATATTAAAAATCACAAAAAAAAACCCTATGTAGAAATCATATAAAGGATATTCCATGTTACAGAAGCAGTATGTGCATACCACAGAAAATGATGGTATCTAGCATGTTTTCTCAATTAGCTTTGCATGTAAACATCATGAACTAATGATAAAAACAAGTTCAGTTTTTTTTATATTTGTGTGTGTAATTGGCCGATAACCTTAATTCCATTTCTTGTTCTCTCTCACACTCACACACACACCCACCTACACACACACGCACACAAACACACAGAGAGACCCACACACCGATTTCAAATCAAACAAACCGCTGCAGGGCCAATTCACCAGATCGTTAAAACCTAGACACAGCCAAGACCAATTTAGAAGTCATCACATGTGAATGTGTCAGCAAGTATCTGTACATGTGTGATACCCTGGAAGATTTAATTAGGTTGGGAGCAGTTAGAAGAGATTAACATCCATGATGTCTAAGCTGTCATGTCAACAGAGCGTGTCAAAACCCTGCGCTGTCCCCATCTCTGATAAATGGCACACTGGAACAGGTGGTGTCATAACATTAATGCACACACATACAAATACATTATGATGGCAACAGACATACTTAAGAAATGAATAAAACTATAAAGCAAACTTTTCAGCAAATGTCACTTTTAATGGAGATTCTGCCATATGCAGGGATATTTACAAATTTGGCTGTTTTTCTGTATTAAAGCAGTTGAACCTTCTTTGGATCACAAAATCTCACAAGATACAAAACGTAAATGAATCTTAATGGTGCAATAAGTAAGACTTTCACTCTCTCACAGCAGAAAATAACTATAATGAATCTGCTGGAACTTAATGAGGTAGTTGATCAAAACCAATGACTCAAGAAATACTTCCTTGCAATTGAAAGACCAAAAAAGCTTAAATGTAGCCCTTTTCTCTTTTTAAACTTTTATACCAAGAAAAAATGTCAAATAGATGTCTGCTGTGAGCTGTGCTTCAGCATTTAAGAGAGATCTTAATCAAAACATTTTAGCTGGCAGTTTAAGCCAGTAATTTGTGATCTCAACCTCTTTGTTAACCTTTAATCAAAGGTGCCAGCCACAGGACCTGACACTAAAATAACCTTGCTGGAGCTTCTTCGGGATAGGATTGCATTTAGGACCAAAGACTGCCTTTTGAGCTTCATCGATCCGCATGCGGCCAGATGGCATTCCTTCCTGGAAGAAGCCGTGATAAAATATTAAAGGAACTAAATGTGTAAATTCTAAATGTGTAGACCAAGACCTCTGCAGAAAGCATGAGAACTTTGTCCTTTGGGCAGTGGCGGCTGGGGGGAAAACTAATGCCAAGAATAAAAAAGCTGTTACTAAAGCGATAACCACCCTAATTAAATTCCTAATTATTATCAATCCAATAATTATCAAGCCAAATAGTATTTTTAACCAGATAAATTGTGAGTATTTTGACTCATTGTTGAAATGCCATCACATTAACTATTAAAAGACTTGTCACTCAATAAAAAAATAAAATTATCTTTCATACAGTTACACTATAACACTGTAATAAATACAATATTACAAGAATATTAAGTTATAATTACTAATTATAATGTAGTGTGTTTATATGCAAGTGCATGTAGTTTTACCAGGAGGTCTATAACTGAGGCCGATTATCATATAATAATTTAGGAAAGTATCCATATGCTGATGTTCACTGTGCAAAACACAGAATCTACTCTAGAAACTCTCCCAGTAGAGTAATAAAAACTTATTACTACATTCTCTATACTATTATTTTTTTACTTTAATCCATTAAAACATCCTAATGCCCTCAATACTGAAAATGAAATGTTACTCACTGGTCTAAAACAACTGCAACATTCAAGCTATGTGACATAATTAGTATAAGTTGAGGTTACTTGTGATGATCAGCACACTGAGGTTTCACTTGGTTACACTGTGATTCCATTCCAGCATAACTGAAGCAAGCAGCTCTGTGTGTCCAGTCCAGCCATAAGAGATCGGCTGACGGATAGCTGCTGGCAGCTCAGCCTGTTTGTCGTTTTCTTTGATCAGTCTGATCACTGACTCACATTGTGTCCCTTACCTAAGGCCCTGAGGCTAACTGACACCATCAAGAGCACAATACACAGACACCCAGAGTCCAGTTCAAAGACAAATGCAAAAACATAAAAATAAAACACTGTACTGCAAACATGGTCACTGTAATTGTGAATAAAACCCACATACACACACAACATAGCTATGATGGTTTAACAAAGACCCGGAGTAAACGGGTTTAAAGTGGTTTTACACAACAGTCTCATATTCTAATTTGGTGCTCAGCATCTGTTGCATAATGGAGAATTATACCATTGTGTATAAGAAAAACTGTTAAATTGGTCATGGTCATTTGTCTTTTTCAAAGAAGTACGGTCCATTCCAACATATTTAGCAAAAACATGAACTGCATGTAATTTTCTATTAGGAAACAAATGGACAACCAAATTGATGTAAAAAAAACTGATAAGGATGCCAAACCTACAGATCTACTCTGAAAAAGGGAAAATAATACATAACTTAATATAAAAACTCTAGATGTTTACATTAAGTCAACCAAGAATGCAATAAAATACTTAAGTCTCCATGAAACACATAAACTCACCAGTGGATACAGGTGAGCTAATTGCTAAATTACCAAGCTGTTAATAGCCTACAGACAGAGATACAGCAGGAATATTTTCACCAGTAGGATGAAAACTCACAGTTCATCAGTGATGAAGAGATAGCAGGATGTTACTACATTCATGTGACCACTGGACTGAATTACAAGAAATATATATATATATATATATATATATATATATATATATATATTGCAGCTGTCCATCAGGCAGACCTCCAATAAATACTCACATAAGGAGCATGGAGCAGAGTAGTGATTAGGCTGTGGACTCCTGTGTGCAAGGATATAAGTCTGTCCTATTATCTGTTACTGTTATTGGTCTTTCCAATACAGACATCATAGCTTGTGTCAATGTTTCTCTATGAAATGTGGCCATGATCTGGATCGCTGACACAAATGTGCATGTCCAGCATAGTTTATTTGTAGTCAGTGAGTTGGCCTGCACCTGTCAGCACCGATAGAGGCATTGATAAGCCCAGTGACACATGATTCCAATACTATGGAAAACTTGGAACCAGCTCCTGAGTGGAACTGGTTTTCGATTCCTATCCCTAAAAGGGAGCAGACACCATGTGGAGGTCAAATGTTGGCTTATCAGGCTGCATTCCTGCTCACCTATTGTCACTAATGCCGTTAAAGAAGACGTTTGACAACATCTGTCATTTAACTGCTCCAGTGATGTGTAGTCAAAAAGACAATTTGCTGATGATCAAGTATTCTTTGAATATTAGCAGAGATTTTTTAGAATGTTGAAGAGCATAAGTAAAGTATAAAGGAGGAGTAGTGAAAGCAGACCAAAAGAATACAAAGAACATGGGTGGGCCTTCCTGTTTACTGTCATCGTAGTGTTAATGCACACTGCATCTTTTATGGCATAACATTGTGTAAGTTAGATGAACACTATGACATCAACAGACAAACAGTTACACTTTTTAGCAAACTGCATTTAAAATGGATAGATACTGGAAGCTACCAGTTCTCTGTAGCTGCTACTTCAGTAGCTAACTTTGTATCATTTAAGCTAGTGGGTAAGCAGTGCCCTCGGTTCTATAACATTAAATTAGTAGTGTGTATTTCCCTGATGGATGATATCATGATACATGCAGTTTGACATGATTCAGGGATGGTTTTATAAAGTATGTTTTAGCTTGAGTCTGTTTAATGCAACGTGGTCTGTTGTTTTAAAATTTGTTTAACAATATATTTATTGTCCTTTCCATATGAAGATAAAACCTGTTCTATTAATGCAGTACTAGTTGGCTACCTTCAAACAGGTGTTTAATAAAAAAAAAGAGACTCACAGTATCTTTTGCTATTTTATAACCACATTAAAGATGCCAAGCCAACTTTATTTATAAAGCACTTAAAAACAGTAGCTACTGACCAAAGTGCTGAACAATAAGAATGCCTAAAACATTTAAAAGACATAAAATACATGTAAGAATAAAATAAAACAATGTAAAATAAGACCAAAACTGAAAAAATAAAAACAAGATAAAACTATATAAAAAACAATAATAATATTAAAATGATAATAATAAAATTAACTCTCACGCTGGGTCCAAGGCTAAAGAAAAGAACTGGGTTTTGAGATTTAAAAATGGAAAGAGAGGATGCCTTTCTAACATGCTGCCATCTCCGCAACCGAGGAGCTGCCACTACAAAGGCTCTGTCCACTCTGAACTTACATTGAGTCCTTGGCACCTCCAGGAGCAGCTGGTCAGCTGACCTGAGCGACCGGGAAGGGGAGTGGACATGCAAGAGCTCAGAGAGTTAACAAAACAAATGAAAGATTTTTATAATAAACTCTAATAAACTCTAAAAATAATAGACACCCAGTGTAGTGAAGCTACAACAGGACAAATGTGTTCTCTCTTCTGTATACCTGTTAAGACGCATGCAGCAGTGTTTTGCACCAGGCGGAAACAGGACAAGGATGACTGAGAAAGACCAACAAAAAGTGAGTTTCAGTAATCTAGCCATGTTTTTGATGAAAGCATGGATCACTGTCTCAAAATCTTTTCTCGAAAGGATGTGCTTGATCTTGGCCAGTTTTCTGATCTGAAGAAAGCTGTTTTTATATATGCATTTGATAGTTCTTCCAGAGAGCATAACCAAGAGAAGCCATAGTTAAGTTGTAAATAAAGGCTCAAAGTTGAAGCTTCTTTTTCAGACTGATATGGCAATTGGCTGGTAGGCTAACATAGATGCCCTTTACAACTAAATATACAAAATATGGGTAATGATTGTCAAATTAGGCTGTCAAACCTTTAGAAAATGTTGCTATTTATTATTTTTAGCAGACATGGAAGAACGGGAGGCTTTGTCATTGGGTTTGGGGTGACTCCCAAGGGTGCTATTGTGAAAAAGTCTGGCTCAGGCAAAGCAGCTCAGCTGTGGCTAAGCTCCCGTGAAGTGTAGTGGCAGTGAGGAAGGTTACAAGGCAGCGATAGGTGGAAATAACATTCTGACAACTCAACACAGAGGGAGACTTTGAGGTACCGTGGGAGAGGACGGAGGTCAGGGTCTTGTATGTGTAAAGCGGGACACATGTTTGCGTGTCAGGGAGAAAGGGGACAGGCATGACTCCTTCGGGAGTACATGCATGACCTTGAGTAAGACTGTTATACATTACTTGACAGACTGTTCACAAAGTCACATGCTGACAATGTCACCCGGTACAACTGAATAACAGTAATGTTGCTTAAAGTAGCAACACACAACACAACACCTTACTATTTCTGCTCTTTTTTACCTTGCCACCTTCACTTTTTTCTTCCCTCATCTGGACGTTGTTGAAGAGACTTTAGGCCACAACTGAACAATGTCAACTCAAGGTACTGACACATAGAGGAGGAAGAAGGTGAGATGATTTAGAGGTATATAAACAAAAAGACACTGCAAAGGAGACTACACCACCTATACCATCTACTCAGTCGTCTATCTTAGACACACAAGACACATTGAACTGACAAAACAACACAGTAATATTCCAAAAGTAGCTTTGGTTTGTATGTACTTAGTCTGCCATGCCCTGTGGAAAAGTGAGCTAATATATGAAGGAAGTTGTGAGATACCTTCCTATTGATCCAGGGGGGGCACAAGTCCTAGCAGCAGCCTTTTAAATGTCAGCTTTTAATTTCCTTCTCCCTCCTTCAGTGAAAAAGATTTATTCAAAGCAGTGCTGTTTCAGGAGATATCAGATAGCATGGTGACAGTCTTTTAAAGAGCTTTTGTTTGGTTTAGGCATTCATGGCTTTTTGTATCAGACTCTTTTATTCAACCAGAGGAGAAGGAAGATTCTGCATTGGGCACCGAGTTGAAAGGCAATCTCCCTCTTCCATTGTAAGACGATGTACAACTGGAACTTCTTTAATTAGGGCTTCTCTCTACCGAGCGACAGCAGTGGCCAATAACCTCGAGACACTGATGGAGGTCACACATAGAGGCACACACACCCCACCGCATAAGCAAACATAAACACTGTAATTGAAAAAATATTAGCCTAGTATTAACAATTGATCATTTGCAGCCCACACAATGTTGTTACTGTGGAAGCAGAGAGAAAACATTAGTTCACCTCTAAAGAAGTCTTTATTGCTCTCTTTTAATTACTATGGCACTTGACGCACATTCTATAGACAAGACTGAGGCACCATAATAGGATCACACACTCTTGTTGTGTGTGTGTGGGTTCATTTTGGAGTCAATATGTGGACAATGCTTCATGGTTAGACAGCCACTGATTGTCAGATATGTAGAAACTTTATGTCAGTTTAATTGACAGGGCATGTGGTCATCTCCCTCGTAATAAGACACCATCTTCTCTGAACACACAGTTCCCCACTTATCAACACCATGCCAACAGCTCCCATCACAGCGATGAACATGTTTGAAATATAAAACTTATCTTATGTTTCCACTTGATACAATGCTTCACGTGTTCCTCTTTTTCTATTAACCCCTATTGTATGACCATAAAACTTCAAGATAACATTGTTTTGTGCTTCTGGCTGCCAATATTGGAGAGGGGTGTGTGTGGGTGGGTGGATGGGTGTTGAGTCGGGGGAGGGTCGGATTACATTGATCTGGATCGATAAATGCCCTCAGTGATCCAATTTGAAAATATCAATCAAGTCAATATTGATACAGTAATACTTTGTCACACCTACCAAAGATTTGTTGTGTAACTATGATAGAGTCATAAAGTCAGACTGTACTACCTTGGTTATTATAAGTTCAAAAATCTATGAGACACTAAATAGCAGTAAGATCTACATTATATTCTGCTTTAATTTATGAAAATATGAATTTATTCTTTTATTTTTCTTTTGCATTATGTGAAAACTTTATAGCTCAATATACATAATGTGTGTGTTTTTATGATTTGGTGTGAAAAGATGTGTTTGATCAGCATGTGATGTTGTTTCTTATCGATGGCTGGCTCCTGCATCATATCAAATTAAAACTGTACTGTTTGAATTTGCGATACCTCCAAACACAAGTACAAATACATACAACAAAACTGTCATTTAAATCCCAGCTAATAATAATAATAATAATAATAATAATAATAATAATAATAATAATAATAATAATAATAATAATAATAATAACCTAATGCATAACAACAGCTAACTTTTGAAAATATATTCAAGATTTGCAGGTTTTGCAAATACATTCTGAGATTAATGATGAAAATATTACAATTTTATGATTTCAGGACATATATTACATGGTCATAAATGTATTTAAAATGTGTCTCCATGGGTAAAACTAACTATACAAGACTAGTGGAAGGTTCTGTGGGAATTTACTTGCACGAAACAACACATTTACACATAAAGAGTAATAGAAAGTAAAAAGAATGGGCTCATTAGAATAACAGGCTTCTGGAAATGAAAAAGAAGAAATACAGAAAATAATTTTGCTCTTTTTAAGAGATGGGCTATAAGCTCATGCATTACTACTACCATGAGGACAGAGCTCGTTCCAGCTTGTCCACCTTCACTCCCTCAGCAGCTTAACTGCCGCTGCCACACAAACTCACAGGGTTGAAGAGAGTGACTGTAAAAACCAACTGCTGCACTTCCCTACTTCTCTTTGCTCCTCACATTTATCTTCTTCCCCCTCACCTTCTGCTTTAAACACGGAAGAGTTAATTTGCTCATTCTGTAGTCAGCATCTCATTCTATTTATCTTTCTGCTGGTGTTTTTTTCCAGTCCTCTCTCCCCTCCACCTCTTTCTCTCCGGCAGGGCTGTGCTGTCAGGCCCTTCCAGAGCACCGGGGTTGTCAGGAGTGATGGATGACTATCAACCTTCTGCTGTCTTCCACTACGCTCCTGGGAGATTTACAGGCTCGCTGACTACCAGGCATGAAAACCAATCTCTCTTTCTCATTCTTCCCTCCCTTCTTCCATCCATGCCTGCGTCGCTCCTTCCATCTCACTCCTTCAATTTCAACATCCCCTCAGTTACCAAAAAAATCTTTCATAATAGAGAGATGTGTGCAAAACAACATTGAAATTTGTGTGTGGATAGAAGGAAGCAATTGCTCCTCTCGAGGGTTATTGTGGATGTGTCAGAGGGGAATACCGTATTCAGGCTGATATGCTTGGTCTCTGACAGCCTATCTTCCTCATCTTCATCTACTCGATTGCTTCTAGCTCCTTCAAAAACTTGCAACATATACATCTATCTACAATCCTCTTGCTGTTAGTAATTATAGCATCACAGAAAGGTGTCAGGCTAATTGCTGTCTCAAAATAGTAATTGCTTTATTATCGCCACCGTTTTTTGGTAATGATCGTTCAAAGGCATTATGTTAATGCAATTAAACAGTTCCATTGTTATTCTTGCTTGCACTAACTGAAAATACAGTATTTTCCAAGGTGGGGACCCTAAAACAAGTTGAATTGAGAAACTCTTTGCTGCAGTGAACAGACAGCAAGGGAAGTCAATAATGGAGAGAATTTGGTATACAATTCTGCCAGCTGCATGTGAAAGCTGTAGGTCATATTGTAAACAATATTTCATCAAACAAAAAAAAATCACTTGAACTACAACCCCCTTAATATCAGATTGAGAAATATCTCATATCGTGTGACAAATGGCTCCACACCAAGGTCAGAGAAAAGCATATCCATCTATCCATTATCTATTCCCACTTTATCCTGGTCAGGGTCAGGGGGGGTGTATCCTAGCCAACATTGGGCAAGAGGCAGGGTACACTCTGGACAGGCCATCCATCCATCACAGAGCTATCACAGAGAGAGAGAGAGATAGAGAGCCAGAGAGAGAGAGAGAGAGAGAGAGAGAAACAACCATGTACACTAGCAATCACGCCTACGACTAATTTATAATCACCAATTAAATGTCTCTGGACTGTGGGAAGGAAATCCCATGGACAAACTCAAAGGGCGTGCAAATTGGAAGCAGGGCCACTCAACTCGTTAGTGAGCACTCCATATGGGCTGAGCTTCTTCATTGTCGGAGTCGCAAGTTCACAACCTAAACAGACACTGGGAAAACATGCAAACCCCTTTACTGACCAAAAATGCAAACCAGCTAAGACATCATTCCAACAAATATTCACTGTGTCTGCAAATTTCATTAGCATTTCCTATAACCACTACCTTTCAAAAGCCGTCAGGGGAGGAAACCCGTATTTGCATTTATTTGCAAATCCTGGAAAGGAACCACGCTGGCTAGCAGAATAAATATGAGCTGTGATTTACACACAGTGAGACCACTATTAAAAAAATGTAATTAGAGTAAATGACATGTAAATGCTATTTAGATTGCCATCTAATAACATACAAAGCAGCGCACTGTATCACCTTATGAAATATTTGAGTTAGACTATGTCGCTCCACCTAGATCTCGGTCTGTGTAAAGTAATGATACCTGCAAGTAAATATCTGTGTCTGCCTGGTTGGCTGTCTAGAGAGTGCATCTCTATGTATATGATGTCAACACTCTAGTTGTCTCTGGTCTTATTTGTCAACGTGCAAACATATATGCAATGCCCTCATCAACTTTCAGTGGACTCATTAAACCTGAATTATGTTTGAAGAGGAGATCTTCACTATGGTTAAATAAGATCATTATAACAGCTTATTTTTTGCTTAAACACTCCAAGCCTTCATATCTTTAAACAATGATATCTACATTAGTGTTGAATTGCAAGGCTGTGGTGACTTACAATACAGAATAACCAGAGTAAACAGCTTCAGCTCTAAGAGCATTATGGGCACATGCATGTCTAAACTCATTTATATTGTAAAACCCAACAGAACATGAAAAACAGCATGGCTCAGAAAGAAGGGATGTGTTGAAAAAGGGCAGTGGAAGTCAAACTGATCTGTTCCCTAAAAAGAACAAGCTATAACCCTGAGTTTGTAGGCTAATATTAGGTCAAAAAGCAGATTTTGCCATCAGCATTGTTTCACGCCTGCACTTAAGTAATATTAGGCATCAGAGTAAATATGTTATTTTTGTTTTCTTGAACAATCTGCATTAATTAGAAAAAGCACCCCCCTTGGTCAGGCACCACACTACTGCCAGGCGCCACAGGGCGAAAAATGAGTCATTTTGAAATGAATAATGGATTTATGTCTGCAGGGAGACTAAAGGATTCACACACAAGTGTATGTGAGTGTGTGACTGTGTGTGTGTGTCTGCTGCAACCAATGTGAATGTGTGAACCCCACAGTCTATAAATAAATTCTTGCTGGTCATTTCATTTTGCCATCCCAGCCCTTTTACAAATGACCAATCTCCTGTCTTAGTCATTCCACTACCAGATGTAAATATGTAGATGTGAAAGTGCAGAGGGAAGAGAAATAAAATCATAAATAAACAGGAGCTTCGGGGGTTTTCCTCCACAGTAACTGCTGCCATTTGACCTCAGGCGGTCTGTGGAGGGCAGAAATGATAGATCTGCCCTTCGCTGTCCTACAGCTGTTCACACATCAACAGCAGAAGTTCCAATTAAAACAGTGAAGTGGCGGCATCTTTATCGCTACTGACACTCCAGAGGCACATGTGTCACTTCAGGCCCGGATGAGCTGATGAAGGAGGCTTGGTGAAGAGAGGAGGTGGGGAGGTTAATGAGAGTCCAGAACTACTGGCAACCCATATTCTCATTTGCTCCTCTCTGTGCTGCAGCCACAGCCCTTCACTCGGACATTCTCTGATACTGTAGAACACATTCAGACTATTTTGAAGGCTTACTGAAAACAGAGAACAAAACTGAGGTCAAAGGCTGCATGTGAGTAAGTGTGCACATGCCTGTTTTCACAGCAGCTACATGACTAAGAGAGGATGGAGGCTGAAGGACATTGAGGCTCATCTCTGACAGGCATGCTGTATTAGCAGAAAGTGATGTCACAGGTCAGTGTTGAGAATGGGCAAGGGCACTCACCCTCCAGCCCCGGTGGATAAACACACAGTCCTTAGAAACTACATTTGGCATAAACATTGTGAATACCAGATACCTCAGCAGAATGCTAACCATGTTTGATAAATTTGCACAAGTTACACATGATCTGTTTTAGAAGTGATCCACCTCATCAAAGGGTATAGCTCGCTCACTAAGCTGCAAGTAGATAGTTCGAAAGAAGAACCTTTATCATCTATAATAATTATCAGATTAGTTCTATAACTGATTATTGGCAAAGCATCATTTTACTGACTCGTTCTGTAAAGGACACCGTCTACAACCCCACCATTGAGTGTTAAAGCATTGATTTTGCATGAGTCCTGCCTTATGCTGTGTTCAAAACAAAAGCGAATTGTGCAGGGCAATTACATTTGTAGTCAACTGAAAGGCATTAGCAGACTTGGTTTTGAGCCAGGTAATTTGAATGGATGCAACATTTACAAGCTGAAAATTCATACTGTCACAGCTTATCAGCATTAAGATTATTCCAGTTTCACCAGGAGTGAGAAACAATGGATTTATGTATGAATGAATGACAGTGATCTAACAAGTAATGGTGGACAAACTTAATGTAGCTGTCTAAAAGATCCCAGAGATCTATGAAGACACTTGTGTTTGATCAAGACAGAGAGGGGGGAAAAAATGAGAAAAGTGAGCAGAGGAGCAGGACTACCTAATAAATTTAAAAAATAGTGGTTCTGTTACTGGATTTAAGCATTCAGTTGCACTACAGACCAACTAGTATTTGTTGACTCCATTAGTTAGCTAGTTGGCTTATTGCAGCTATCAGGACAGAAATAACTATGCTAAATGTGTAAACATATAATTGCTTTCGTGGTGGTATGTCTGCTTACTGGAGGATGCCTTTCTTTTCCTTCTGCATTTTACATTACATTACACATCCATTGTGTATATGTGTCCCCATATCAAGTCATAAACTCAAGCAAAAGGCCACCAACACTATGCTAGGCCTGGTCCTACTCAAAAACCCAAAATAATCCACACAAGATGTCTGTTAAATAGTTCAATTATAGCCTCAGCATATACTCAGGATCCACTTACAACATGTTTAGACATGAAATCAGGATTTTTTATAAACAAGTGAGCTCCTGGAACAAAACACATCAAGTCAACGGCTGAGGACACAGTTGATGCAGATTTACAAAGTTGTTGTTGATGTAGCGTATAAATACAAGAGCTAACCCAACGAATTAGAGATGTTGCATGGAACACCTGTGGAAACTATTAAAAAGCAAAACACCAACATCAAATAAAGGGGAGTTACTGTTGCAGTTTTATCTTTAGAACCTTCAAGGGTAGGGACTTAATATCCTACCTAATATATGTTGATTCTGACTTGACCCATACACTTAGTTGTGTACTATGTGTACTTAGGCTCAAATCAAAATCAAATCAAATCAATCTTTATTTATAGAGCGCATTCACATACCAGGAGGTACCCAAAGTGCTGCATAGATAAAATAACAATACAAAATAAAACATCAAAACAACAACAAAATAAACACTAAAAGAGAAAAGATAGTACAAAGCCTGGCTTAATTATTGTGCTCTTTGGAGTTAAAAGCCAATATAAAAAGATGAGTTTTCAAAAGAGATTTAAATTCATTTAAGGTTTTGGCAGACCTTACAGAAAGAGGGAGACCTTTTTAGAGTTTAGGGGCTGCTGCTGAGGAAAAAGCTATATCTCCCCGAGTCACAAGTCAAGTCCTTGGGACTACTAACAGCTGCTGTTCTTCTGATCTCAGAGCTCTACAAGGGCAATGACAGTGCAGAAGCTCAGAAAGATAGGGAGGTGCCAGACCATTTAAACATTTAAAAGAAATTCTAAAAGAGACAGGCAGCCAGTGAAAGGAGTGCAGTATTGAAGTAATGTGCTCCCACTTTTTGTCCCCGTTAATAAGCGGGCAGCTGAGTTTTGGATGAGCTGTAGACGGCAGAGGATAGAGTGGTCAATCCCCTAATAAAGGGAGTTGCAGTAGTCCAGTCTAGAAATGATAAAAGCATGACTGACCCTTTCTAGGGTATCATGAGGAAGATAAGGTTTGATTTTACTAATAAGCCTCAAATGATAAAAACTAGACTGGACTACTGCACTGACCTGCCTGTCAAATTTAAGGTTAAAATCAAAGACAACCCCAAGATTTTTAATAAAAGGGCAGGTAAATGAGTCCAGAGAGCCGACAGCACTGTTGCATCCTGCCAGCAGGTCAGTATTCCCAACAGTAATGACCTCTGTTTTATTTTCATTTATGCAGAGGAAATTCATCTCCACCCATGTTTTAACGCCCCGCAAACAATTTTGTAGATTTTTGCGTTGATCTCCAGCATATTTTAAAGGCAGATAAATCTAGATGTCATCTGCATAACAATGAAATGACACATTATGACCCCAGAGGCAGTAAATAAAGTGAAAATAAAATAAGATGGAAGGTTGAGGTATCCATAATTAATTAAGGCCTTTGAGGAAGAGAACTGCCCAAGATGTAAAGAGAAACTTCTATTTCTCAAATAGGACTCAAACCATTTGAGTACATTAAACCCCACATAGCCTATGATATGCTTACTGGCATTTGAATATGTGTATAATAGAGAAAAAATGTTATCTTCTTTTGTGCTGTGGTGGGAGAGAGAGATTTTCTACTTTTAAATTAGGGTACAAGTCAGCCCCCCAAGGTATAATATTGGTCTTTATAAGGCACAAACTGCAAGGGCACATTGTTGGGGGTACAACAGTGGTACCTTTGGGGGAACCACCCTAGTGACAATCCTTTGTAGCCCTAAAGGTACAATTAAGTTATTTTCTGAGAGTGAATGATAATGCAATACTAGGTGTAAGGGAGGACTAATAAAAGTTCAGACCCACTAACGACAGCAACTGAGTAATATTGGAAGAGTATAGAGAGAAAGTGACATAATTCAAAACCAATGGCAAGTGACCTGTAGACCTGAGAGCCAAACTCAGCAAATTCCGTGAACAAAAAATGATTATCACCAAGCCATCCAACAGTGCTTCACATGTATTAAGTCAAGGACGGCGCCAGAGCCTGACATGATACACTTATACTTGCTTAGGAATCTAATGGCTCACAAAAATGAAGACACCTAAGAGATAAGAAATGAGGTAGAACTGTCATTTACCAAGACTGGCTAAAATTTTTCACAGAGAATATGAAAGATCCTCACATTGGTACAACACTTTTAAACTAGTTGATACAATTTTCTCTTCATAATATGGAGCTCCAGATAGACATCCAAGCATCTTAGTTAGATAGGCACATAAGAAATTTAACAAAAACACTGGAAACAATACCAGGTGGTCAAACCAGTACTACTAGTCATCAGTCAAGACTTTATTTAAGTGTAATAAAATACAATAGGCAATATAATTTGGAGAGGATATAAGAACAAAACAAAGTACTGTGAAAGACTAAATAATATATCTTCATCCCATAGAGGATACAGTTAATATGAAAAAAGAAACTACCACAGATTACAAAAGGCTGGCTTGAAGAACAAAATAGAGGCTCTGATTGTACCATCACAAGAACAGACACAAAGCACCAGAGACATGGAGACAGGGTCTACAGCAGCACACAGAACTCAGCTTGCAGGTGGTACAAATATGCCTCTGATCCTGTACAGAACATTACAACAGGGTGTAAGATGCTAGCAGGGACATCAGACACCAAGAGGCATAGCCAAGTGGCTACAATAGAGTACAGCTACATCTGTGCTGGATGTGGTTTGGAAATCTCTGGGTCCTGCTGGGACAGACACACCACAAGAAGTGGATGATAACAAAGCTAAAAAAAAAGACCTGTGGGAATGTAGCAATGGTAAAGGAACATGCAAAGATCAAGAAGCACCAGGGGTTGAAGGAAAAACTGGAGCAGATGTAAAGGGTGAGGTCCAGAGTAGATTAATGAGCATTATTGTATGGTTGGATCTTTATGATTGAGAAGCTGTAAAATAATGGATAATAATAAAAACAATCCTCTCTACCAGGCTCATCAGCATTGTTGGATGTACAGCAAATACACACACACACAACAACACATTATCAAATCCATCCATAGGCCGTTTAAACACCACCTCGTTTTAGCTGTGGTCCTTTCTGTAAGTCTGAAAACTGCTCCTCTGTTTCTTCCTCTAGAAAAGAGAAAACACATCTAACAGGACACATAATACAGAGGAAGCATTAAAAAGATAAGAAAAAGAAGAAGTAACAAGAAGATGGCACAGAGTGGGAGGATGAATAATGGATTTAGCCCTCTAATGATTTAGGGGCACAAAAGTATGGTTATTTCTACAAGGAAATGCATCATCACTCCGGGACACATAGAAGAGAATAAAGAAAAATAAAGGAAAAAAAAAAACTGTGTCCAATATCTATTTAACGGGTAATGGAATTAATGCATGGACTAACTTTTGGAACATCACGCATAACAAAAAGTGATAGTTTTTCTTTAGTTGACTGATTATAGTTTGATAAGCATTGAAAACACCACACCCATCATCGACTGGCAGCAAAACAGATCGATAACACACCGCCAGGACACATGGTAGATGACTAACTTAGTTCAAAATAATAAAGCATGCACCATAGTAAAAAACCAAGTACATTTTAGAAATTAAAAAGTGAATCTTCACACTGAAAACTGATTATTCTCAAGATTAAGGCAACATTAGTTGAGTTTTCAATTTGAGATTTTCAGCATGCGCAGCAAAAAATGTTAGTGGGATTCATAAATAGTGAGTGGGAGTTGTTCCTCTGAGTCTGAATAGGGTTGATATTATTTCTTTAAAAAACTGACAGTTTTTAAAATCACTGTTTTAGGGACAGAGAACTGTTAGTTTGTTTGATGTGACAACCTGCTAATATGGAATCTAAATCTCAATTTAATCACTGCCATCAATTTGGTCTTAAATCATAAGTAAACAGGGAAGACGAGTCACTTAAGTTCACTTTAGTTTACATAAATTCCCAGTGTTTCCCACAGACCAGGGAGCAATTTGTGGTGGTCCCGTGGCACCAGGAGAGGGTATCGAGTGTTGCAGTGTCGTGGTGATCAGTGGAGTTGGTCATCGGAATGTATGCAAAGTATGTGCAGCAGGCGTTGCTCAAACACTCTCTATCTGAGCTGCCATATTAAATATACACCTATATGTTTAGCTATTGTTTTTCAGTGTCAACTGCTGAGACTATTTTAAAGCTACAAGAAGCATTTTAAATTATACAGCTCAATCTTAATTCTTTAAAGTAAGTTATTAAGGAGAAGAGAGAACTGAGAGAACTAATCTATTTCCACCTCAACTGTTGTTTCAGCAGCTGCCTGCTTTATAGCAGCATTTTGGCTGCTGTCCTCCTGACCTATCTTTCCTGAACAGCCCTAAGCAGCACTGAGTTGTTCAGCACTGTTTGATGCCTAAGAACATTTGAAATTATATACTAACATTTACTAGTTACAGCCATTTGACTGTTAAACTTTATTTCAGACTGATATCGTCAAGTTGCTCCATCTCATCTGGATCAGGTCGTTTTTGGTGCAGAAAAAACTTTTCAGTATTCATCTGGATTAAAGCAGCAAACATTCAGAGTTAATGATTGTTATATGCTGACTTAGGCTGCGGGATGTTCATTAGTGATAACGTTTGGTTTATAAGGCTAACAAGACCTTTTCTGAGTTATAGTAATTTTGGGGCAGGTGTGTTTGAGCCCAGCATATCTATTATACTCACCTTTGGTAAACTCCAGATGTCGTGGACTGTCTTCTCTGTGCCAAATATCCCATTGCTTTGGGTTTTCTTTTGGCTTTGTGCCTTGTGCGTAGAGAGGAGGAGCAGGCAAATCAGCTGTCAGTGTGTGTGCAGCTGATTCACAAGTTATGTGCACATTGATCGACATTGCGTGGTTGCAAGTCAGAAATAAAGCAAATTAAGACGTTTCTTTAAATATTCGGATTTTATGCTTGGGACAGCATCAGTTAGGCATCCCTGTGAGGCATCTGTGGAGCTTGGAGTTGATTCCATGGTGCTGTGCCACACATTGGTCTATGTGTGGGAAACCCTGAACTCCACATAGCTTAGCAGAGCTCACAAGATAGAGAATCAATTAAAGACAGTAAGAGGAAGAAACAAATATGTAAAATTGAGAAAAAAATAGGGGTTTGGTTCCCTGTAAAATCATACCCTTATCAAAGATAAAGAAAATAAAGGCATTATTTAACATTGGTAAAGATGCAGTTTTACCAGAAACTCATCTGATTTCTCATTTGATTTAATTTGTTTTACCAAAATTCCATTATACAAGCCACAGACACCAATTCACCCTTATCTTTGAGCCTTTCCCATGATTACTGCCTGGGTGGTCTTTCTGAGCTTTAGCTCATAGTACCCTATTCTATATTTCCCAAAAGCAGCTGAAACATGGACTTCTGTCATTCTGAGGGGACCTTAACTCCTGAGAAGTGAAAGCTTAAACATCTGTCTTATTTGCCTTCCCCTCAACTTTTAAGCAAGTTGCAGCATTAAACGGTAGATTTGCTTACATTTTAAGAATTACTGAAGATAATTTCCATGTTTTTGTGTCTGTGAAACAAAGGTTAATAAATGTACATACTGCACATTTAAGGATTTGTTTGGTTTAATTAAACTTCCAAACTTTTGTAGAGATTGGATTTGTAAAAAAAAAAAAAATCACTTAGGATTATTTTGAAGTGATAAAAAGCTAACTTTCAAAAGGCTCTTTTTGTGTTGATCAGTGGTTCTCTAATTTTCTTTGCTTAGCGCAGCAAGAATTCTTTAATGGTTTGTTCTTGATTTTTGTGAACTTGTTGTCAGAGTATTACATTAATCTCGGCAAAGCCTTGTTCATGTAGGCGGATTAAACGAACACCACATAGTTGTTGACAGAAAGTGTTCAGAGCCAGAATTGATTTGGCTCTGCTGTCTACAACCTGTATACATGACTTTTGTTATATATGAATAAATCTGAATTGAATGAAATAATATGACATGTTTGCATATAAGTATCAGAGAGGCATCTGGTTGGTCCAAAATTCATTCTGTACCATGAAATACCACCAGGACCAATATATGCAGACATACACATGAAGAAGAAAGCGGAAGATTTAAACGATGCATAATAATAATATGTATCATGTATTATCATATTGTTCCTAAAGTGAAGGTGTCTGAATATGTGTTGTTTTAAAGGAAATGGTTTCAAAACACACTTTTGATTCAATCTTTTTAGAGTACCCAGAGCTTAATATTCATTTAGATGATAAGGAAAATATGATTGGTATTACTTACTTACTAGCTCTTTTTTTAACTATTTTTTTTAACTAATCTATTTTAGTACATAAAACTTTTGCAGACTACAGTATATCAACCAACTTCTTGAGTTCTTCAATGCTAAAGTCATACAAAACCTTTAGTGGTGTCTGACTGTATTTGCTTGGGTCAGGGGCAAGTCAAGTATTTTAGGAGAGTCTGTGGGGCTATACAGAGCACCCAGTGAAGCTCTAAATCCCCAAGAATTGGTGTAAGTTACCAAGTCCCCTCTAAAGCCTTGGTAGGAATGGGATTCTGAAGACCGAGGCCACAGACTTCACCCCTGAGCTCCAGGAAGAAAAGGTGGTCTGAAAAGAGTGGCTGAGAAATGGACCTTGGCTTGATTAAATGGTCACTGAGTCGGAAAGCAGCTCTGATGTGATCTGTGACCTCATGCTGCCCTGAAAAAAATCTTTTTTAAAGAAATGATTAAATGAAAGCACCTTTAAAAGGAGTCTGGAGGGACGGCAGTGAAGCAGATGAACTGGTGAGAGTGTGTAAGGTCTCCACTTAGCACAAACATTGAAGAGAGGGGAGGAAATGGGTTTGAGAGAGTGGAAGAGTGGGCTGAGATCTAATAACTATCTGCTCTGAACTAAGAACAAGACAGAAGGGAGAGAAAACAGGAAACAGACTAAGCACTGGCCTGTTCGCTTGTAGGCAACTGCAGGACAGCAGACAAGTCAAGCAAGTTTGCTCAACGGCTACTCTGATTCTTGAATCCTTTCCTTACCCTCCTCTTAAAATACTTTGAAAGAGGGTTCAGAGAGCTTCTCATGGGAAGGAACAGATCAGAAATTGAATTAAAAGGGGGAAAAGCCAGTTATTCTCTCTGAGGGAATTCCTCGGAGAGAAACAGGGAGGTCTTTTAAAAGGCAAACTCTGTGAGATTTACTGTGGAACATTGTGAAAGGCAGCAGGCAGCTTTACAAATGACTGTGATAGCTGTTTAATTCAAACATAAGCAGGGAAAGAATTTTCTACAGTAAGAACAATCTGCATTACATTAAAGAGCTATAAAATTATACCTAAATAGATTATAGTGTTTGATATTGCTAAATACACTGATGAAATGCTGTAAAAGTTTAAATATTTAAGTTATTATGGAAAAAAGAGTTAGGAATGGATAACTATTTTCTAATTTTGAAAGCTTAAAATAAAAATACACATTTTAAAAAATGCTTCTTAAACTCCAGCTGCTTCTACAGAACTAATTGGAGATGATGTTGAATCCCAAATAATCACATATTCAACACTTTTTAAATTTCTTTTAAAACCCTGTCTCGCTTATCTGTAAGCTTTTTATTGTTGGTATATCACGCATACCTGATAAATATCCTTACACGCTTTGACCACCGTAGTAATACCTCCCAAAGAAACAACGTGCCACTTTAGGGTCTGTTCATAAGTTTAACCCTTTCTTAAAACATTTCATCATGTCATAAGTTGTCCTATTGAAAATAGTTCCTTTAAAGCAGTGGTAGGCAACAGGTGGCCTACTGTTATTATTGGCAGCGGGATGTTATTGGGAAAAAAGCAAAACAAAACAGATTGAAAGAGTGTCAGTGCGCAGATACATGGTTGTGTTTACAGCACTGTTAAAGCATCAGCGTGGCCCCTTTAAGAATGGTCAAGCTGGAGAGGAGGCCAGATGCACAGTGCAGGGGAGGGAGGGGGGAATGTCGGTGCAGAGAAAGTTGCTGTGAGAAACTGCTTGTTTAGTGGTGAATGGTTTTGCTACAAGCTTTAGCAATAAACACCACACAGCTCTTTTAGTTCCAGCAGTCTGCTTCATCATTGCTGGATAAAGTGAAGGGAGCTAAGCCCTAAAGCCAGCTGCTGCTTCACTCAGGAGGAATCACCTTTCCTCTGCCTTCGGTTTGGAGGTGGAAGCTGGAAAGTTTAGCAGCTGTTTCTGTTGGAGTTCTCCCCAGTAGTGAAGGCAACAGACCACTGTAGCATCGTAACTAAACCGTCAAATAAATGTTGCACTTCTAGGACAAATGCAGTTGCCGACCCTGCTTTAAAGCTCATATTTTTAATTTTCCCTTCTTAAGTACTGTGATCAATCTGAATCAGCATTTACTGAAGCTTTTGCTTGGTATAGACTCGGATTCCAAATCTATGATTTTCTTTACAAAATTTCAGCTACTTTTCTTGGAATACATCACTGTATTTCCATTTGGTAAACTCAAAATATTTGAGTTTGTCATATACTAATTTATGTTTAAATCTCAAATAATCTAACTTTGTTGCCCACACTTACTGATAATGAGATAATACTGGAAACGAGTAACAAAAGCAAGAACTTTTAACTTTACTACTAGTAGTACTGTAACCAACTGCTTACACTACTGCAGTATTGCCAGGTGTGAAGATTTTATTTTCTCCAAGTCCCTAAAGCTAATGCATACCACTACCCATATGTTTCCCTTACCTTTTCTTCTCCTTGTTTTTTAATTTCAGTATGCTGGGCCATAGTCCATTGTGGGACCTTTCTCTCTTTAGACTCTCACAGCCTCATTGCAGACATCTTCAAACCAGAACTCCATCATCCAGAAGACTCAGCAGCTTTTCATGTCCCTTTTCCCTTTGTGTGAATGTTGTTCTGCCTCTCCTTTTTCTGTTTGTGACTTTAATAAACAAATGGTGTGATACAGACTTACATTTTGTTTTATATGGTAATGCACAAATAAGTCATTTCTGAGAATTAGATTAAACTATATTCCTTACACAGCAAAAAGAAATAATTAAATTCAAGTTTTGCATTTGCTGCTCTTTTGCTCCTTCCTCTTACCTTGGATTTAACAGTCAGTCATGTTGGGTTAGGCTTTTCTCAAACCATTTGTTCAGTAGTTTCACAGCGGTAAGAATCTTATTCAGGTAAATGTCATTGTGGACTATTTCACAGTTTATGTTTACATTTCATCTGACAGGAATGAAGCATTCAGTAAAAAGGAATGCAAAGACAGCCTATAAAATACAATTATGCACTACAAAAGTACTTGATGTCTGTGCACTGTATGCTGCACAAAACCATCCACCAAGACATGACATCAAAATCACTGCAGCAGTAACACCAATATAAAATGGGTCCAAATTTAACACCATAAACTAAGACTGCACACATCATTGACTAATCTTTTTTTGGCAGTTATATGCAACAAATTTCCACAATTTACCATTTGGGCCAACAAATTATGCACAATGGTTATGTCAGTGAATAAAACAATTTCTCTAATGATCCAATACTTAAGGTTGTTAAAATCTTCCTGTTCACAACTCATTTAAATTCAGTGTGTTGCACAGATACAGGACAAAGCTTCATTTTGTTTTATTCACTCTCTTGCTCACCCACACAATATTACCTTGATTGTTTAGTCTTGGGGATAGGATAAGTGACAGGAATGGTCAGTGATAACACTTATTTAAAGCCAAGTAAATTGGCCTGTAACATTGTTCTGCAAAGACAGAGTCACTGCATCCTAATCAGGCAAGTGTAATCAAACAGACATTTTTTATTGCAATCACAGAAACACAGAGGAGAGGGCCCAGGCTTCTGACAAAGATCGCAGAAACAACTGACTCTGAACCTAAAATGCTTAAATCAAGTCTTAAAAGAACCTTGATTAAAATAATTTATAAAGTCAAACAACTGCCACAACAAGCCGTTAGCACATGGAGCAATTTTCTTGAAAAGGCCACAGTGTTTTGTCTGTGAAGGATTATCCAGAGGAATTCTTGGCTCTTGTGATAATCCATCCTTATCACTTGTCACGTTCAAAGAGGTAGAAATTGGAGTGGACTCTGGGACAGAGCTGGGTATATGGAGAGTTTTATGACCAAAGAGAGGAGTCCAGGAGACAAAGTGAAACAAATTGAGCTTCAAGTGTCTCTCTCTGGCTGAGAGAGACATCTCAGTAGAGCTTGCACCTCTGAGGGTTTTTGTGCTGCTTTGTTGCAAGTGAGACTTTTTTAAGCCTTTATTCATTGAAGAAAAATACTGAGACATTCACTATCCCATCTTATATGATGTGAGGCAAAAAAAGGCAGCTAATTTGTCTCAGAGCAATATTTCAAAGGTTCACATCAGCCAATAAAGGATTTATCTAAAAATTCTCTATTAAAGACAAAATAGATGTTATACTGTCTTTGAATTGAATTGATTCTTTTTATGTAAAAAGAGTTAACTGAAAATGTTTTTGTTTGTTTGGATTTTTTCCCCAGTCCTAAGATTTTTTAACCAATTGGTCTTTATTTAAAAGAAAGTGTACACAGTACACTGAGGGACACCTGCTTAACCAGCCGGGCGACTATATTTCTATTGCAGTTTCTACTGCATGTTAGAAATGTCCATTTCCTTGCTTAGTGAAGTTATACCTTGTCATTACAGACACAGATCTTGGTGCTACAATGAAATAAAATCTGCACCAAAAGAAAAAAATATCATTCCCTATCACAGCCCAAGTGTGTGAACAGAAAAAAAAAACACAAATACGCTAAACTTCTGTTTATACAGGAGGCAATTTCACACCTGCAGCACACCTGTACGCAGATGTTGCTCCCGCTTCATAACATGAACTTACATTATTTTTAATACAGAATGTTGGCGTTCACAGTCTCACAAACAAAATCATCCGCATATCTTGAAACTTAAAGTAGATGCAAAGTATATTGTAGGTGCAAGGTAAGAGGGAAGGTGACATTCACAGCACAACAGAGGGCTTAGACACGCAGTCCTGGGCTTAGGAAGGCCACAGACTATTCACACTAACAGCATTCATGAACAACTTCTTTACCAGCACTTTGTTGGTCTCCTTGCCTGCTGGTGTGTCTGGAGTCTGTTCTGGAACAGCTAGCAGCCAGAAATCATTATCTCCTTGACTCAGGGCAGAGTAATCTGCCTGCCTGTTCCTGCTTTATTGAGTTGGATAAATATAATATGTGACTCAGCCATTATCTACTACAGAGCAGCCCTATTTATCCGGCAGGCAGAGGCCTCAGTGCATTCAAACTGCCCTCTCACTCTATGATGGAACTAAATTCAAGTGATGGATGCCTTTGAACAAACCTTCATGGGATTTGAATTGAAATTAGCTACACAAATGAATTCTTTTATGTAGACAAACAAACTGTGATAAACTGAAAAGGAAAAAAACAAAATTCACAATTTAGTAAGCATACTCGCTGGGATAGTCATCAAACTTTTTCACAGTTTTAGGAGGAAAATGACGATTATTTATGCAAAGCCCCAAATTTCAGATACTGCAGTGTTTTCAATTAATGAGGATTGACAGTGTCCTCATTTAATTTGATGATATGGTTTAAGCTTTAAAGTGTTTTTTAAGGTGTTAAAACTAAAACTAAACTCCAATGCTAACAAGAATTAGGTGTGACTGAAATTGTGACTTTACTTTACTGTATGGTCTGTTTGCTTTCACACTGTAAGTGAACTGCACCAGGGTTCACTTGCAAGTGAACTGAGACCCCGGTTATCAAGCAAACCAAAGTTTGCTTCTTTGGTTCACACTAAAGTTCGAATGAGTGTTCATACTACTCCAAACGACTTGTACAATCCATGGAAGTAGACCAGGGTTCGTTTAACGTAGGGCTGTCAAAATAAACTCTTTAATGCAAAAAGATTCATTTGTAGAATTAACGCATTCATTTTTTAAACACATTAACCCATGCACAGGATGACCCACATATATCACACCACGTAGTTGTCACTTCTGACATTCTAATCCACACTCCTTACCAGCTTGTGCCAGTAATGCACAAAGTCATTGCATGCTCACAACAAGACAAGAAGAAGAAGAAGAAGAAAGAGAAGAAAAAGAAAACAAAGAAGAAGAAGAAGAAGACAACAAGGCATTGGCTGACTGTGACCAGAGCAAGATGAAAGAATTTGAAAAGCCTGTTGGCCCCATTAGGTAGTTTGACAATTAAAAAATCAAAGATGGCTTTGAAATAACTACTTTACCCCTCATTTCTGTTCCACTGATTTTCTTTGCTTATAAAAAAAAATACTGCATTGCACAAACTCCATCAGCTGATGGACTGTGTGACAACTTTTAAAAGGTCAGGAAAAAGGCTTGCAGCTGGACTTTTGTGTCAAACTGCAACAATAAGGTGTTTTGTTTTTGGAATCAGACTCCAGTACTCCATAACTGTGTCAGGGCGCCTGAGCAGATGCCTACTTTGTCTGATATTAACACATGACTTAATCCAGACTGTGACCTTTTCACTCCCCAACTATTGTGACAGTGTTGTCTGATAGTTCAGCAAAAAAAAGAAAAAAAAGCTACAGAAAACAATTTACATCAAGCTTCTTCTTCTTCGTATTGCTTATTATATTTACTAATTACTAATATCTATTTTTTTTTACCAAATATGATGGCGTTTCCTTACACCTTCATTAGTGTGTTAAAGTTTAGAATATAATCATTAGTACATTAGAGTTGGGGTGGGACAGGGTGGAATTTCTTATACATATATATATATATATATATATATATATATATATATATATATACACATAGAAACAGAAGAAAGAAGGTGGATAGAGGAGAGAAGAGAAGTGAAAAGACAGAAAAAAGGAGACCAAAACAAAAGGTAGAAAACAACCACAAGCAACACAAACAAACAAACAGACAGACAGCGGCTACACCTGTAAAGAAATAGTAAACATCTTAGGACCTTTAAGAAAACACAATAGACAACTAACAGGAGCACCTGCAGGAAGAAAAACCATGAAAGTATATGTGGGAGTATGAGTGTGTGTGTGTGTGTGAGTGTGTGTGGGTGTGTGCGTGTGCAGGGGTGTAGGTCTGAGTACAAAACATTAGGGGTGAGTCCCTCCCACTTTCCCTTAAAGTTACATATTTTTGTGAGGATATCTTTGATAGAGACAGCAGTTTGCCTCTTGTCACAACACTGAGTGCTGAAGAGCTTGCCAATGTTGGAAAAGGGAAAGATGGAGTGGGTGAGACAGAGAGAAGGAGAGATAAGGGTAAGGCTACTCTCTCATGTCTAATTCTCTCTGCGGGGTTGACAGGTAGAAAAATAGATCATTGGTCCATGACAGCCCAGTATGACCCCTTGCCATCATGGAGTATTGCTGTCTGTGGCATGAGCTGCCTGATGCAAGTCATAACCAGTTCATTCACGCCCCAACTACTTAACTGCAAAGCCTCTGTTCTCTCCTGACAGATTCACATACATTTTATCGCAATGTCTATGCACTGTCCTTGACTGCAGTTAATGTTAATGAGAACGTATTACATGAAGAGTTATTATGCAAGCTTATTCACAGGACAAGAACAGTACAGACAGAAAACTGTTTGTTGGCCATGCGATGAACTGGTCTGCTTTTTGCCCAGTAAATTTCAAGATAGGCTCCAGTCCAGCTACCCCAGCATCTCTGAACCGGAAAAAATGGGTCAGAACAATGACTGAATGGCAAGAATAATTGTTTTAGATGAAGATTGAGGGTAAGGGGAGGTGACTGTAGGCTCAGTCCTGGCAGCATGCTGGTCTCAGCTGCCATGTAACTGCCAGATCAGTAAAACAGGGATTAACCACGGGCTACAAACTCCCTCACTCTTCTTCTCCCCTGTCTCCATTCTCCTTCATTCTCCTCTGTTCTCATCTGCAATATTTTTTCCCATTTTATGTCCATATCTTTTCTAATTTTTCCTCTGCTGTCTCCCAAAGTCATTTCTCACTCTGTTTTCTACAGTCCCCAATCCCTTTTTGTTCTTTTCATTAGCAATGTCACTGAATTTTGTACATCAAAAACAAAGAAAAGAATAAATTTGTGTAATGTTCAGTGAATCTTAATATTCTGCAACCATATACTGACAGGATTCATGACGCTGTCTGACTAGTGTCATCTAGTAAATCTAGTCTGCGATGCCGAAGTTTCAACATGTTGCTTGAGGTAGAGAAAAAAAAAGCGAAAAAGGGGAAAACACTGAAAAAAATACAATGTCTCCTTTTTGAGTGTCCCTGCTGTCAATGCAAAGCATTACAGGATACGAAGCAAGCCATTACTGGTTAGCATTTGTTGAATCTTCGAGTAGCCAAATAGTGACAGGTCTATTTCTCTACCGTTAGCGAGAGAGGCAGGCAGAGCAGAGGACACCTAATTACCCAGCATTGTGAGGCATAATGAAAGTCCTGATAAGCCTGGCGACAGAACCAAGCTGTGTTTGCTAGTGTGTGTATGTGCCTGAACAGATTTCTATGCATGTGTCTTCTTGCACGTGTAGCAATGTCTGCATGTGTTGCTGTTTTCATGAGCATACACTGCATGGACTCATAAATCTGTTTGCTTCACTTTTAACTCTGAATGTCAGGTATCAAGTTTCTGTTCATTGAGGGAGGGGCCCATCTCAGAGCCTGAAACCTTATGCTGCAACACCAATGGATAGCAGCGATGATTGACTTGATGACTAATGTGCTCAATGAATGAAATTTGATTATTTTTCAAGGTTAATGGGCACACTAAAACAGAGAAATTAACTGTTTAAAAGGGAAATTACAACAAAATATATTTAGTCATCCCTGCAGTTCCCCAAAGAATCCAACTGCAAACGACTGTACAAATGCAGACACTTGCATTCAGGGCCAGCCCAAGCCTCCATGGGGCCCTAAGCAAAACTTGAGTTTTGGGGTCTTCTATTTACTGTCTGTAATAATTAATAATTAATGATTATTAATACACCTACTATAAACTTATTATTACTAATCTGTCATTATGTTTTCACTTAAAAAATTAAATGTGAGAACTTTTTCATAAATGTTATGGAAGAAGCAAACAGATTTCCAAACCTAAAATCTTACAATTAATATTCAGCAACTCTCCCTGCTGGCCTCACAGAAAGCAATACATAAAACATCTACACAGTTATAGGAGGTTGTTAACAGCATCCTTTCATCAGGCAGGTATTTTTTCACCCTTCTATTGTTTTTAACCTAAAATGGTAATAAATTCAGCTACAAATGTGGCCTAAGAATGATTTACATTTTATATTCAAAGTGATATTGTACTAACTGGGGTACTGAATGTCACACCCATTAAAAGTAATTAAATAGACCAATATAAAATGTATTTACTGTAAACACATCAACAGCTTTATTACTTTTGGATTTAAATAAACTAACAGCAATGTGCAACAATAAAGACCTACAAAAACTAGAACTGCAAATAAAATCACTTAAGTAAAATTACTTCCTTCTTATTTTCTCTAAATGAAAAAAACAAAAATATACACTCAATTATAATAAAACATAAAAACAATCTATAAATAATTATGTAAATAAAGAGATGTACATCTGCTTAAACTTTCCCCACTGACTATTTGTCTTTAGGTATAGTGGTGGTGGGAGCTTCAGCCATATATACTGTATGTATGTATATATATATATATATATATAAATATATATATATATATATATATATGTAAGGGATAATGCCCGACAAGGTGGCCATTATCATAAATAATGGACGACACGGGGGCGTGAGCAGTCAGAAATGTCTCCCATTAATTTATGATAATGGCCACCACGTCGGGCATTATCCCACTTATACCATAGTCCATTAAGAAAGAAAAAAATATTAAATAAATTATTATTGCATTAATGTTGTTTTTACCAGTAAAATCGTAAGTTTTTCACAAGAAGCGGATGAGTGGACTATTTCGTTGTGACGCATTGCCACGGTAACCGGCTATAACACAGAACCTGCAGCTCAGTCGGCCGCAAAATGTTAAATGACACAAACATTTCAGAGGGCGGGTTTAGCTCTTACAGCTTGTGTGTGTCCAGAGGATGATGCGACATTTTGTTTTAAACAGTCAAAGTCCACAGTCCTACATGTTCAATAAGCCTGCAGGCTGCTCTGATCTGGAGCATCTGCAACCCAGTGTCTGAGTTTCTGTTGCCATGGTTACCAACTACCATTTAGTCAGCGCAATAATTTACAGCAATAAGGCTATTTTGCCGGAACTTCTTTTTTAGGTGTCCATTATCACTTTTTAATGGACACTCTCCAGCCAATCAGAATCGAGTATTCACCCAGACCATGGTATAAATTTTATATATATATATATATATATATATATATATATATATATATATATATATATATATATATACATACAGTGTGTGTGTGTGTGTGTGTGTGTGTGTGTGTGTTTTGTGGAAAACATTAAATTCTCCCTTATAGCCCTCAGCTGGGTAAACTGGTCACTCAGCTGGGTAAAGTGGTGGAGTTCCATGGTGAAAACTGAAGTTGCTGAGGACATTGATGTGGCATCAATCTCAGTGATCACTGAAGACAGACCTTTAGGGAAATTAAAATAACATTTTTGGACAAAATTTTTAATCTCAGAATTTTCTGCAGTACAATGTTTAATCACAGAGTCAGTTTTGTTGTTATTAAATATATATTTTTTTATTTTATACAAATGAAAAAAATATTTGAAAAAAACTAACTGATTTTGGGTCCCCTAGTGGTGATGGGGCCCAAAGCAGGCTTAGGCCTGATTTTCAAATCATTAAATTGTAAGATATCAAATAGTTTATGCAACTATAATTTTTATATTTGACTGTCTTGTTATAACCAGCACCTGGTAGTAATGTGTTACTACCACTACATGGTGTCATCAATTTACCAAGCTGTTTGCCAACTGCCAGATTTGATGCAAATGGGCCGCAAATACAAGAAACATGCAGAGCCAAGGACAACAACCGATAAAAGTTTTGCATGGAATGCCTTTAAGCATGTCCTGAGTCAATCACAACTCGCATATTCTGGTCTTTTAAGAGCGAAGCATCCAAAAACAGGTCCATCCACATATCGGAAGTCAGTGGCTAGCTTTGTTATCAGACAAAGTAAGTTTGATGTCAGACATGAAGAGGAAACAGCATCCCAAAGATGATAGCTAGAACATCCATCCTGGGACCCCCTCGGGAGACAACATGGACCAGGGTGCCGACATTGGGCGCTGAAGCGTTGGAGAAAATGTTTTATGACACATCCTATTAGTTTTGTTGAAGGTTTCTAAGTTTGATGGAATTTGTTTAACCTTACCATGGTGGGGGAGTTTGGCCATCCTGATGACTCTAGAAGCAATGTTGTTGGGGGCTTTATGCCCCAGGTAGGGTCACCCATGGTTGCAGAGCACTCCTTCGGGGACTCCTTCATTCTGCTGGGGCACTTGCTCACGTGGACAATGATAGTGAGACTTGGAGGGGAGTGACTGGGAGGAATGGCCCCTGTGATCTGAATCAGATTGGTGTTTTGTTATTGGACTTTGGTGTTCATCATGGATTATCCATAACGAACACCATGTTCAGGCATAAGAGTGTCCACATGTGCACTTGGCACCAGGACACTCGGCCGCAGTTCGATTATCTTTGTAGTTGTATCATTGGACTTGTGGCCGCATGTCTTGGACACTCGGGTAAAGAGAGAGGCAGAGTGGTCAACTGTTCACCACCTGGTGGTGAGTTGTCTCAGATGGAGGGGAAGATGCTGGTCAGGCCTGGCAGACCCAAACGTGTTGTGAGGGTCTGCTGTGAACATCCGGCGGAGTCCCCTGTCAGAAAGAGTTTCAACTCCCATCTCCGGCAGAGTTTCAACCATGTCCCGGGTGAGGCGAGGGACATTGAGTCCAAGTGGGTTGAGTGTTCCGTGCCTCTATTGTTGAGGCAGTTAATTGGAGCTGTGGCCGTAAGGTCGTAGGTGCCTGTCATGGCGGAAATCCCTGAACTCAATGATAGACACCAGCAGTGAGGGATGCTGTCAAGCTAAAGGAGGAGTCCTTTTGGGCCTTTTTGACCTGTGGGACTCTGGAGGCAGCTGATAGGTATCGGCAGGCTAAGCGGGACATGGCTTTGGCGGTTGTCAAGGCAAAAACTCGGGCATGGGAAGAGTTCAGAGAGGCCATGGAGAATGACTTCTGGACGGCTTCAAGAAGATTCTGGTCCACCATCCAGCGGCTCAGGAGGGGGAAGCAGTGCTCCATCAACACTGTGTACAGTGGGGATAAGGGGCTGCTGATCTCGACTCGGGACGTTGTGGGACCTGTTGTGAGAGTTGGGGGACCCTAGCGTTGGCTCTCCTATTTCTGGGGCTGAGGTCGCTGAGGTTGTTATAAAGCTCCTTGGTGGCAGGGCCCCCGGGGTGGTAAGGTTCACCCTTGGGGACCTCATCCATCCATCCAAAGACACTTAACACTGGATGCTGTAGGGCTGTCTTGGCTGACATGCCTCTGCAGCATCGCGTGGACATAGGGGACAGTTCCCCTGAACTGGCAAACTGGGGTGGTGGTCGCCCTCTCAAAAAGATGGATCAGAAGGGGTCCTCCAAATACTCCTAATTGAGTAGCAGCAGTGTGGTTTTCGTCCCGGTCGTGGAACAGTGGACCAGCTCTACACCCTCTTCAGGGTCTTGAAGGGGGGTTTGCTCAACCAATCTACATGTGCTTTGTGGATACGGACAAGGCGTTCGACCATGTCCCCTTGGAACTCCTGTGGAGGGTGCTCCAGGACTATGGAGTGCCGGACCCCCTTGTACAAGGTGTCTGGTCCCTGCACGACTGGTGCCAGAGCTTGGTCGGCAAAAAGCTTTTTGTTGTAGTGAAAATGTATCGCTGCAGATGTGTTGTTATGTTATCAATGTTACTTTTAATAATGCACGTGTTTTTGCTTAATTTGAGGCTCAAATGTGAAGCACTTTATCTTAACATAAAATTTTTTTATTCAACGTGTTTTTAAAAAAAAACATATTTTTTTACATAAAAAATGCTTTACAAAAGCATTGACTATTCAGTTAAACTTAAGCTAATTCGTTAAAATTTGGATATTTTCCACTTCAAGTGTTGAATTTATTTCTTTATCCACCCCAATTTGAAACATTTCCTTTTCAAAATGTGGTTATATCTTATAACACAGAATTCAGGGCAGAAAGAAATGGAAAATCTGAATCTAGAAAAATCTTAAATGGATTCCTTAGGGCCCTGGAGGGGTGGTAAAGGAAGACTAGAGGAGAACACCAAGACACCAGACTAAATAGAACTGCTAGAAAAACATGAACAAATTTGTGAAAGTACCAATGGGCAACCAATGATGATCAACAGCAACATTTTAAATAATAATAAAAAAAAGACTAGGCATTTCCTGGCCTAGGCTTGACCAGATAATGGTCTAGTAATGGTAATGATTGGTAATGAAGTGAGACTAGAGTGACTTTTATGTCTCAAAATATCAGCATCTGAGAGTATGAAGCCAACTGGCGACTTCTCATCCTGAACAAAAGAAAAAAACCCTGATGATTACTTTAGAAACACACTACTCAACTGTCGTATATAGAGTATATAGAGTTGTTTTACTAAGTAGCATCAATCTCATCGTAGTTTGTGGTTTCCTGGTTAAAAACGCCTCACACTGTAGCAGAGATACTGATAATTCCTTCTGCCACTGATATGGTTTTAGCAACAGTTAAAGTAGCGACCTATAAATGAAAAACTATTTCTTTGCCCATTTCTTCGTACATTTCTTCATAAGCATTGGGGCGCACATGGTAATAATAATAATAATAATCAATTAGATTTATATAGCGTTTTTTAAGGCACCAAAAGTGCTTTACATTATATCCATTATTCATTCACTCCCTATTCATACTTGGTGATAGGCAGACTGATAGAAATGTGGCAGCCAATCTGCATCAACGTCTCTCCAACCACCACCAAACATTCATACTTCAGCGATGTCTAGGCTAGAGGCAAGATGGGTGAAGTGTCTTGCCCAAGGACACAACAACAGTTTGAGTGGGAATCAAACTGCCAACCTTTCCATTACTGGAAAACCTGCTCTACCACCTGAGCCAATGATAGTGCTATGTGCTAGAAGAGAGAATTAAACAGCAGCAGCTGGGGAGCTATTGATGTTTTTACTGCTCATTCTACACTGCTGTGATGATTTGTGAGTGAGTGTGTTTGACATATAGTGTCAGAGTGTGAGTGTGCATGTTCTTATGCATGAGTATATTTGTGTGTGTGTTTTGGTCTTCAGCCAAAGATTTTACCCAGTGGTTATTTGGCAGAAACAAAATACTCTGTCTGTTATTGTTAAAAGGAGTTTTGGGAGCATGATAGGAACAGTTTATCCATATCAAATAAAATATCTTTATCACACTGACTCAGTACAGGTTATTTTTACATTTTCTTTAGAATTTATTAGCATAATGACCACAACTACTTCTAAATAAATTCTATTTGAGCATGAAAACAAGAAATTAGAAGTCTCTCCAAATGTCTGCTCTTGGATATTTTTTCCTCTCTTTGGGGTTGCTGAATGAGCTCTCTGTCAAATGTCCTCCAGCCAATAGAGTCCTAGACATGTAGAGAAAAAATACTCCCCACCTTCTTTAGGGTGCACTTGTCTTACTTGACACAGTGTACTCAGTAAATCAGTACTAAACTGGAATCATCAGTAAACTTGTATGGATAACCCAAACCAGCAAAGCAAAAATGGACTTTTTGAGTGTGAGAGCAGATTTTTGAGAGTGAGCAATATGATGTTTGAGTTTAAAAATAAGAAATATTGCCCTCAAAGCAAAATTACACTCTTGATTAGAAAGGAAAGACAGGAAGATAGGAAAATACCCTATAACCTTCAGCTGTGAAAAGTGCCCTGAACAAAGTATTTCCTTATGTCAAAACTGAGTAAGAAAACATTAACGTTAATAACAATTACTGTAAGAAAACATTGCTATTTAAAGACTGTTTTGTTTATTGAGACCATGAAGGAAAATACATGTTCAACTTTTTATTACCACTAAAAACTGCTGTCACTGTGGTGAACTGCAGTGGAGGTTGAATTAGTCTATTTACACTATAAGACACTTGTATGGGCTCAATATTAAGTCATAAAGATTGTACATTTGTTAAATGTTTCCACATAATTTCAGAATTTGCATCTTAAGTCAAGCTTGTCACCATGTAAAAAACAATCTGCTTGATGTAATGTTTCTCGGTGGCTGTGAATCAGAAACCAACTTCACAACTGGGTCAAGTGCTGTCTGTGAAACAAAACTATTTTTATTCACTTAATCGAGCTTTATAAAGCAAGTATGGATGGATGGATAGATAACGCTGCTACTGAGTGATGTACAAGAAAAATAGACAGGACAAAACTGAGAAGATGATGCTCCAAGCTGGACTGGGGAACAGCTGAGAGATGCAACCAGGAAAGGGTCACTGCATTTGGTCAGTCAACCCTGTCCTCACCGCTGGTACTTGACAATGAGCACTCGATTGATTAGTCAAATAAAATAACCACTAAGTAGTTGAATTTATTTATTTTTCCTGTATATTTGTCCTTACAAGCAATTTGCATGATGATAGGATTAAATGAAGGTTCAAATATTCTCAACAATCCGCGAACAGCGCGTTTTGCTCCAGGAGCAGCGGCTGCAGTGAACAGGAAAGGAGGAAGTTAAACGGTGTTTCGGGCAATGTTCTTAGAATTTTAGTGGAGACCTTCAGCAGACGTTCAGAAAACATTCAAAAACAGTTTTTATCTCAATGATCCAGGCAACATTCTCTGAGCATCACAGCCAGCTTCACCAGAACCTTCAGCCTGTTTGTGCACATCTGCAGCTGGAAAAGCCTCTCAGTTACTGCATCCACACTAAATAGTAAACAGTCACCAGCGATTGTGTGATTTTTCAGCTAAAAGAGCAAAATGCCGAAGATCCTGAACAGTCTCCTGTTGAAATTCAGTCATTTTTGCCAACCTAAAACCTTCATTTCCCTCCCACTGCCTCACTCAGCAGAGCCAGGCAGCCATGCAGGCAGCTCTGCTGTTACAGCCTGTAACCTGTTTAGCCTTGACTGACCAATAGGCGAGGACCTGGCCCAAGACACGCCTTAAAAGGCAGCCCCCCTCATTTACATAATGAGGCAGAAATGCATACGGAAATGTAAAAAGGAGGTGTGGAAATGTAAAAAGGAAACAGAGAAATAAATATGCTTGGAAAGGAAAATGTAAAAGGAAAAAAACTAAATAAAAACAGGCATAAAATTAAGGGGAAAAAAAATCATTTAATAAATAAATAAATTAAACTGATAATGACATGGAAAAGCAAATAGGAATAATAACACAGTTAATTTAAAACGGCTGAAAATGACAAAATAAATATACTTTTTTGTCATGTTTTGTAGGTTTTTTTAATGGAAAAAATATTTTTTACATTTTGGTGTATAATTTCAATTTGTTTATTGAGCCATTTTTATATTTCTGTATTATTTTTTATTTTGAGTTTCAGTTCTTCATGATCATGCCCTTGGTAATAGTTGCTTGTTAATGTAGAGAAAAACATTTAAAAAGCTCATCTGTTTAAATGTTTTTTTTTAAATTAATGTAGTTTTAAAAAGTACATAATATTAATTGGTTTGTTTGTTCTATTGCTTAACGGATCTTGTATTGTCATTTTTTTATTATTTCACTGGCTTTTTTCAAAACCTTGTACAATACCAGTACTTATTTTTGCCAAATTATACTTTGCAATATGCAGTATGTGAACTATCAAAATCTCCAGTATGCAAAAACTATATGGACGATATAATGAAATGAAAAAATTCTATTGAAAAATTTTCCAGTATGCATCCGACCAGTCAACATTGTATACTGTATCCAAAAGATATCTGGCAACTTATTTGTCATTTATTTATTTGTTTATTGGCTTTGGTTCCTCTTCTTCTAAACCTTCAGTCAGAAGTCACCCCTCTATCAGGTAAATAAACATAACAGCTGTATAAATATACATTTTAAATGTTTTAATATTTAAAAAAAATCTAAACAAACTAAACATAGCTACGGTATTGTTTATTTTTGCTTTCAAAACTGGAAACTGGCTAAAAATGTAGGATGTAGGATGCTAGGAAATTAACCACCTATAGTGTTGCATACTATGTGCTAGTAACAGTGCACAGTACATACCTAGTACATGCCTACACTCTAAGAAAAGTCCTGGGAAAAGTCTTGGGAACAAGAACTTCTTCTCAAACTTAAACATATCTGGAATCCTGTGTTTTGGATTCATGTGAGATTAGTTTTCTGTTCTAATATACAATTACGTTAATATAGCTTTAGTAACCTAATGACACACTTTTATCCGGATTCACAGTAACTAGTATGCAAAGGCTTGTGGGAAATCCATATTCAGCAGGAATTTAACCTTTTGTAATTGTTACTGTCTAAATTTGAGTTATGTGCTTTACTTCCTGTGTTATGTTTACATTTATACAATGTTGTTGGGATGTTTAGTTCTGTTTGAATTTTAAAGTCGACACCATGAGTGCAGTGGACAGTACAGGACGTTCCACCTACCACCACCACTACCTATAGTCCATCTGTTTAACTATTGAATGGTATTAAAAAATTAAACCATTCAATTCAATTCAATCACAATTCAAGCACATATCACAATCTGTAATTTAATTTATTTGATGTACTGGCCAACCCTGTTTTTATGCTTTTTGACATTAAAAAAGGTGAACATTAGATCTTTTCTCCTCTGTTTTTTTTTTTTTGTTTGTTTGTTTTGTTTTGTTTTGGGGTTTTTTGTGAGGGTTGTATTGTCCTCTGCCTTTGACTCCATCAAAATCTTCCTTGGTTCACACCCCTACACTGACTTATTGCCTGCTGTAATAAAGGTGCTAGCTACTGATGTTGACTGACAGAAGGCTAACACAACCAGCTCCGTGAATGTGTGTCTACGTGATACCTAAGGGCAGAAACAACAACCAAAGGTGCAGGTTTTGCTAGCCAGACATCTGTTGTTAGTGGTGGAAGGTAAGTAAGTTTGACAGAGTTGAGATTGAACAGGAGGCATTCTGCCAGCAAGGTGAAGAAAAGAGTTTCATCCCCCAACAAAAGCACTATCACACTTACACAAGCGCACACAAATGCACACAGGCACATTTCTAAGTGTCTTTGCATCCTTACAGTAGTGAGTAGTTGGGCTACACATTGGCCAAGGCATCCCCCCATGTGGCAGGAGTCCTAAGGAGCTGCAACACTAAGCTTCATCTGTCACTTTATCTATGGACCAGTTTAAGGGAGAACTAAAAACAGTGTGAGCATTAAGGCTGTTACATACTCTGTGAAAAGCAAGGATTATTTTTTTGTTCTCGAGGCCACATAGACAAAATTACTCATTTTGCTCTTTCGGACGTAAATGGAGACAGCTTGTCGCTTGTTCTCGACACATCAGCCGAGCAGAACTTTCTTCTCATGGGTCTCCAAGAAGTATTATGTGATTGGTCTGAAATCTGAGGTAGGTGTGATTAACACGGAAAAGAATAAAGTGGAAAGTTGTGGCTTTTGCATTTTCCCTGATGCACAATTGAACACACAGCTTTAATGAACAGCTGATCCAGATGGTGAGAAAGTACATAAATGTATACAACACATTTAAAGACACTGCACACACGAGGTGAGTATCCCAGCTTGATATTTTTGTCAAAGGAGCAAATTATGGTTTCTGATGGACAACAAACTAGTGATAGGAATTTGTTTCTCAAAAATATTGTACAAGCCAGGCACAAAATGCTTGGTAACCAGGTTTGCGTTGGTGTATACGGACGGTTAAGCTAAGTCCTAAAGGAAGATAGCTGGGTTGAGAGTAATGCTGATTTAAACTTCTTCTTGAGCAAGAAGGGTTTTTAAAATAAGCTGCCTGTACAGTACCAGCTCTATACTGTATATAAAGAGGTCTTCACCCTCCTTGACACCAACAGACTTATCTCCAACCAATCTTAGTTAGAAGAACGCTATAGGTGTGTCTCCCATAGAGTGTTCCTGATGTGAGACACAAAGTAAATACTATGAAAGAACTAAAGCTTATTTTCTTAAATGTCAAAAAGATCAGTTTGCACTGTAAATCAGTTTCTCTGAATTGCATCTGGGGACAATACAAGACTACTGGTTGCCTAAAAAATCAGTTGTGTAGAGTGGCCAGAGATGTGTTCACTGTGTGGTGGCCACCACTGCTATCTGCCATGTGCCTGCAGCTATGGTATGTTCCCTGTTTTATCACTCTCATCTAAATGAGCCACGCTCACAGCTGGAGAAAGGTGACCCAACTGCTAATCAACCTCCTGAGTCTCAGTGCACCATGTGTCTGTGTGTGTCCCTGTATGAACATTTGTACTGTGGGAGAGTTACCCACTCAAGCAGATGCTCATATGTTCTGCTCTACGTAGGTCCCCACAATCTGTCTCCGCAATGGTCCCACAAATTTTCTCTGAAGGGAGGAAAAATTCCACCACTCACTCTTCTGCAAGTCCTTTACTCCCTTTTTCCTTGCCTGTCTCCAGCTGAGTATTAAATTCAGCAACTGAGAAGGTGACCTGCGTGCTTTGCCATAAAGAGCAGGGGAGTGGAGGAAAGGGAGAGGGGAGGAGGCTGCTGGATCAGCAGAATCTGAGCGTTTAGAGACACACATATGTGTATGTGTGTGCACCAGCTTCCTCAGCCTCCCTTACACACAACCACTCCCACACACATGCATACATACCGCACCCTCTTCTCTAGCAGTGAGGTGGCTGGGGAGCCGAAGGGCGAGTGTTCTGCTGTCACCCTCCCCCCACAACCCTGTCCCCTACTTCCCTCAACCCCTCGTGTGAGCTGCACCCCAGAGCCACCACACAGCAAGACACAGACCTGCTGCCAACTATCACTGCCATGCTATAACACACTCATGTGCACACAGTGTCTAAAACACATGAATGCACAAACCCCCGTTTCACACAAAGCACTTTGATTTTAACGCATAAATGTGCAAAAGCCCTCAGTCTCCCTGTCTCTGTCTCCACTCTGTCAAATCTCTGCCTTCACACTAAATAGCTCCATAGGGACTGGCAGACATGCTGGCAAAAAGGAAATAAATATGTTTTCTGACGACAGCACAGTTTTCTGACAGCACTCTGGCACTGGGCTGGGCTGCTGTGCTCAGACCGAGGCAGTGAGAAGCATGAGCTGGATATTTGTTCTAACAATCTTCTGAGGCTTCAAACTAACTATGCAAGTTGGGACTTCTTTAATGTCTGTGCATCAATAGGACCTTTTTTCCTTTTTTTTTTTTTCTTCTTCTCTTTTGTTTTCACTGGAAAATCCTCTGGTTATGGAACTACTGATGAACTTATTCATTTACATTATAAACATCTCCTGGCTGTATGAATGATTATGGAACCAGTGAACATATTTAAATTAAAATCTCACTATATTAAATTAATCTCACAACAACAAACCTGAATGATTATGTTTTTTTCCTTGAGTTGTTGGATAAATTGTTATCAAATCTGCCCTTATGTTTTATCAACCATAGTCAGAAAATTATTGCACTAGTTGAGAAGACACCAGGCTTAATGGCTGAAAGATTCACACCCAATCTACAAGAGAAGATGACAAAAGTATGCAGAGATCGGGTTGAGAAGTCCATTATAAAAAGTCATTTGCAGTTGTATTACCAAAAAAATCTTTAAGTGGGACAGAGCCCATAACCTTCCATGGTCAAGTGACATCTCTGCAATATTTTCCTCTTGTGATTTATATTATATTTTTAGTAATAACTTGCAGTGTAAGATAGATACTGTAAAACAAAAGTTATTTAATCTTCATTAGAAAACAATGGAAGGACGAGATTTGGAGGAAACCTAGATTTAGAAGCTATGTCCAAATTAAAGAAGATTACTATACAGAATCATATCTAACGCTACACTAAGGGAGAAGTCAGAGGTCATTGTGTGCACAATTAAGATCTGGTATGTTGCCCCTAGCGACTGAAGTGGGCAGGTATAAGGGTGTAACCGAAGAGCAACGTATTATGTGTTTTGTGTGATCTTGAAGTTGTTAAAGATTAACTTTTTGATTGAAGATGACATTTTCTGTACCAATGTCCACTGTATGATGAACTGAGGAAATCTCTGTTTGAAAAAGTACAAAAGAAGAAACCAGATTTGTTTTGGATGTCTGAGTATGATATGTTGAGTTGGTTCTTCGAAGAGTAGATTCATGCTTTAGCTAGATTTATTGAAAAGGCATCGACATTAAGACAGAAAACAATATATCCTACATAAGAACACAATCACTTCATTTGTATATTTTGATTTATGTTGTTGTTGTATAAGTTGATGGATACATGAGACTTGTCCTTGGTTCTCTGTTTTTTCTTTTTTTGTTTACCATCTTTGTCTAGATTTATATTGTATGGTGTCTTGTAAGCCCATGTGGGCTGGGCACATTTGTACATGACACTGAAATAAACAAATCAATCATTAAAAAATGTCCTACCATCTGATACAAAGAGCTAAGCTGAGCTAACTAACTTGCTAGTAGCAGCTTACCAGTATTTAAAAAAAAAGGAAAAGGAAAAGCTGCATCAGCTTACCAAAGACAAAATAACTTGAAACTCTAATTCCAAGATCATCAAATACTGCTGTTTTGTTTAGCCAACCAAGTATTTCAGGTACAATGTTTGACCTAAAAATGCAACTACTTTATTGAAAAGTGAGTAAGGCTACGTTCCCACTGCAGGTTTTTTTTTTTTTTTTTTGCGTGGTCGTTCACGTTATCATTTTATTGCAACCTTGATCAAGCTGAAGTGTGAACGATATGTGGCCCTGAAGTGACACACATGCGCAGAGGATAACACCAAGTCACATAGTGCATAGTATATACAGATGTAATGGATCCTTCACGACTGTTCATCAAATTGGAAGTACTTGTCCTCCCTGAACCAATGAAATTATGCCCAACTGATTAATATAATAAGGAGATTGAAAAAGGAGAACATAAATGATAACAATGGCCTTATGTGGGGCAGTGGCTCCTACTTTTGAACAGATGCATTTACAGACAATACAGCTGAGTTCGACTGTGCAGGGTCCTGCATGGGTCTAATTTTTACCAACACGCACCCATCCGAACCCGTTAGAATGATTACCAAATATGACCCGTGGATAGTAGATAGATAGAACTGACAATGTAGGATATAATACGGGACCCGACCCGAAGTAAAATTTTAAGAAAACAAAGTTTTTAAATAGAGCCCGACCTATATGCATTTTTGATGCCGATGCCAATATTTGTAAAAAACAAAAAGCATTAATATAGCTACCATTTGTACTGATTAATTTATCTACAGATTTAGACCATAGGTGTATGCTATATATAAGCAATATAATAAATGACATTACTGGCAAGACATTGTTTTTGCAGCCCTCTGATCTTCTTTAATGTTAAATCGCATTTCCAATATTTTCTTGGACATGAAGTCATGACTCATATGAACCAAAATAAAAACCAGAAATGCTTTTCTCAGATGAGTTGCATTTTAAACATATAATGGCAAATAATTATACATACTTATGTTACTCCACAACATTACAAAGTAAGTGAATCACATTCTAGTATTTTCTGACAAAGTAAAACTAAGAGTGACATCACGGTTGTTGAAGACAGACAGTAATATTCATCATTTAAATTTTTTCCTCCTCCCCTCTGCTTTCACATCACTCCTTCTGAAATGCGTCTTAACAAGTTGCTGACGGCGTAATGAACGCTAATTCCGTACTCTCTAATCTTTTGTAAAATTGTGTTATTTCTGCAGTTACTTACAGGTTTTTAAGCTGTTAGCTAACGCTACGCTAACCACAGCAATGTGATCAAAGAACACAAACTCAAATGTTTGCCAACTAGCTTTCTCCCCACAGAATGCACAGTACATATAATTTCCATGCTTTAATGTTTATCTGGTCTTGGTGTAGGAGTCTATTCTAGTTGTTGCAGGACAGTGAGTCTGCTAATTTCTCCAGACTGTGTGCCACACTGAGACTGAGAGTGCCTGAAAGGTGGTAAGACAGAAAAATGGAGAGGGGTGGAAGCAGACATTTGGGAGAAGATGCCTGCATCAAAGTTGGTGTGAGTGTGTGGGTGACTAGGTGTCATGCAGGAAGGAAGCCCAAACAGTCGGCGCAGTCTGTCCATTTGATCACATCAGTCAGACAGGGAGAGAGAGAGAAAAAGGAAGACAAAGAGTAAAAGAGAGCCCCCTGAGGAACAGATGTAATTTCAGAGCTCCAAAAAAACAGCTTAAAATGATCCTGATCACATTAGCTGGCCATCACAAAATAGGATTTATGCACTGCCATAGTGAATGCCCATTACAAATTACTTAGGCACTGCAGACCAGTAACTCAATAGGCAGGGAAGGGTGGGGAGGGTGAGGAGGGCAAACAAGAGGGGCAGAGATGGAGGATCGATACTTATCAGTAATAATTATATCCTTCCTCCCACTTTGCCATCCCTCCCTGCGCTCCTCACCATCCACGCCTAGTAAAGCACATATCTTACATTAATCTTTTGGAGATTTCTGTGCTCGATAAGATAATTAACATTAAGGGAGTTGCAGGAAGTCCTGATGATATGAGGCTGTGGTTCAACGCTATGGCTGCCTGGGATGTCCCAGACTGGTAGGTGCTGAAAGCAGCACTTGAAGGTAGTGAAGGTTGGATGACTATGAGTTACTGTAAAAGTGTATTGTGGATTTATGTGCAACAGTCTAAAGACAAGAGAAAATTTTTGGAAAAGGGAGACAGAAATGTAAACCATTTGAATGATTTTTTTTCCTGCCATTTGTAATTTTATAAAGATGAATTAAAATCCAAAACAAGTAAATAAAGAGAAGAATATAATATAATATAATATAATATAATATAATATAATATAATATAATATAATATAATATAATATAATATAATATAATATAACATAATATAATATAATATAATATAATATAATATAATATAATATAATATAATATAATAATTGCTTTTTCATTTGTTTGTTTGTTCTGACTTGCTCTAAACTGCAGATTCACTGAAGGTCAAAGCCAGGGATGTTCATCTCAGTTCCTTGAGGGCCACTGCAGGTTTTAGTTGTTTCCCTGCTCCAACACATCTCAATGCAAATTAAACTTATCCAACAGCTTATCCAGTTCTGCACAATGACCCATTAATTTGAGTCAGGTGTGTTGGAACAGGGAAACATTTAAAAATAGGGCTGCAACGATTAGTTGACGTTGTCGACAATAGTCGACAATAAAAATAGTCGACAACGAATTTACCCGTTGACTATTGTCGGAAAAAACAAAACAAAACAAAATAAAAAAAAAAAAAAACTGCAGAGTAAGACATGCGCAGTAAAGTCTGCCAAGGGAAAAATATGGCAGCCAACCAGGGAACAGAGCGGTGGCCAAGGACGTCAAAAGTCTGGGATAACTTCACGTTAAACTTACAAAATAAATTAAATACATGTGAGATTTGTAAAGCGGACCATACATACATCCATACATAACAACCTCATGCAAGATTTAAATTCTGAAAGTGAAATAAGATCCATTTAATAATTATGAGATACATAATCTGATTAGTCAACTAGTCATTTTAATATTGAAGACTAGTGACTATCAAAATAGTCATTAGTTGCAGTCCTAATCTAGAAACTGCAGGACAGTGGTCTTTGAGGGACTGAGTGGAATAGCCCTGGTCTAGAATTTTTGGCAACCAGGGCCTAAATTGGACCATGGCTCAGCCTCAGAACATATGATTACAGTCATATGTGCTTGTCATTCATTCAGACATGAGAGACAGTAGATTTATAGGTGGACGGAAAAATGTAATGTTATAAAAGAATGCTAACAGCTGACATTTGGTTTCCTTCATTTATTGTTAAAAGAAACTAGCTGCTAAGTTTGAGATACAGAATACGGCTGGACAATAATTTGATAGCAATATACATCGATCGATAGATGTGTCGTACCATAGAGAAAAATAAGGGTCAATAACAAGTTCAATAGAAAAACACAGTTTCCCTTCCTTTTTCATTATAGCTTATCATGTAGCTTAATACTACAGTCATTACTACCTCCCAACCAATCACAAATGCAGACCCAAGCACGCTCCGTCACTAAGCCACCGCCCCTCTCAAACCTCAACATGAGCATGTGTATTGCAAAAGATGTCGCAGCAGAGAGAGTCTCACTATTTTTGTTTGTTTTTTTTAATGGACAATGCAACGTTTATCCTGTATGTGGAGAATCACAAGATTCTCCTATTCTCCTGTGATTTTGTGATCTCGAGGATCCAGCTAGGCAGACTGCACTCACATCTCCTGGATCCGTGAGACCACAAAAGCACAAGCGAGAGTTTGGGAGGGAGTTGCTTTCATGACCATCCAGTGACGTGGCTTCCTGGCTAATCAGTAGCCTGCAGTTTACGCTGTATCTTTGGCCTAACTAAGCTTGCTTGAAACCCTGGCTGAGTAGGCATTTAAAAAGTACCTGGTAGCAGATGCTGCTACCTAATGGAAAACCCTAAAAACTCGAGTTTAGAAGTGTAATAAAAATCTTTTAGATAATGCTATTTTGGTTTACATGACTGTCTTGAGGTTATGTCTTATATTTGACTGTAAAAATGGGAACAAAAATAAAACTGTTTTCTTATTCCAGTTAGTTAGTGCCTGATTACATGTAGAATTCCATACTCGATACCAAGGTAAATGATCCAATACCATAGAGATGAGAAAAAGATCATTTAAGAGATATACTATTATTTAAATTAACAGCAGCCAAGCTATTTTTGTCCAATCCAAAACACTGGTTCCCTTAACTGTAAATATAAGAACCAACAAGAATGAAGAGATGGATAAAGAGCAAGATGAAGAGAAAAAATAAAGAACATAAAGAACATTTATACAAAACAATATTTTCTCTACTGATGTAGACACACACACAAATACAAACACACACAAACCAAGTCCTTTGCCCACCCAACCACAAAAAATGAGTGTCTGCAACATTAACACTAGACTTATTTAAGGTTAATTAGAAGAAGTGGCTTGGAACTAACTTTCTGGTGTTAAGCACTCTAGAGCAATGGGTGTCTGCTGAGTGGCCCTGGGGTTGGAATTAAAATCTTACTGAAGCCAAAATGGCCCATCATAGAGTGTTTCCAAGTTCTTTTTAATGACAAGCACATACATGGCTGCAGTCATGATGTGTGAGGGTCACTGATTCAAACATTGCAACTAGCTTGGAAAATATGACTGAGAGAGGAAATAAAGAGCACGGTAGGCTACTGTTGTGTAAGAAGAGTTTGTCTGGGCTATGTGAGGGAATAATCTCAACAATGGTCGAAGGAAAGGAAAGGAAAGGAAAGGAAAGGAAAGGAAAGGAAAGGAAAGGAAAGGAAAGGAAACATGCACAAGTGGGGGTCCACATAGATACATAAACAGAGTGGGGATAAGTGAAGGAGATAAGTTTGAAAAGTAAAAAATAAGCAGCGTGGCAAGACTTTAAAAGGCATAGGACAACATTTGGCAAGACGAAAGGGCTCTAAGAAATCGCTTGGTGGTTTAACTACTCATGTAACAACCCTCTAATGACCAGCTACTCAGATAAGCAGTATGTTGCTCTATAGGGCAGTCCTTGCAGGAAGGCCACCAATATGACTGACAGCACACAGACAGATTCCACAATTGATCTTCAAGTCAGACAAGGGATTTGAGTACTCAAGGCTAAATGGTACTGACAGGGAAGCCATCCATTATATATGAACGCTCCCTGTGGAAGATTAGTGATCATATAGTTCTAGAAAAAAGGGGCCACGGGCTGGTAGCACTTGTAACGTTTGGTGTAGAGAAAGACAGACAACGAAGAGAAAACTACTTCCAATAAAGAAACACTCTTGACATTTAAGGGTCATGACCTGTGTTGGTATGAACAATTAATAATGATAAATGGGCCCTTCAAACATAGTGCCAACGACACATTCATTTACTTCCGTGTCCACAAACACACAAGCACCCTCAACCACACACAGAGGGAAAGTGTATCCATGAGGTTCATTAGTCAGTGCTTTGTGTGGTAATAACGTGGGACAGGTGATGGAGCAGGGTGTGATGATGCATCAACAACATCAGCCCTGGGTGGTGACTCCTGCAGAGGCAGCAGATGGCACACATGACTGGAGAGGAGCCATGCACTCCCACAAAAATACACACACACACGCACGCACACACACACACACACACACATTTTAAAAACATTTAAGCACAAATAACACACACTAAAGTTTAGCCACATTTCTTATGCAGGACTAACATTCAACCTTTTGTGCAAACAAACATGTAAAATCGCAAATAGAGTAAAAAATATTTATTTGGATATGTTTTCAAGAGGTATGACTGTTCTAGGTTGCTCTAGGGCAGGGATGTCCAGCTCTGGTCCTCGTGGGCCACAATCCTGCATGTTTTTGATGTGTCCCAGCTCCAAAACCACCTGACTCAAATTAATGAGTCATTGTGCAAAATTTAATCGCCTGTTGGATCTATTTCATTTGAGTCAGGTGTGTTGAAGCAGGAAACTTTGAAAACCTGCAGGACAGCAGCCCTCGAGGACCGACTTTGGACACCCCGGCTCTAGGGTGTAGTGACACTCCATCAATTGCCGCTTTTCTTGCACTCAGTCCTGGTATAATAAAGTCTCAAAGTTTAAATAAGCTCCCAAATCATTTCATATAACTACTGATGAAGTCGCTAAATTATCAATAGTCTTGCTCAAATGTACCACCCTACCTAGAGGGAGACATGATACAAAAATCCAATATGGTCTATGTTTTGCACAAAGAATGAAGCGTAATTGCTGAAAATTTCAGTCAATTCTCCCCAGCCTCCCTCTCTTTCTCTCTCTCATTCCTGCTGGCTAAATGCTATCTACAGCCATTCTTCCTCAGAACTAGTAATTTGATGTAATCACTGAAGTGATCAGAAGAAGGTATGCCAGTGCTCAGTCAAATATCAGCTATCTCAATCATGCCAGGTGCATTGCCTTTGGGAGAGCAGGAAAGGTGTGCCTGGAGGCTGGACGTGACATTTTTGGTTGACTGAAATTAGCATAATCACTCTGATGGGAAGCCAATCATGGCGATTGCTGTAACAATACAACTGATTAATGCTGTGGGAAAAACCTTGTTGTTATAATCAAGTTTCTGAGAGTTACTGTACTTTCAGTTTTTACACACACATGCACGCAAGTATTTCTACCTATAAGAACCTACCGTGGAGTCTGAGCTAATCATGTGCTGCATGATTTCATGTTTTTGTAGGCCTGCAAAACAGTCTGCTTAATCAGTGTAGGTCATTAAAATCTCAGACATGAGTGTATTAATTGAACTCTAGCATAGGTTTAGGCACACATGAGCTAATTAATATCTAAATAAGTAAAATGTTATCTGAGTTTGATAAGCATGAAGATTAGTATGGTACATTTATTTTAGGTCTTGTCTGCAGAATTTTCCTTCCATCTTCCTATAAAGGCTTCTGGTTCTTTAAATATTACGGAGGTCTTGCATGAACTGCTCTTTGGAGGTTTTTCTATGTTTGGAGACTGTGAGTGCCATCACAAAACCACTGGCTTGCTCTTTTTGAGTTATTGTAGATTTTGAAGTGTGTTTAGGATGGATCTATGAAAGGCATATACTTATATGCAGGTATCGCTAAATAGAGCAATGCGCCAACACACCAGAGCTAATTGGTTAAGTCTTTTGCATTCAAACAAGGATTTTGATTTATCTATGTTGAAATTCTATAGCATTTCTTTCACAAAAAAATCCTGGTCTTCCCCTGCTCTGGAGGTATCAATTATTTTAATTTCCGTTGCTAAAACGAAGAGACCATGACTTTTGATTGCAGTGCCACAAAGAGGAGTCAGATTATTTAAGCTTTGAAATTGAAATCACCTGGCATTTGCTAACAATGACTGTGAATAAGCCACAGCCTGAGCAAGCTAATCAAGGTCCCAAAGCCTTGTTTACCCTCAGATGGGAATCTTGTTTCTGTTATTATGAATTACATGAGGATAATAACAATATAAATGTACTGAAAATTACCCATGGAAAAGCAACAACAAAAGGAAGCAACTATAAGTTTTGCCCGATTTATGGCAGGTAATGAGAATACAAGACCTTTGAACTTGAGTCATAATGATATGATGACCTTCACATTTCTGAGTGCAAGATCAGAGCCATGAAAGGCTCATCAGAAATGTATACTGCAGCAAGTCGAGCTTAACCAACCACAGCGAAAGAGAGAGCAAGAGAGGCAAGCGGCAACCGTGCAGCGCAGACCGTTTCATTTCTTTACCACCTTCCTTTTGTAGTAAATAAAATATTATTTCAGATGTTCAATTAAGATAAGTACCCTTAATTTAAGACCTCAGTCAATGTGCTGCCATCATTATTCAGCCCACAGAGTGCCTGGGCTTCGGCTCAAGCTCCAGACTACCACACAATCACTCAGAGGCCTTAGCAAGCAAGGGAGATCGTAGTCAATTTCTGCATTTTCATTTGCTTAGGAAGGAAAGCGGAAACCAGCTGAGGAGGAGAGGAATAAGCATCAAAGACAATATCTGTTTTAAGTTTTGTAACCGGATATGTCCAAAGTTCGACAAGCAGTTGCTGCCGTTGCCAAAATGTAACCCAGTAAACAACTTCTAGGGCAGATATAACAAGTCCTTGACAGTGTAAAAAAGCGTCTAAGCTCTCATCTGATTGTGTGACGACTTTGTTTGTACTTCGTCACAGTGCTGATACAAGATTAGATAAACAATGCATTATCTGTACCCTGCATCTGTTTGACTCTGCAAAGAGCACTTTCCAATTCCACTGATGACCTTCACAGAGGACTGGTTGGAAGACACTAGAGCACAGGAGGAAGTAAAACAAAGGACAACCCTATGGGAGACTACAAGCATAAACACATTTAAGGATTCATAACTGCAAATATATTCATATTACAGGCATTATCACTTAGTGACAAAAATGCTTGAGATCACATATAGAAAATTCTACACATAAAAAAAGCCAAGCAAGAGGAAATTTGGTCTCAGGTGAACAGGGTGTAAATGAATAAAAATGATTTAATGAGCTGAATTATTTAACAGAGCGAGGAGAAATATAAAATTAGACAGTAAAACAAAATGAGTAAAACGAGACAGAAATGTATACAAGAGCACAGCTCTGTTACTGTTTCATTAAATAAATAAAGGAATTAGAACAAATGTTTATGATTGCAATGCAGCATCAATTACTTTAATAATTGAAGAGGTAGCAATGAGCTCCTGTCCCTGGAAATCTGAACAGAAGTGGATCTAAAAGCCATTTTCACTAGAATGAAAGTGTCCTAAATATATCTGTGCTCAGCTTCACTCTGTACAGCTCTGCTCTATCATATTAGTTTACCATGAGAAACATGAGGGCTGACACTCACATCCTCTGGATATACAGATGGATGACCCTGAGCAGCAAACTACAGCAAAAGAAGAATTTCTCAATAGTAGACAACATTGTGACTTTGTGGTTAGAAACATCTAACGTGTAAACCATCCTAATTTCCATCATCTGGTCAAATTAAAACAGGTTGCATACACAGCAATTTAGTGTGTGGAACTGCACTATGATACTGCAAAAGAAATGGAGAAACTTGCACGACCTTGCACATCTATTTCAAGCCAGAGCTTCTCACCTTCTCTACTCCAGCTAGTGTTAATTAGCAACTTCATGTGAACACATTTGTTGTTTTTCTTTCACTATTCCTCATTTGTTTGAGTGGGGAAGATTAACTGAGTGGTGGTACAAAGGTAAATAAAAAGAAAGCATTCCCATAAATGGTTTACACTAGAGGAGAAAGAAAAGTAATTAAGCCCATGCTGGTTGAATCTATTCAGCCTTCGTTCTACACAAACATTAAATGAATCTGAATAGAAACTGTGGAACATATCAGATTCTCAGCTACATCAGATACCAAACACTATTTAAAATCCTGGAATAAAACAACAATAAGAAAAGATGTTAATGCTAGAGGGAGACACGAGAGGCAACACTCAGAAAAAGAGAATGAGGGCACTGACAGTGATAGAAACTGCTCTGGCCTCTCCTCCGGTCTCCTGAGTGGCAGGGTCTGTGCTGGCCTGTCAGCCTGTCTGTCATCACTATTGCTTAGTATTCTCCTTAAGACCATCTGCCTGCTCATTATACACAGGCCTCTGTTCTGGACTGACATGTTTTCTTTACATCGACATTTTCATCGCAGCTAAAACGTACCCTTTTCTTTCATGGAACAGGAGGGCAGCAGCCTGCCCAGAAGGAGTACTTTGAGACAGAATAAGGTTTCATAAAAAACTTTCTTTTTCCTGATGCTGTGATATAATGCAGACAAAGAAAACAAATGACCACAATGTGTTTATCACTCAGACAAAAAGGAGGGGCTGATACGGTAACATGTCCACCAGGTAACGGGGACCATTCTTCTCATATCGCAATTGCTTTCACAACCAACTTTAATTTCCTCTAAAAGACGACATTATCAGAAGCCAAGGTTAAAGGAACAAGCCAATTTAATAACAATCTCAGCTGTGCTATCTTACAGACTGGGATGAAGCAGTCAGCCAAAACAAGATCAAGAAAAAAGTGCTTATAGGACACAGTGTCATTGTGTCGTTGGTGAGGTATGGGAAGTAAAAGAGATGCATGGTCCAGAAAAAAAAAAAAAAAAGTTGTTGAAAATACTTGTTGAAAATGTGTCACAAGTGAGGAAAATCCTAAGAATTAAAAATTAAAAATTATTAAAAATAAATAAATAAATAATACTGAAGAACGGCATAATAATTTAACATTTAGGGTCTAAAGCTGCAGATGTTCAAGGTTATTTAGAAAACAGCCATATCTACCAATAGGTTTTCCATTCAACTTTCCAATAGTGCAGATACAACAGAAATTGTTCCATCCAGTCAATTGCAAATATTTTCTCTAACACTATGCAGTTCAGAAGTATTCTCACAGCGCACTTGCTTTCATGTATTTTATTCCATGTTTTCTGTCAACTTTTCAAAGAGAGCAGGACTGTCAGTGGTGCAAAAGACCCCCATACTCAGTGTGTCACTCTTATTACATGTCTAAAAAAACAAGACAGATATTCAATTTAGATAAGTCCCCAGACCATGCCTTCCTCGGCTACATGAGACAATGCTCCATTTCTTTCAACCATGCTCCAAAGAACATGGATGCCACATTGTCCCTCACTCCGACAGAGCTAAGCAGGGGAAATTTCCAATTAAGTATAGAAGGGACATTGAGGGGAAAAGCCATGAAGGGAGTAAGAGTGAGATAAAGACCACAGAGGTATCATTAAAAGGATTCTCCCATTTTGTTGGCTCTCTGTGTACCTTTACATTTATCTGAACCTTAACAGAAAAGTTGATTTCCTCTGAGTGTCAGGCAGCAGAAGAAGACGTGTGAAAGAGAGATGGAGAAACTAAAAAGAGTAAGAGAGAGAGAAGATGACAGTATGCAAAACAAAAAGTACTGACAGCCAGAAATAGAGAGGAATGCATCATGGAGAGTGCTCAAATGTTTCTCCAGACCTCCTGTAGAGAAGGATAATAATTAGGCAAAAAGTGAAACCAATATTGTCTATGTACAAAAAATACAGCCAAAGGCCAGTTGCTTTCTCGCTAATAATGAACTAATCATAGTTTGTATGTTTTTTTGTTTTTTTTTTTCATTTTTCATATCTGAATGGATATGATGTTTTGAGAACATAAGAGTGACAACAGATATGGAAAAAAAATTCAAACGCAGATAACCATAAAATGTTATCTTTCATTGTAACAATACAGTTATTGTTTCTGTAATCCCCATGCCTTAGTCTGTTTTAATGCTTATGCTAAACAATAAATGTATAGCATGATTATCTCTGTATTTTCCTAAGATTATTAGGCACAGTAACATGTTCTCTTTTATAAAACATTTTGCATAATCATAGATCATCTCTCTGAATTTGTCTCCTTTGATAACATCCAGTTATCCAATAATGCAAACCCAGGCTCACACAAAACATGTCCTTCCCAAATCAAGCTGTTGGGCTTGTAGTAATGAAAAGGGAGTCAACTGCCTTCAGGTGCTGCTGTGCTGATGTGTGTTGGCAGACGCTGCCTTCACCAGTGTAGAAAAACACAGAAAAATCTGCTCTGCTGTCCTGCCTCTCTCAACCATGGAGGACAGCAGAGGCTGACTGACAGGATTTGGAACAGCATCTGGGATCAGCAGCCAAGATCCCGGCCACACCAGCCTGCATCAGAAAGAGAGGTGGCTCTTCACACTCCACTAAGCCCAGATGAGCCACTGAATGAATCAGCACCAGATGTACAGTTTGTGTAAATGTGCATGTTGGTGTGCCTGCCCTTTAATTTTTTTTTCTAGTTTATACCACTTTCTTCAGTCTAAAACTGATGACATATTCCTCATGCATAGCCAATGCAGAATCAGACTACACAGAATATGATCATTCTCTAATCTTACCACATAAATAGAGGAAACATGTGGACAGGTGTTAGAAGCAGACCATATTATTCACTGACTCTTTGGGGTGTCTCAGAGCACTGGAATAGCCATTAATATTTTCTCAAACTAATCGAGGTGCCAGCATTAATATTCACTGAGCATGCTGTGATTTACAATAGGAAAGACCATAGCAATATTTTCAAGGGGGTGCTTACTATGGTTAACCAAGGAACGAAAAGCATTTTAGCACCTTGGACAGTTCAAAGTACACTCAAGCCAAGATCGTAGAGATGGGATTTATGGCTCTTTGAAGGGAGCCAGATCTTGAGGAGCCGTTCCTTTCAAAGAGCCATTCAAAAGACTGGCTCGTTCTCACAATATCTGACAAAAATTCACAATATATAAGAATGACAAACAATCAAAATATGTATCTATATAAAATCTACTATACAAGATAAAATATTTATAGGAAAAATATAGATAAAAAAGGACAAACCTGAGCAGTCAGTGCAAATTCTAGTAAATGTTTTCGATAGAACTCACAGTATTTGTTTACCAAACAATACTCTCTGCCCACAGATGCTTCACATGAATGTAGCGTGTTGGACATCAGACTTCTATGATGTCACATGTTATTTATTTCATTTTCATTTTACTCAACTGTACTACTTCTTATTTATTTATTTATTCATTTATTTATTCATTCAAGGGGGGGGGGGGGGGGGGGGGGGTTGGGCTTGGCGTGTGTGTGTAAACGTGTGTGCGTATGACTGTGTGAAAGATTTCATTGAGTGTTTTTATTCTTATGTTTTTAATCATGTAAAGAACTTTGTGTTGCCTATGGCATGAATAGCGCTTTATAAATAAAGTTTGATTTGATTTGATTTGATGAAGGCAGTGTCAAAAATTTGTATATAAAAAGAACGGCTCACAAATGAACGGCTCACAGCTGTGAATCGATTCCCATCATTCATTTAAAAGAGTCGTTCAAAAGAATCGATTCGTTCATGAACGTCACATCTCTACAAGATCGGGCCTGAACATTAAATGTTATCAGATTTTATACAGAATCATTGTGCATTATATTAATGTTCCACCGGTTTTTGAAAGCTCACTTAATAGATCCTTGTTTTGTGGGGTTCATATAGCCCTTTGACACAAGTGGGGGGTCTGAATATAGAGCACCAATCAAAAATGTAGTTGCATAATTACCCTTCATCAATATTCAAAAGAGAGTCCCGGGCTTTCCCGCTGTATGGTAAAGCCTGTGTTAATATTCATAAGGTCATGATGGTGATTTGCAATGAGTCTATAAAGCAAGTCTAGGAAGTCCTTCACAGAAAGGAAGCCGCTGAGAGTTTCAGTACCATGGACAGCTCTGTTCATGGCTCTGAAACCAGGGACTGTGCTTTAGAAAGGTTAAGATTTTCTTTTAAATGTTGCGAAAGCTATTAAAGACAACCAGGTTAATTATTATTAAGTTTTGTTTCTGTTTTCTTTGTTTTTTTTTTAACTTCCAATAACAATAACATCTATCTATCTATCTATATATATATATATAGATTACATTTGAACTCCAGATATTCAGCTTGTATCCATCTGTGATCCATCTGTGATCACCAGTGTAAACATTCAAAAGAAATGTTCAAGGGGGGGGGGGATACACATGGTGTAAAGTTTTATAGATATGAGGATCAGTCTAGTAAAAGTAAAATAATGCTGTCATAGGTATGCATGCTCTTGTTCCAATTACCTCTGCTAAGGAGGAGGTTATGTTTTTGGCAGTGTACATTTGTCTGTCTGTCTGTCAGCAACATAACTCTGTCATGGTTCATGTTCTGCTAGGCCTCTAGTGATTGGTTCCTCAGTCAGGGTCATTCATTCCACCTGGGCCTCCCTGATTGCTCCCTATCCTTACCTGTGCTCAGCCCTACTTAAAACTCTTTCCAGTCTTTCCTTCCCTGCCAGATTATGGACAGCCTTATGCAAAGTTAAGATCCAACATCTTCTTTCTACGTTCCAGTTTTCTCATTACCGACCAAGCCACATCCCTGGATTACCTTTCCCTTGTCTTGCCCATGACAGATCTTACTCACCTAGTTATTATCTGGACAATGATCTCTGCTCTGATCTATGACCACTGATTCTCATCTACCCACTTGGTGAATAATCCTGACTTCTGCCTCTCTGTGTATGACTATTTCCTGTTGTCTTGACCACGCATCTGGATATTGGACTTATACTCAAACTGCTGAGTGTTTTCAGATCCTAGAACCAAGCTGTGCTGGAATGTGCTTCCGCCCCAAGTGACTAGACTGTTTTCCCAGGATGTAATTACCAAGCACCATCCTCTTTCATTCCTCAAAATAAACCAGCCTCTGTTAAAATGTTTACTCTTGTGTGTGGCTGAATTTCAGGGTCCTCAGGGTCATCCATTACAAACTCAAAAAGTAATGAACGGGTTTTGATAAAATTTTCAGGAATCTCAGAACTGGAATAAGGAACAACCGAGTGGATTTGGGGGGCGATCCAAATCACCACCTGGATCCAGAAATGTTTTTAAGGATTCTATACAATTGGAAGATGGGGATCATTTTGCCATTGTAACAAAGCTTTTAACTCCTCCGATAATGTGGGGAACCACTGGCAAATAAATAAATATATAAATAAAAAATACAAGATGACATAAAGGTAGATGTTATAATCTGACATTGTTTGACCCGGATCATGTTGATATTCTGGATCTAGGGACCCAGGAGGTTCAAAATATAGGGGGTACTGGGTGGCCTTTTGGGGTTTTTCTCAGGTGACCGACCCCTTTTTTTTTGTTTGTTTTTTTTTTTTGTTCAGACTGCTCCTTTTTTATCTGTCTCCTCTGGTCAGGTCCAGCAATATTATTTAAATTCTGTAATTCAAAATAAATAAATAAACAATAATTTAATTTAAAAAAATCTGATTATCAAGAGGAGCCTTATCCCCATAAAGTTCCCCTTGGCAAAGCAAATTTGTTCTGCAAAACACAGCAACCAGACTATCATCCTGTTTGCTACGATGCTGGACAAGTTAAAACAAGCAAACAAACAAACAAAAAAAAAAAAAAAAGAAAGAAAGAAAGATTAATATTATAACAATAAGACACTAAAAGTGAAATCCATGCTAAAAAGCACCAGTGAAGCTTTAGAATCTTTAGACATTTCTATTTTAAAGTGGAAAAATTGACTTTCTTTTTTAAAATGCTAAAAGTCTCAGACAGAGGAGCCAAACTGTTAAACTAATTTTTACAATTTTTTTTCTTGATCTTTTAAGCTGATCTAAAATCAGAAGTCAATGAGGCAACCAGCTTGAGTATACAAAAGCCACACCACCACTGACACTATAATTTTACAAATGAATTAACCTCTAAGAAGTGTGATCTGGATTTGTATCTGACAACTAGATAGCTAAGTAATTTCAAAGCTAACTTTTTCCTTCTTCCAAGAAATGCCTCTTTCCATGACACCAGAATATGCAGAACTTGGTGTCTCTTATAAAGGAATAATGAGAAAACATTGTTTTATTTAGTAAAGAGTGAAGCTTTAATGCTGCACCACTTAGATCTATGCTAAGTGGATCAAAGGGCCAAATTAACATTAACATTACAGGACTGTAATGTGTTCATGCTTACTGGACAAACAGTGTTCTTCATTTTGTGAAGAGCTAGAAACGCGAAGGTCAAAGTGCTGTCCGCATGTTCTGGAAACGAAAATCAAAAGTATGTGTGATATTTTGGAGTGACACAGTGACAGAAAATATCGCCTTCAACACCTGTCTTGTATTTAACCTGATAGTTCTCCAAAATGTAACTGGACTGTCTGATAGTCCTTACTTTGGCTCTGATAGAAGTTATGCTAAAGTTTAACATTGATGCAATATGACATAACAATTATAACAATCTCACAGCAAGTCCAAGACCAGCACAGCTGTCCAGAGGCAGACTGTTTTCTTCTGTGTGAATGAAACTGTTTAACAAAGTGAAATAAAAAGTAGCTGAAGTGCAGTAGCAGCTGCAGCAGCAGCAACATAGGCTCAGCAGAGGGCAGATGTCCCAGCATATTGCAGAACACAGATAGCTTTATCAGGACATTCACAGAGCAGCGTAGAGCACACAAGCCAACAATATCAAGTCAGCTAGCAAGTGGGCCAACTGGCCAACAAGTCAGCCAGAAAAGTAGCCGCAGACTGCAGATGGTTCCAATCAAGCCTGAACTCTGGAGAAGTTTAATCTTTTGTGACCTTACATCTTGACCATAGCCACTATTAAGTAACACAAAGCTAAAAAAAAAAAAAAAAAAACTGTTAATCTAGAAAAAAAAAAAAACTAAGTTTGACTAAAGAGGACTGCTGACTATCCTGTTCTTGTGTGAAGTCAGCTGATTTCTATAAACTGTTCAGTCAAGGGACCTCTTATCTCCTCCTCTTCCGTTAAGACAAATACACACAGTGAGCATACCAACCACGTTGCTATCCCAGACCCCCTTGCATAAACACATGCATAAATAAACACAGAGAGACAGACTGTTCCCCACTGAGTGAGGGCAACATAGCACAAGCTGCTTAATAACTGGCAATGATGGGCTGCTCGGTCCCAGTCAGAGACCAACCTGAAGCGCTCTGCCCAGGATGTCAACTCTACTCACATCAATTACCACTGACTGCTAGCCTGCCTGTAACACACTGCTGACTGACAGCTAGATAGAACACTCTATACTGGGAGCTATGGTGGCTTTGGATTTAGGTTTGGGGTCATCACAATGTCAAACACCTGCTCCCACAAGTGTCAAACAGCTATGTGGCTTCTTTAATCCAGAAACACAGTGAGAAACAGTCAGTAAAGTTTAAAGGGAAAAAAATGACATGACAATGAAGTTACAAAGAGAGACTGATCACAGACAGACAGACAGACAGACAGACAGACAGACAGACAGACAGACAGACAGACAGACAGATAGACAGATAGACAGATAGATAGATAGATAGATAGATAGATAGATAGATAGATAGATAGATAGATAGATAGATAGACTTATTTGTTTATTAGGTCATGTTTCCTTCAGAAAAACTGATCTACTTATTGATCAGGAAACAGTGGTTAATTAGATGCTAGCTGTGTGTTGTGAGAAAGTAAATCGCCTAGCTCAGAAGCCCTCTGATTACTGTCAATCACTAATATAATGGATTACAAAACAAGGCTTATCAATTACTAATGTCAGAATGCTAGAGACAGCCCAAATGACTGGAAGTATCAAAGGCATTCTTAAACAAACCAATTTAATTGTTTTGTTGCAAAAATGTGTAATTCCTAACTATCTTTCCAAATGGAAACAACAACAACAAAAAAAAAAACAAATCTTACCTCTGAATACTATTAAACTCATGCTGGAAAAAGGTCCTCAGTAACAAAGGGATATTTTGTGTTTTATGAAGTTGGGTTATAAGTCAGTCGACTTCTTACCAGCTGCAGACATTGTTCAGAGCACTCTCAGTATGTAGAATCAGAGAGGAAATCAGAGAGAGGAGCCAAGCTCGCAGCTATGCGAAATGAGGACAGAAGAATAATTTGTGCTACCTAAGACTGTTTTAAATCTGTAGACTTTTAGACCATTAAACTTTTGCATCAGCCACGTGATTTATTCATAAAATATTTCCACAACTCAAGGACATTGATGTGAAGATGGGTGCACAGGCACCAATCAATGACTGCTGGAAATCTTGATAAATTTCAGTCCGGCTTCCGACCTCATCACAGCACTGAAAAAGCTCTGGTCAAAGTGTTAAATGACATTAGGTTGAATACTGATTCTGGTCAAGTATCAGTCCTGGTTCTGTTGGACCTCAGTGCTGCGTTTGATACTGTAGATCACAGAATCCTGTTGCACAGGCTGGAAAACTGGGTTGGACTTTCTGGAGCGGTTCTTAACTGGTTCAGGTCCTATTTAGAAGGCCGGAGTTATTTCGTTACGATCGGCAGCTATGAATCCGAGCGAGTGGCCATGACTTGTGGAGTCCCCCAGGGGTCAGTCCTTGGACCTTTTCTGTTCAACTTGTATATGCTCCCTTTGGGTAAAATATTACAGAACTATAGCATTAATTATCAAAGTTATGCAGACGATACACAACTTTATGTGTCTCTGTCACCTGATGACTGCAGTCCAATAAACTTATTGTGTTAGTGTCTGGAGCAAATAAACACCTGGATGAAGGAGAATTTCCTACAATTAAAGGAAGACAAAACTGAGATTATTCTGCTTGGTAGCAAAGAGAAGAGGGTCAGCATTGGTAAACACCTGGAGACTCGGGCTCTTAAAATCACCAACCAAGTTCGTAACCTGGGAGTGTTGATAGACTCAGATCTGACTTTCAGCAGCCACATCAAAGCTGTCACCAAGACAGCTTTTTACCAGGTCAGAAACATCAACAGAATTAAAAATCTAGTCTCCCAGAAAGACCAAGAGAAACTCATCCATGCATTCATCTCCAGCAGGCTGGATTACTGTAATGGTCTTTTAACAGGACTTCCTAAAAAGAGCATTAAACATCTGCAGCTCATCCAAAACGCTGCTGCTAGAGTTTTAACCAGGACTAAAAGATCTGAACACATCACACCAGTTTTAAAATCTTTACACTGGCTTCCTGTCAGTCACAGAATAGATTTTAAAACCCTTCTGCTTGTTTATAAATCCCAGAATGGTTTAGGCCCAGAATACATCTGTGATATGTTCAGAGAATATAAACCTAGCAGAGCTCTTAGATCCAAAGACTCTGGTCAACTAGTCCAGATCAGAGTCCAGACTAAACATGGAGAAGCAGCATTTAGCTGTTATGCTGCAAACAAGTGGAACAAACTGCCAGTGGAGATGAAACTTTCCCCAAATGTAGACATTTTTAAATCCAGGTTAAAAACATTTCTTTTCTCATGCGCCTATGCATGAAATCTGCACGGTAAGTTATTTTTTTAAACTTATCTTGCTTTTAATTATTTTAATGTAATTTATTATTTTATTGTGATTATGTGTTGATGCCTTTTACTAATCTAAATATCTGTAATGTCTTTGTTTTATGTAAAGCACTTTGAATTGTCCTGTACATGAAATGTGCTATACAAATAAACTGCCTTGCCTTGCCTATACAGTGGCCTTACTACTAAAACAACATGGGAATTTGTTGGTTGACAAAATAAAGTACCATAGTAAATCGATAGATAATAAATATCTTTCCACAGTAAAATAAAAATACTGTTTATAAAAGTTAGACAGCTAATAAATAAAATAAATTTAAATAAAAAAAGAAGAGAGACAGGATCATTCTTCTAAGCCGAGTTCCAGCCTGCTTCAAGTTTAGCTGATGATACCAAATTAATGTTTGTTAAGCCAACCAATGTTAATCAGACAACAAGCTGAGAGCCTCATGAAAGTAAACCAATTGTAGTCTTTTAGAAGATAAAGCCCCTGATTTTTATTCATATGATACCAAATATGAACATTTTTCTATTACTAATAAAGATGATG